>NC_083329.1:57742960-58113048 GCF_963455315.2 Globicephala melas | reverse complement strand
GACCAGTATTCTTTTCTCCCTAAGTATATGTCTTCTGAATAAAAATTCTTGTCTTTCTATCATGATCACCTTTTAAAGAATTCTTTTATGTGTTCTACAGAATGCCTCCTATTTTTTGTTCTTGTTGTTAGGTTAGACGGCCCAATTCGGTGTCAGATGGATTTGCTGCCTTTGGTACATGTTCTGAACCAAAATTTAATTCTAGAGCTTGGGGTCAGCATGTTTCCAAATGTGTTAAACTGTAATCCTTTATAAAATGTTATATGTAAAGTAGTGAGCAATTTTGAATTTAGTAAAAACTGAGAAAGTTATTACTTTAGCTTTCACCAAGATGACTTAAAGAAAGTTTATCAAAAAGGATTATAGAAAGAACAGATTTATAGCAACTGTCTGATATATGACCAGAATCCCCATGTTCAACTAAAACAGACTTGCCCTAGGCTTTCTAGAGCATAATGCCCTTAGCAAGTAGCTTTCAACAGCTTTTTCAGGAAGCAATATTTTCCTTCAGTAAAAGGGTCACTGTACTGTTTTTCTTTTTCTTTTTCTTTCCCCTGTCTTATCTTTTGAGTTCAGGAAGTACTTTAAATTTACAGGCAGCTTTGAAGGCATGAAGCAAGTTCAGGCCCAGAAGTATTTCCTGTTATGGCATTAATCTAATTCCATGAAAGTAGAGCTGATTTTTCATCTGTAAAGTAGATAAAATGCCTAGAGCAGCTGACCATTATTCTGGGTTATCATGATAAAGGGGCTTAGTTTTG
Source organism: Globicephala melas (assembly GCF_963455315.2). NCBI lineage: Eukaryota > Metazoa > Chordata > Mammalia > Artiodactyla > Delphinidae > Globicephala > Globicephala melas. The sequence continues at coordinate 58,112,287 of NC_083329.1, read as the reverse complement.
ACACGAAAGAGTTTATCAGCCTAAGCAGTGGAAGATTTCATCCTTTTTGTTGAAAGATATATTAATGGATTATAATCTGTCTTGGCTTCCAAAAGAAAGTTCTCCTTCATATTGAAAATGTTTACTTAATTCAGCAAATATGGTTCTCATGTTTATAAAGCATATAATATACAATAAATCAAGCAAATATATTAAGGGCATCACATAAAATTAAATGTTAAACCTGCTAAACCATTTTTTGTTACTTAGTGTTCAAATTAATGTCCCAATTTGAAATATTCACAACTTTTTCTTACAAATCCATATGACTAATTTCAGTATATAGACATGCATAATTTCTTCTAAGCATTTATGTTTGATATTAGTAGCTCATGTTATTAGGTCCTATAAACTCTTCTGTCAACTTATAAGTATTTTTCTCATAACAGTATATCCCATTTAATAGTCAGGTAATTAAAGTTATTTGTTTATGTTTTTATTGACTTACTTTGAGTATATAAAACATGCAAATAGTACGTAATTCAAAAAGTACAAGAGGGCTTCCCTGGTGGCGCAGTGGTTGAGAGTCCGCCTGCCGATGCAGGGGACACGAGTTTGTGCCCTGGTCCAGGAAGATCCCACATGCCGCGGAGCGGCTTGGCCCGTGAGCCATGGCCGCTGAGCCTGCGCGTCCGGAGCCTGTGCTCCGCAACGGGAGAGGCCACAACAGTGAGAGGCCCGCGTACTGCCAAAAAAAAAAAAAAAAGAGTACAAGTTCATCTTTTTCCCATCTCTGTCACCTAGTTCCCCACCAAGCTAAGACGTTTGGATTAATCCTAGTAGCTTGGTATAGGTTAAAGAATTTTTTTGTTTCAAAATTGATTCCATATTGGACATACAATGTTTCCTTGAATGATAATAGCTTACTTCAACATATCCTACTACACCCCAGTGCATTACATACTTATTCCCCTTGATAGCCCTCTGAGTTAACTTCTTTTATCTATTTGAAAAATACAGAAACTGAAGTTATGACAGGTTAAATAGTTTGCCCAAGGTCACCCAACTACTAAGTGGTAGATTTGGGATTGGAACTCAGGCCCTCATTATAGGTTCATGGAAGTAAACAGTCATTCCACAATTCTGCCTCTTATACTTGATAGGAACAAAGATTCTACTCATCACTTATTTCACAGTTAATGAGAAAATTAATTAAGCTTTACCATATCCTAATGAGATGGTACCTAGTTTTATGTTCATTTTGTTTAAAATAAGTGAACTACCTATTCATCTCATAAACCAAAATAAAAACATTGCTTTGTTACTGAAATGAATATTTTAAAACCTAGATCATCTGAACCAGAAAAATCTCTGGCCTAATCAAAGACATACTGAGCAGTAAACTTGGGATTAGGAAATTTGGAGTTTTGTTTTGGTCTCAGTAATTCAAAGCATAATTGTCTGTGATCATCATTTTTCACATGGAATTTGAATACTATCAGTCCATTATATCTTAGAGGTATTTGTGAAGTTAATATGAGAACACATGTTAAATTTGTTAATTTAAACATCATTCGTTGAGTCTGCCTACTGTGTGTATTCTGTTAAGTAATGGGACCAGGTACAAAGGAGTAGAAAACATGGGTGCTGTCTTTATTAAACTACCCATCTTCTAGGAAGGATAAGATCTATTGCAATATAAATTAGAGTGATGAGTGCTTACTTAGCATATGTGAGGGTTTCCTCAGCTAAGCTGTCAAAAGTAACAAGTTAACTGTAATTCTATCACCTTTGTACTAATCTATAGCTCTACAAACTCAAGACCTTACATCCACTTTCTGAAAACACATACATACACATATACCCAAAGTAGAGGTTTTAATAAACACATGAAAAAATGTTCAACATCATTAGGCATCAGAGAAATGTAAACCAAAACCACAATGAGATTCAATTTCACACTCACTAAGATTGCTGTAATCAAAAAGACAGATGGGACTTACCTGGTGGTCCAGTGTTTAAGACTTCGTGCTTCCACTGCAGGGGGTGCGGGTTCGATCCCTGGCGGGGAACTAAGATCTCACATGCAGAACGGTGTGGCCAAAAAAAAAAAAAAGAAGACAAATAGGGGAATTCCCTGGAAGTTCAGTGGTTAGGGCTCCACGCTTTCATTTCCGAGGCCCAGGTTCCCTTGTCAGGGAACTAAGATCCCACAAGCTGCATGGCATGGCCAAAAAAACAAAAACATAAAGACAGATAATAACAAGTGTTGACAAGGATGTGGAGAAAGTGGAACTCATGAACTGCTGGTGGGAATGTGCCAGTTTCTCAAGAGGCTAAACATAGTGTTACCATATGACCCAGCAATTCCACTCCGGCTATATACCCAAAAGAAATGAAAGCTTTTGTCTACATAAAAATTTGTACACAAATGTTCATAATAGCATTATTCATAATAGCCAAAATTAGAAACAACTCAAAGGTCCATCAACTGAAGAATGAATACATAAAATGTATTATAATCTATGGATTTATATACTGGAATATTATTCAGCAATAAAGAGGATCAAGTACTGACACATGCTACAACATGAATAAACTTTGAAAATATTATGTTCAGTGAAAGAAGCCATTTACAAAGTGCCACAAATGCATAATCCCACTTATGTGAAAATTCCAGAATAGTTAATTGGTGGAGACAGAAGTTAGGTTGGAAGTTGCCTGGTGGGGTGTGGGGGATGGGGAGTGACTACTAATGGGTACAGACTTTCTTTTTGGGGTTATGGAAGCATTCTAAAATTGATCATGGTGATGATTGCACATCTCTGTGAATATACTGAAACCACTGAATTGTGTACTTTAAATGTGTGCATTGTATGGTGTGTGAAGTAGAGCTCAATAAAGCTGGGATTAAAAATAATAATAAACATAATGTTGCAGAATGTTTAGACTACTTAGACCACTTGGCACACCTAAGAACAAAGCATCTAAGCGATTAGTACTTAGAAGTATATTTATTTGTAGTATTAAAGGCATAGAGTTAGTGAGGGACACCTTGGAGAAATGTATAATGTAAAAGTATTATTACTGTTGTTTTATTTACTATTTTCATCAAAACCGTGGTGGTGGTAATTTACTCATTCCACTGTAGTCCCTATTGGTTAAATACATGATAGTATTTAGAATGAAACTCAAATGTCGGTGATCCAGTGAGGAAGAATTGATATCAGAATTTTATAGATCATCTGTCACTTGCCTCTCCATCTCAGGTATATTTAGCTGACCTACCTATTAATATGATGATCCCTTTGGCACTTCATCATTCATTTGCCATCCACTGTGAACACATGAGCAACATGCCCAAAGTTTATTTGTGGTTTAGTTGTTTGGAGCTTAAAATGCATTTCCCCACAGAAATTATCCCCCTGTGCAGATGCTGGTTAGTTCCCCACACTATTTCATAAATGCTTAATGCTTAATACAGCTAAATTAAAGCATTAATTAGGTAGGAGGCAGTGAAAGAGGAGGAAGAAAAGTCTCTCCTGAGGATAAATCCTGGCCCCAAGGTTTTGCACTTTTAATGGGAAATATTTGTTTTGTGAGGGACACATATTTTGGAGTTAAATAGACTCACTGGTCTTCTGTTTGATCCCAGTCATATAACTGATATGAACCTCTATAGAGTAAACATCTCTAATTTGTTCTCTAGCCTTGCCTGTTAAAATGAAAGGCTTCTTTCTTTCTGGAGTCTTTTGAAGTGAAATGAGTAGACATGGAAAAGTAGCAAGGGATGGTAGGAATGTACTCTAAGGCAGCTTCTCCCTCTGGCAACATCTCTTCTATGACTATAGTAGTATCAACAATTTATAATGTGGTAAAAAGATGATTTGGTCTTTTAAAGAAGCTATTCCTTTTTAAATTCAGAGTTAAGGGGTTTTGATCCTTTTTCTTCAGCATCCAGCAGTGAGTTCAGGGGTGGTGGTCATTAATATCTTGATCCATTACTTTTCATAAAAAAATACATTTTTTTTCTGGTAATGGTTCATTTCTCTGACTGCTTTATTTCCCACCAGAAATCACAAAATCCATTTCCTATGACAGTATAATAATTTTCATAACATCTGATTATAGTGGCACATACACACAGAAGATTAAAAATATGGGTTAGAAAAGAAGTAATAAGACATTGAGAATAAATATCCTGATAGAACTAATTTTTTTAAAGTCATAATCACTAACTTAGAAAAACAAATGTAAACAGTGGGTGTAAATAGATTGTTCGGTATTTTTCTAAAGAATTAGTTCTTTGCATGCACATTTAGTTTTTACACACTTGCCCAGAAGTTTTTCCAAAAAAGTTTTTTCTCTCCCTATTCTGACATGAAAATTGCAGATGTAATGCACAGCCTCTGTTGAAAAGACCTTCTGTTAAAATCAGCTGCCCCTTGACAAATCTTGAGTACTTAGTGATTAACATGTTAATAACAAGTGTGAATATCATTAATGTATCTACATTTAATTTCAGTACTAACACCTCATGTTTCTTATTCTTCATTCCTCAGAATGAAGAATTTTCCAGTTTGTAACTAAGTGGTAATTATATTTCTTTAATAAAGAATAAAGTGCTGCTGATAGTATTAATAATAATTCCTATATTTGTTTATAACATGCTTTCTGTATTCATTCTTTTATGTATTTCTCCACTATTATGCCGTATTTTTAAGTGCCTTTGAGTGAATGAAAGTGGTTGAAATGTAAAAGAAGCTACTTAGAATGTCTGTAATATCACATGCCCCTCATATGTTTACACCTGCTTGAAGGAAAGAGTAAATTATTTCCTGAGAACCCCACAGTTATATAGCTAGTCTTACCACTGATCTGCTCTGAGGCATTTAACCTCTCTTAACCTTGGTTTCCTTATTTAGAGGAAGTGGCTGTTGAGCTTTGCCTAAATCATAGAGTGAGTGCAAGTAATTGTTTACTGAGAATTCTAAGAAAGGGTAATGGAAAATGTCAAGGATAAATGAAAGAGTTATAACTGCTCTCCTCTCTTGAAGGAAATACAGTTCACTCATTGAACTATCATTTTTAAAACTTCTACCTTTTTAAAAAAAGAGCTGTTTAAATATAAATACATAAATGAATATATATGGTGTTTTGATTTGTTATCTCAATAGTGATTTTGAATTAATTGAAGCATACAGCATAAATATGTTTTTTATTACATGTAAATAGTAGGTTAGCCAAAACCCAGTAATTTTGGAATAGGTTCTGCCAGGTGAACGATAAAATGGATGGTAGGTATTTAAAGGGCTTTAACTTTTCTTTTATACTGATTTAAGACGGATAATTTTTCTCCTTACTCGTTCTAATTACTTGAAATTGGGGTGGGGAGGGTAGCCTGCCACTAATTGTGTGACCATTGTGTAAGTTACTTTCTCAGAAATCCTTCCAACCTTCCCCCTCCCCTTAATATGCTAATGTTCATTTTGAATTTGCAAGAGGGAGCTATGATATGCAGCTCTTAAAATCCATTTGCCACTCAAGCCTTTTTTCAAAGACAGCTTATTAACCTCTTCTGTAGAACAGATTGTGAAATACTAAGATAGGTTGCATGGTGAAGAATGGTAGGAGGTGGTGGTAGAAAAGTAGATGACAGTAGGAAATACAAAAGTTGGGAGGACCTTATATCCCATGGTTGAAAATATAAACTCTATAGTATGAGCATTTGGGAACCATAACATCTTTTGAAGAAGGAATGTGGTATAAGAATGTAATCTGGAAGAGTACTAGTGAGAGGTTAGATAATTGTACACTTGTATTTAACCCTTAATGCTAGTGGTTCCCAAATATGTACAGTGAATGAAATGAAGAAAGGTCTTCAACTATTCCTGTTTCATCAACTATATTTTCTCTATTTTAAAGATTACAATGATTTTAAACAAACTTTTACATTGATTTTATAAGCCAAAAGTATGTATGGTTAGTCTCAAAGCATCTCATGTTCCTCAATTGATTTTCATTGAGGAAGCTTTGGGTTCTTGTTTTTGTCTTTTTTATTGCTTTACTGAAAGCATTTCACATCTTCTACCCTTCCAGTAATAATTTCTATTAAACATCTCTTATTATGTTTGTGATGACTGTTAACTTAGTAGTTATACTATATATTTATTCATTTATTTGGCTGCACTGAGTCTTAGTTGCAGCATGTGGGTTTCTTTAGTAGCCGCATGCGGGCTCTTAGTTGCTGACTTGCTGATCTAATTCCCTGACCAGGGATTTAACACGGGGCCCCTGCTTTGGGAGCGCGGAGTCTTAACCACTGGACCACCAGGGGAGTCCCAAAAGGCGCTGTAGTTTTCTCCTACTGAGTATAAATATTTGTTTGGATTAAAGGTTTATTAGATAAATGGTTTAAAGGGTTTTTTTTGTTTTGTTTTGTTTTTGTTTTTTGGCCACACAGTGTGGCTTGCGGGACCTCAGTTCCCTGACCCAGGCCATGGCAGTGAAAACCCAGAATCCTAACCACTAGGCAACCGGGAAACTCCCCTAAATGGTTTAAAGATTAATTATCTTTTTAATTATCTTTTTACCTTCCTATTTCATTTGTAGGTCAGTCGTCTGTTAATACACAGAAATTGTCTTATTTCCCACTGTGTTCCCACTTCTAAGTGTCAGAAATATCAGAGGAAAAACAACTGGACGTTTTTTTCCCTTTTTTGTGCTTTAAAAATTTTTAAGAATTATGGCTCTACTGCTTATATTTTTGTAGTTAAATTAATTTTTTCCTGGGATCTTGTGAAAAAAGTAAAATATTGTTTCCATTTACTTAATGATTTTTTCAATTTCCTGATTTTATAATATCTAATCAATTGGATATTATAGAGATTTCCTTGTGGGGAGCAGGAGGGAGCAAAGAATATCTTACTCTGATGGCTGTTTAGTGATTTTATTACTAGAAAGAGAGACATTGCTTTATTGTTTATTTTAGCCAGTAAAGTTGTCTGCAAACTAGGTAACAAAATGCAAAGCAGTGTATTTACTTTTCCACCTTTCCCCAGAGAGACAGTAAAAGCAGTGTTCCCGTGGAACAATTTGCTAACTGGGCTTTCTTGGCAAGTACTGGTAGCTTTTATCACATGATTATAGATACAGTGAAAAATGCTAATGATGAAAGATGACTATGATTTCTATTCCTTGAAATATGACTAAAAATTTAGAAATGAAACCTGTTTTTCTGAGGCGACATCTAGATTTGCAGTTCATTTTCAACAGATGACCTGATCCACTTTTTTCAGCAATTCAGAAAAAAAGGTGAGAGTGGGAGGGCTGATATATAGCAAAGCTACTAAAGTGACTGTTTGAGTATTTCATTCCATCTGTCAGAGCTTCACTGGTATCAAGAATTTGACAGAAATGGATGTAATTCATTTGCTTTTTACAAAGAAGTAAATGATGGAACAGAACTACCCTAAAATGAAGGAGTAAAATGCCAGAAAGAGTGAAAGTAAAAAGAAAACTAAACATGGTATTCTTTAAAAGAATAACTCTTAATATAAAAATAATGATTATTTTAGTGATTATTTGCTTTTTTCTGTATTTGGTATTTTGGGGAAAGGAACTTGAAAGTACTTAATCGGAACCATTGATTAAACATCTCATTTGACTGTTTTGCTTGTTAGTGGTGGACCAGCTATAATTAATTATTCAGAGTACAGACATGATGTGTTGCACAAAAATTAAGCTATGTATAATCATACATAATTAAAAGAAAGATACACCTTACCTTGAACAAATAATAGTTATTTTAGTAAATTTGCAACTAAGAAAATAGACTTGGTTGACAAGAAAATATGAAAGATATATTTCAGATAAATGAATTTAAAATTTTCATATTAAGCTATAATTTTATCTGCATTTGGATTATGTCATTAGCTAAAATGTGGAACTAGGCATTCATTCTACTTTTTTCTTAAATTTATTTATTTTATTTATTTATTTTTGGCTGCATTGGGTCTTGGTTGCTCCACGCAGACTTTCTCTAGTTGCAGCGAGCAGGGGCTACTCTTCGTTGCAGTGAGCAGGCTTCTCATTGTGGTGGCTTCTCGTTGCGGAGCACAGGCTCTAGGCGTGTGGGTTTCAGTAGTTGTGGCGCGCGTGGGCTTCACTGGTTGTGGCATGGGGCCTCAGTAGTTGTGGCTCCCGGGCTCGAGAACGCAGGCTCAGTAGTTGTGCTGCACGGGCTTATTTGCTCCGCGGCATGTGGGATCTTCCCAGACCAGGGCTCGAACCTGTGTCCCTTGCATTAAGAGGCGGATTCTTAACCACCGTGCCACCAGGGAAGTCCCGGCATTCATTCTACTTACTGACAGCTTTTAAAGTACTGAATTTATGGTATAAAGCTTTGTGGTGCTGCTTTCTTTTTAGCTGTTAATGATTTGCTGTTACTTAAACAATTTTTAAAGTCAGTCTGTAATTAATTGATCAACACACTTGAATGTGGTAGGAAGAAATGAGGTTAGGCATGTAACCTTTATTTTTATTTCAACGCAATAAAACCATGAATTTATAAATAGTTATAGAAATAAAATCCTTTGGATATATTTCAGGAAATTTATAAATGAGAGCTTCATTTTGCTGTAGAACAGTAATAATAAGAACTGTTTTCAGTTGTTTTCAACAGCACTCTTTCATGGCCAGTTGATTCTGGTTGAACATTTTCATGTTAATTCTAGTTTATCTTATGACTGGCCACAAGTTTTTAATATAGACATTTAATTTTAACTACCACATACACTTAGTGGTTATAATTAGAATAGCTCTTAAATGAAAAAATTCATTTTGAACAAGTAATGGACAAATTTGGTTTGCTTCTTGCTGCAGACTTAAGAATTTTTCCCAATTTTTTTTTAGGTTACTATAACCTCTAAAGTTTACAGCAATGAGAGTGATAAGTATCTAGATTTTACTATAATAAAATTTAGAAAAACTTATATAAGCTTTGTACTTTATAGATGTATTTAAATACTTAATCAGATATACTAACTTTTAAATTGTCTTCATTTTGCAATTATTTTACTTTTGTGCAAACCATGGTTTATCATATGGACAAGTGATTAGTTTTATGGTAACAGAGATATGTTTAACTAAAAATCAAGCAAATTTTATAAATCTTTCTGAAAATCATACAAACGAGATGATTTCTTACAGGTTCAAGAAGTTATTAACTTTTCAAAGCATAAACACCTGGTACCATCCAGATGTTTCATTGAAATTTTTTTTAGCATAAGTCCAACTAGTGAATAGCTTAATTCATTCAACATTTAAGATGCATTTCTGTAGGACTAAGAACCTGCACCCCATCTCCTTGACTATGGTTCTAATTACCTCAGCTTGGACTGATCAATATTTGATCTTTTTCCCACCATGCAAACATGTTACTTTGTCTCTTTCTCTTCCTTTTGGATAATTTGCAGCCATGTGAGAATGGTTCATTTTGTTTGTTCTCTCTGGCTAGAGGCCAGGGGTCTCTTATTAGTATAATGCAGTTCATTGATGTGAATTTGTTGATCTCCTGGGTAGTTTTTCACAAATTTAAGGCAATTAAAAGCTTTTATATGGCATTTCACTTGAAATTATTAGTGGCCTTTCAGTGATTTTGCTTTTAAAAATTACTTCATCATTTTATGATTATTTCCTTTCCTTCTTATTTCTCTCCCTTTTCCAACCTATAAAACTCTAGAAAAAAGGTTTGAAACAACCCTTTCATTGATTGATTTCATAAAAAGTAACAACTTATAAACTTGTAATTCAGTAATTTAATATTTTAATTAACACAGTTTTTAAAGGACTAATGAAATTCTTTGTTTTGTTTTATAAGACTTGTTTATTTTAAGCTTATGGATGTTCATAATAGAAGCCATAATGAATCTGGAGAACAATAACAGGAATTGGATCTAAAAATTATTTAGTAAGTGCTTTTAAAAAAGCACATGTGTATATATATATTTCAAGCTTTTGAGGCAGTATGCTTTCTAAATTAGAGCTATATTAATACCTTAACATTTTCTTATAGCTAGCAGATGTCCATATTTTTGGTTCCTTAACTTTTGCAGTGAATGGACCCTTCTTTACCACATCAGAAGTAAGAAATGTTGAAGACCACCTAAGTCTTTAGGAATGCTATAGCATTGATTAAATTAAAATCTTTTGGCTTCATTTGTACATACTGGGAATCATTGCTACCATTTCTCTATTCTTTTCCCATTAAAAAAATTGTTTATTAAGAGTTGTTTTCTTGGTGTTTGTAAATTTACAGTACTTGACTCAGTTTATTTCATTAGTATACTTCATTATCTTAAAGAAACCAAAACTAGAGTGCGTCTGAGGTAACTTGGAAAAGTTTTAATTTATAGAAATATTCTTGGTGTTTTACACTTTTTATTTGAAAATATGTGTAAAAATAATAGCAAATACTTAATAGGAACTTCCTGCTATATTAAAGCAATAATGCATTGTATTGGTTGAGAAGGTATGCCTTGGAGTTAAACTATCAGGGTATAAATCCAAGTGTCACTACTTAACTAGCTGTGTGAGCTTGGGCAAATTAACTTCTGAACCTCATGTTCTTCATCTCCAAAATAATACGTATCTTATACAGATAAATTGAGATAATATATGTACGTTGTTAAAACATGGTGTGGCCCACAAGAAATACTCAGCAAATGTTTGCTCTGAAGATATTTTTATTATTTGCCAGACTCTATGTTAAATTTTATACAGCTTTAGGGGAATTCCCGGATGGTCCAGTGATAAGGACTCCGAGCTTCCAATGCAGGGGGCACAGGGTTCAGTCCTTGGTCGGGGAACGAAGATCCCTGAATGCCACGCAGCACGGCCAGAATAATTAAATGAATAAATAAAACGTCTTTAAAAAAATTTTTTGCAGGTTTATTCCAAAATTAAGGGTATACCAAAAGAGATAAGTTGAATCCCAATAGAAAGAAAATCTATACATAAAAAAAAAAATAACATTTGACAAGTAGCTTATTTGGTATAATAAAAAGAGTTCATTATACTTCACTGAAGTCAAACTGTGTACAAAGGAAGCCCACAATTTAGAAAATATAGTTAACTCTTGGACTTATGGTTGAGTTATAGTGAGGAAATAGCATCTGTCTATTCCTTGGCTGATCAGGAGCACCTCAGAGAGTTGACATCTTTTTTATACAAAAAGTAAAGTGATTTGTTAATTTGAACAATATGATCAGAAGCTTCAGGTTTGACTGCATGATTCACAAGTGAATTTCATTCATGTAGCATAGGAAATATTTAACTTTCTTTTTCAAAAATATTGCTTCATCTAAATTAAATGAATATTTCTGAAGTGATTGTTATTATCTTGCATTGCAATGGCCTGCCTTTAAGATGCATAAAACTATCATCTGCCTCTTCCTGTAAGCAAATCTTTAAGGGAGAATATAATTTAAAAATCTTTTTGACTTCCAAACAAGGCCTTTCCTTGACTGATTTCTACCTGCCTCTCTTGCCTGTCTTCAGACAGTGTTCTCTGAGCTCCAGCCACACTGGACTTCTTTCAGGTTTTATTCCTCTCTGCTGAAACAACTCTCTCATATTCTCACCTTCCATTACCTAGTTAACTCTACAGTTCTACCAGATTTCGTCTCAGTCATCACTTCCTGACTTGGTCAGTTTCATTTAATATACTCTTGTTATCCTATCAACAACATTCACGCTTTCAACAACAGGTATTAAATGAGTCCATACTGTATGCTAGGTACCATGTATATACTTCAGGAACAGAAATTTTTGCTCCCAGGAATATTTCATTCTAGAGAGGCAGGGGAAGGGGGTAGGGCACAACAATTATATAGTATATATATTCAAGTGGTAGTAGTACTTTATGGAAGTCATGTGGCAATAAGTACTTTATAAAAGAATAAGTCAGGGAAATTGATTAGCATTTGACAGGCAGGATTATGAATGTTCTCTTTTAAACATGGTATTCTTAGAAGATCTCTTTAAGGAAAGGATTTTTGGCAGAGACAGAAATTTTTTGAGGAGAAAATCATGTATGTATCTGAATGTTCCAGGCAGATAGAACAGAGAATACAGCATGCTTGATGTTTTTGAGGAACAAGAAACCTTTGTGATGAGAAGGGTGGCAATATTTTGTGGCCCTTAAAATAGTGGTTAGCACATAATCAGTAAATATTTGTTGAATGATAGACTGATATTTGAAACACTGGCCCAGATCATTATTTTCCTAGCAAAACAAACAGATTGTTTATTTAATAACTATTCTCTTGATCAACTTAAGCCCCTGCCTTTCAAACTGACTTGAAAAATATCAGGATTTTATCACATCTTCTTGGATGTAAAATTGGGAGTAAATGATTTCTTAAATGTTGTATGAAAACATTTTAATGCAGAATTCTCATGATTTTTTAAAATGATGACCAAGAATTTTTAACTTATGATTTATCCCTCAGATTCCTCATGTTCCCACCATATCCCAGTTTGAAGTTTCTACTGTTTTCTGTCATTCAGGAGTGAGTACTCTGAGACCTATTCCAGAGGAAAGCTGTATACCATCATTCAGCTTGGCTTTAGAAATGTTTTTTTTTAGTCTTTTCTCAAAACTTTTTATTTTATTTTATTTTTAGATTACAAAATCCATTTATTTAAGCTTAGTTTTATAACTAGCATCACAAAATCAGACTGATCACAGATATCTCTGATGTATTCTGAAGGTATGACTTTGGAAATTTTTTGTGCCATACTTTCTAGTAAGGTCCTGTAGATCCAGATTGGTGTAGGCTGTTCCATTTACCACACCTGTACTACTAGCTCCCACTTGTCTCAGCTCCCAAAACAAACAACTTCTTTTTCATACTGCTTTCTGAAATACTCATCTACCCTACCTTTGGGACCAGCGCACAGACCACCTGTTGGTTCTTCCCTAACCACAGAATTCTTTAGATTAGTTAATATTTAACATGAGAAGGATCAAGAAATGATAAAGCAAAACTTGATTAAAAGATTTTTTTTAACATACATGTATATACCCTACCTTAACATATGATGAAAAGCAGTTTTTCCTAAATTATATTCCATGAGAAAACAGTTTCATTTCCAAATTGCTGGAAAAATTTAAGGATAGGCAAAAATTGAACAGATTTCTTTACTGTGGAACAAAACCCTTTTTTCACAGAACATCTTTTTACATATCAAGGGACACTAGAGTTCAGCAGGACACTATTTGGAAAATACTAGTACAAAAAAAATAAGCTCTCCATAGTCAAGCTCTCCATAGTCAAGTCAAAACACAAAACGAGTTCAGCAGGACACTATTTGGAAAATACTAGTACAAAAAAAATAAGCTCTCCATAGTCAAGAGTCAAACATTTTCACTGCTAAAATAAGGCAGATTTTTTTTTTCTCCTTGCTTAATTGCCATACCAACCTTTATTGGTTCTTTCTTCTCTTACAATGATTTAATAAAGAAAAAATACCTAAATATGTTCCCACCCCATCCCCAACCTCATGATCACTTCTTGTTTTTAGCTTCCCTCTAAGACTATTTCTCCCGTTAATTGCTCTCACTTTAAGAAATGGAAGATAGCCTGTTTTATTTTGAAATTTTAAATTAGAAAGAGATTTGGATTTGGAAGCTGTTTCTCTGGCTACCTAACTGTTCCTCTACCCCAAGGGGAAAATACTGTGAAAGAACACCTGCTATTGAGTGCTCTTTGAACATTATTCTCCCACGCTTAACAAAGATAAAGCAGGGTTTTTTTTAATGGAAAACAAACAAAAAAAGACTTGTGATACCTGTGTACCAAAAGGCCCTTTTGACATAAGCTGTGTGATACTAACATAACACACACACACACAAACTCATTTTGGTTTTATGGATGGGGAGCTTATTTCATTTGTTGTGCTTATGAGTCTGTTATTCTGCAGTTGTGAAATCTCAGTTATTAGTATATCTAATTTGTTGGTTTGATATTTATTTATTTATGGCTGCATTGAGTCTTCATTGCTGTGCACAGGCTTCTCATTGCGGCAGCTTCTCTTGTTGCAGAGCACAGACTCTAGGCACACGGGCTTCAGTAGTTGTGGCGTGCGGGCTCAGTAGTTGTAGCGCATGGGCTCAGTAGTTGTAGCACATGGGCTCAGTATTTGTGGCTTGCAGGCTCAGTAGTTGTGGTGCATGGGCTCTAGAGTGCAGGCTCAGTAGTTGTGGCACACGGGCTTAGTTGCTCCGCGGCATGTGGGATCTTCCCGGACCAGGGCTCGAACCCATGTTCCCTGCATTGGCAGGCAGATTCTTAACCACTGTGCCACCAAGGAAGTCCTGTTGGTTTGATTTTTATTTCTTACCTCACACACATGTGTAGTATTGTTGCTATTTTTTTACAATAAAGTTGCATGGATGTAAAAAGGTTGTAGTTTTTTAGATGTTCATTAACCCCATTAGTTTTTTTGTATAATTCAAATAATGAAGAGATTTCTATTCAAGGATGCTTAGTTTTTCCTAAAACTTCAGTTCTGATTTTATATTCAGTGTAATTGGTTCCATCTCAGTGCCAGATTATCCTATTTGCCTTATCAAATAGGCATGTACAATTTAGACACTGTGCAAACAACTGTAGTATAAGCAAAATTGTCCCTAGCAAACATGAAATCTGCAAAGTTTTTGTTTGTTCGCATCTTTTCCTCTGTCAAGTTGTCCCTCCAGGGTAACATGATATGATGTGGATGTTCTAGTGAAGTGTTCCTTTTGTTTTGTCTTGTTTTTTTAAATCTTTATTGGAGTATAATTGCTTCACAATACTGTGTTAGTTTCTCCTGCACAACAAAGCGAATCAGCCATATGCATACATATATCCCCATATCCCTTCCCTCTTGAGCCTCCCTCCTATCCTCCCTATCCCACCCCTCTAGGTCATTGCAAAGCACCGAGCTCATCTCCCTGTGCTATGCTGCTGCTTCCCACCAGCCAACTATTTTACATTCGGTAGTGTATGTATGTCGATGCTTGAAATGTTCCTTTTATTCCATGAATTACAAATAGCTTAAGAAAATATTTAAAGTAAAACTGTAATGATTAGTCCTGGTGGTCTTCATTTTATTGAAAATACCTTTGTCAGAAATTATGTCATCACAGTGGACTGTTAGCTGGGAAGTTCTGTCAAGCAGATGAATGAATTAGGAGTACTGAGATTCTAATAAAAGACGCTACTGTAATATTGAAAAACTGCTGATGGGGGTTGCCAGTTTTATGTCTTTAAACTTACAGAACATCTTCTGTGATTAAGGTAAGGAATACTTAGAATAAGTCCTTAGAGTAAACCAACTCTAAACTTGAGAAACCAGAAATAGAAAATGATATTTCCTTTTAATAATGCCATTTAAGTTCCCAACTTCTCTTGGTTCAGCTGCCAGACACTTGTTTCTTTGTCTCAAAAACTGCTAGCAAAAAACAATAAATATACTTATTGTTTTACTCAGCTAACATCTGATTTTATCTGTACATTGATTCCATTTTAAAACTTTTCTCACCTTCCTAGTCTGGATGGCTTATGTAGCCCTCTATTGTTAACGATTGTCAGAACAAAGACTTTCATTCTTTATTTTGGAAAGGAAAAGTATCCTGACAGTACTATTTGCACTTCATTTAATTGTTTCCTTCCAATTTAAAATATGAACAATTTTAGATACATCTCTGATCCGTCCCTATCTGAGTATTAATTCTTTTGGTAATTCCTGTTGCAGTAGCATAACATCTTGCAAATATATATCCCCTTTATGAATGACATAGAGCTTTACATATAGCAGTATTCAACATAATGGAAGGTGATTTGGAACTCATACATTTTCTAGGCTAAATATAACCTGCTGTTTCATCTACTTTCTTAGCTAGATTTATTTTAACAGCTACTAGACTTCATGAGTTTTTACAATTAATGGTAAATTCATTATGCATTATCTTCTGTAGTAAATGTAAAAAATATTTTTGCAATATTGTTCCCCAAATCTTAGCTTCCTGACTAATAGTAAAATATCTTATCTGTACTAGAGTTTTATTATACAATAATTACAGCATTTTCTTGTTCTATATCATAGCCTGTTAACTAAAAATAAATGAGTACTTAAAATGGAAAATGAAATTATCCTGTTGCTTGAAAATATCTTAACTCAGGCTTTACTACAGGTTGCATATGGTATCTGTTAGAACTTTGAACCTATCTTGGTTGTTGAATTATTATGTGGATTAACTGTTGCATTTGAAAATTCTTGACTTTAAGAGTATATATCTGTTTTAAATATTATACAGATGCTTTACAGGGTTTGAGAAGAATCTAATCTCTTTGCTGTATGTCTTTTTTGTTTGTTTGTTTTGTCTTTATACCAGAACTCCAAGTCCTAAGCACCAGCAAATTTAGGACATTGCTTTGTATAATATGGTATTACTAATATATTTTTTAAATTAGATAAAGTCTATCTACATTATTGATGTATTATAGGAAACATGACTAAAATTTTAACAGTTTGGAAAAATGAGAAGTTATACAGCATAGTAAGAAAACAGTCTTATCATGGCACTCCCAGGAGAAATAAAACCTCTTTAAGAGTACATTTGAAGAACTTTTCTAAAATTCTGTAAGTCAATCTACAGAGAAAAAAGTATAGGAAAAAAATTTTTTAAAAATATGGAGAGACTGCATTTTCTCCTAAAATTAACTACTGAAGTTTCAGAAAGTAATTTATTAAATAATGTGTGTTTCATATCTAATTTCAAAAATCCAGGTAATTTTTGTTTTGACTATCAGGTAGAAATCTTACAGTTTAGTCATGGTTGAGTGGGTCATCCACTTCAAAATGAAAGAACAAGATAGTTCTTACCATTCACAAATTTAGCTTTCACAGTTTGGCTCACCTCTGCCATGATTTTAGGTGGTGAATGAGTCTAGTCAACTATCTAGCATCCAGTGTGACATATTTTGTTGTTCCCTACGGCTTATCAAATAGCAGTTGCCCTTCTGAAATGATGAGAATTTGGATTCTTTCTGAAAAATTACCTTTCAATGAGAAGAGTAGATTATGGTAGGGTTAAAAACTGATTAGCTTTAAGTTTAGAGATGCACATTAAAGAAGGATGACTCTCATACAAAATTTAGGATAAAAACAGAATTTTTAGTTAACTTCTGCATAATTCATAGATTTAAGGATTTGTGATGGTTTCAAACTGTCTTCTGGAATTCCAAGAAAGCAATGACTCAGATTTCATCAATAAACATGGAAAACTACATGTTTCTGAGAAATTCTTGAGAAATTTCTACCTAATGTGATTATTTTATCTTCTCAGTTTTAAAACAGAGAACCTCTATATTGTTTACAGTTTGCCGGTCTTTGTACATTTTCAATTGTTTCAATGTATTTTTCCTTTTTCCCATGGTTATTAGAAAACTAAAAGCAAATCTCTCTTGTGCAGCTTATGACATTAAAGGTTTATTCTGTTTTCTTCTTTACCACTAACCCTTAGTCATGATCTTATCTTTGTTTTTTTGCGGTATGCGGGCCTCTCACTGTTGTGGCCTCTCCCGTTGCGGAGCATAGGCTCCGGACGCGCAGGCTCAGCGGCCATGGCTCATGGACCCAGCCACTCCGCGGCATGTGGGATCCTCCCGGACCGGGGCACGAACCCGTGTCCCCTGCATCGGCAGGCGGACTCTCAACCACTGCGCCACCAGGGAAGCCCCGATCTTATCTTTTTTACATTCTTCTCAAACACCTTAATCCCCAAGGAATTAGGCAAAGTGTAAAGAAAATACTTATAAAACTCAAGGAAATGTTTTTAGATTGTTAATTGCCAACATATAAGATCCTAAATATATTATAAGAGAAAAATCATAAGCAAAACTTATTAAAGCGGTGTTTACTGAGTTAGAAAGTGCTATTACTTTTATGATTACTCTGAATCGGTATATTCTTATAGACACCCAAAGATTCCTGTATACGTGTGTTCCTTGTGTGCTTCCAAAGTTATACATATAAGGCATTTGTGCTAACAGTGACCAGTAAGAAAATTTTCAGGAATATACCTAGGATATATTTTATATGTGACACCTTTTCCTGTGTCCTTTGTGTTCTAGTTTCTAGAAATTTTCATCTTTTTAAGAATAGTATTTAAGTGTTTTCTTAACTCTATGTAAATAAGAATCTGTAAACAAACAATTCATGGAATGATATTATTTTAGAGTTTTACTTTATATTTGTTTCCATCATACTTTGAGAGAATATTTCATGAACTTTTAATCATTTTTATTCAGGAGGTACATGAAATAAGTTCAAAAGATACCTTACCTTTAGAAATGTACTTAAATTTAAACATTGTTTTATATGTTTAATTCATTCCTGTTACACGCTTACTATGTACCTGGCATTTTTATAGGTGCTAAAAATATAGTAGTGACCAAAACCAGTAAAAATCGCTGCCCCCAAGGAGCTTATGTTGTAGTGTATAAAGACTTCAACCAAAATATATAATGTATTAGATGATGATAAGAACTATGGAGGAAAATAAAATGGAAAAGGAGTGCAAAGGGGTCCTGGGGTCTGGAGAGAGGGATTGTACTTTCAAATAGCCCCATTAGAGAAAGTCTCATTCAAGAGGGTAACATTTAAATAAAAATTGAATAAGTTAAATGAGCCAGTCATGCACATCTTAGGGAGAAAAACAATCAAGACGCAGGGAATAGATAGCAAGTATAAAGACTCTTTGGGCCTTCCCTGGTGGCACAGTGGTTAAGAATCCACCTGCCAACGCAGGGGACACGGGTTAGAGCCCTGGTCTGGGAAGATCCCACATGCTGCGGAGCAACTAAGCCTATGCGCCACAACTACTGAGCCTGCGCTCTAGAGCTGGTGAGCCACAACTACTGAAGCCCGCGCGCCTAGAGCCGGTGCTCCACAACAACAGAAGCCACCGCAATGAGAAGCCTGCGTACTGCAACGAAGAGTAGCCCCCGCTCACCACAACTGGAGAAAGCCCACGCACAGCAACGAAGACCCAGCGCAGCCAAAAATAAATAAATTAAATAAATAAATTTATTTTTAAAAATAGACTGTGCAGGGGGAGCATAGCATATTTCAGGAACAACAAGGAGGCAAATCTGGCTGGAGTGGAGTAAGAAATGGGCAGAGTAGTAGGAGATATAGTTATAGAGGGAAAGAGTTGAGAGACATATTGAATATGACTTTACACACCATAGTAAAAACTTTATTTTTTTTTTTTACTCTCAATGAAATAAAAAGTCTTTAGAGGGTTTTGTGTGGAGGAACAACATAACCCTACACTAAAATATAAGTCAGGATATTCTGGCTGCTCTATGGACCAGAAACTGAATGGGGCAAAGATGGAAGACAGGAGATAAATTTGAAGGGCATTGCAGTAATGCAGGGAAGAGATATGGTGGCTTGAACTTGGATATTGGCAGTGGAAGTGGTGAGAAGTGACCCGGTTCTGAATATAGTTTGCAGGTAGACGTAATAGAATTTGCTGTTGGATTGGAAGTAAGGTATAAGAGAAAGAAAGAAGTAAAAGTTGGAACATCCATTAACCGAGATGGGGGAAATGGGGAAAATTTGGTCCAGTTTTATATAAACTATGGAAAGTTTTAGTCTCATAGCCCAGTGTCCTATGGCTGATACAGTCCCTTGTCCACAGTGAATGAGTGATAAGTCATTTAATATTTCTTTTTGTCTCAGACTTGGTTTAGACTTAGACTTTGATAAACTTCTGTTTATGATGAGGAAACTGGTCTATTTAAGTTCATTGATTCTATTATTTCTATTTTGTAATGGAATTTGAGGCACATTAGTAGAAACACAGCTTGAAGTTCTTTTCTTTCCTTACTAACATTAAAAAAAAGAACAAGTATATATAATGTCTTTTGTCTTACTAACATATTTGTACACCCTCCCCCTTCTTGGCAAACTTGTTTGAAAGTCTAGTGTTACACATTATGTCATGGGTGTACTGGAGCACATTTGTTCAATACAGTTCATAAATGGAAGCAGCTGGTTTCCTGTGCAGTTAAGAGAAGGCATGCACACAGCTGAGGTCTTCAAACTTCAGAATTCGTTGGATTCATTTTCTATCTTGTGTAATCATGCTGTGATTTCAATTAGTACAAATGTGTAACAAGTTACCTTAATGGCTTAAAAAATTTTGTTTCAATAGTTGAACTGCTAAACCTGGTTAATGTTCTTTCCCCCTGCCCTGTCCTAACTCACCCATCCTACCTCTTAAAAAAGCACATTACACCTATAGTCTTAGTTTTATATTTGATTCTGAAAAGGCCTGGGCAAGGGGAAAAAAAGTTATCATCTCTAAGGGAAAAGCTGAATTCATACACAGGAACTGCAGGATTACTTTGGCGTTTTACTAGTCCCTTGTAACACTAGCAAGTCCCATAAATACCTAATGGAAAAACAGCAGAAAATGAGATCTGCAGCAGCCTTTAGAGATCGAATTTATGTTGCTGAACATTTTTCTGAGGTTGAGTGTAAAGGTCAAAAGAAAGTGGATAGATTAAAGTTGCTGATTTTTGCAAACTTAAGGCCATGTTTAAAGGTTCCTCTTTCTGTAGCAAGAAAATTTCAAGATAAATGGCTTTGCTTCATTAGCTGAAATGTCATGTCTTCATTTAATATCTGTTACATGAGACATTTGGTGATTTAGTAGTATTTACATGCAGTAAATAAAATCCTCTGTCCAATTTAACAAATGTAGATAAAGAAACTAGTTGTTTAAAATCCCAAGAGGAGTAAGACGATAAGTGAATATATATGATTGTGTTAGTGTGTTTGTATATTTTTTAAATGAATGATTTTAGATATTTTTGGTAAATGTAGAAGGAAAAGATAGGAGTGAAGGTTTTCCCTTTTGTTAGTATAGGTTATTGATCCAGCAATAGAATTACCATCCTCCTTTTAAAAGAATTATTTTATCTATTATACTATTTCAGTGAAGGTAAATGACCTCAAAGAAAGGACAGTGGCATCTTTTAGCATTAAAATAAAATTCATAGATGTTTTTACTCGTCCCTTTACCTTTTGAATAACCTTCTATCACTATAACACTGTTGTAAGTCTGTATGAAAGAAAATGTGAGTTACTAGCGTACTTTAGACTTGGTACAGTGAAAAACATTGAACTACCCGTCTGGACGCCTCTATCTTGAGTTGATAGTACACAAAGCCACAACAAATATTAACCTAAAATTATGGATTATTTGTATCTCCAGGGCTTTCCTTGTGTCTTTGATTCCACAGTCCAGATTGCCAGTCATTGATACTTAGACTCCAAAGGAATAAAATAAAATTTTTTGACACATTACATTCAGTGCTGCATTACAGTAAAAAATTATAGAATAATATATTAAATCTTTTTTTTAACAGTAGTTGAGAATTACTAGTAAAACTATTCATTTTTATCTCTAGGAAGTGGGATTATGGACAGCTTTTCACTTCTATTTTATGTTTTTCTCTATTTGCAGTTTTCATGGTAAACACCTTTTTAAGGACAGTATTAATTTTCATTATTCATTTTTTTAAACATCAGCTGATCTTATAGTACCCTGGAATCACAATTTATATAAAAAGTTATTTTTGTGTGATCGTTGAGTTTGCAGTCTCAAATGATTTCTATTAAATAAGGTATCTTCTTTTTGCAGCTAGATAGAGGTCACATCTTATGACACTGACAGCTGGTTCTTAAACCCAGGTACCCTATCTTTTTTCCTTTATACCACATTTCCTCATTAGTTCTCACTGCACTATACAGGCAATTTCCTCCTCTTAACTTTTTGTATTTTATTACGCTGTTAAAGCAGAACTATGCTTCTCTTCTCAAGTTCCCTTTTCCCTTCAGTACTGTTTCTATTCAAGGGTCCCAAGTGGTCAGTGATTCTGACTGGGGAGAGGGAGAAGGGTGGTGTTGTAGCTAGTGGGATTAAAAGGTCCTCAGGAAAGCAGGTATATGTACACTTACGCCTCTTAAAAAGAGCCTCCTCTCACGTTCTGAAGACAAAGGCTGTGCCTTAACTGACTTATTGCCATTCTTATTTATGAAGCCACCCACTAGGGACGTCTTCGGACTGTTATTGAGGTGAGGAACTCAAAGAAAAATGAACCAAAGGTCCTTTACTTTTACAGTTTTAATAAACTTATGTTCTCCAGACTTTCACAAGTCATGTTTAGGGATCCTTTGAAAAAGTATGACATACTGTCATTTCAGTTTCTAGTGCTAATTGTTAATGGAACAATTTTAAGTATTGTAGTATTAAGTAGTATTTAAGTATTAATCATAGTTTTGTCACTATATTATGTGCAAGTTTAATAAACTTTCCAGGCCTACATTTCTCATAAAATTGAAAGGTGAATAAGGTTATCTTTAAAGTTTCTTTCAGCTCTAGAAATCTATAATTATTTGAACATTTTATTATGGAAAAATTGAAATCATACACAAAAATAAAGTAGCATAATGAACTCCTGTATTCCCACTACCCACATTCATATGTTATCAACATGAACAGTAACCCCTAGTGTATTCAAATATCTGGTCCATATTAAAATTTTCATATCATCTCAGTAAAAATAATTTTCATTCTACAATTGTTTTGTTCAAATCATAATCCAAATAAGGTGTGTGTATTTATCTAGTTTTTTGTTTTGTGTGTGTGTGTATTCAAAAACACCTAACATAAAATTTATCTCCTTATCCATTTTTTCATGTACAGTGCTGTAGTGTTAACTATAAGCACATTGCTGTGAAACAGATCTCTAGAACTTTTTCATCTTTCAAGACTAAAACTCTATATCCATTAAACAACAACCTCTGTTCTTCCCCCAGCCCCTGGCAACTACCATTCTACTTTCTGTTTCTAAGAGTTTGACTGTTTCAGATACCTGGTATGAGTGGAATCATCTGTATTTTTTTTTTTTGTCACTGGCTTATTTCACTTAGCATAACGTCCTCAAGGTTTCCCCATGCTGTAGCATATGACAAGACTTCATTCTTTTTTAAGGCTGAATAATATTCCACTGTACATATATATCACATTTTTATACCACATTTTATCCATTTATCTCTTGATGGACATTTAGATTGGTTCCACCTCTTGGCTATTGTGAATAATGCTTCATTGACACTGGTGTGCAAATATATCTTCAAAATCTTGCTTTTAGTTCTTTTGGATTTATAATCCGAAATGGGATTGATGGCTCATTTGGTAATTCTATTTTTATTTCTTTGAGTAGCCTTCATACTGTTTTTTCATAGTGGCTACCATTTCACATTCCCACCAACAGCATACAAGTGTTCCAATTTCTCCAAATCCTCATTGACACTTGTTATTTCTTTTCTTCTTTTTTCATAGTAGTTATTCTAACAGATGTGAGGTGATACTTCATTATGATTTTGACTTGCATTTTCCTGATGATTAGCAATGTTGAACATCTTTTCAGGTGCTTATTGGCCACTTGAATATCTTCTTTGGAGAAATGTCTATTCAAGTCTTTTGCTCATTTTACAATTGGATTGTTTTTTGTTTGTTGAGTTATAGGAGTTCATTATATATTCTGGATAATAATCCCTTATTAGATATAAGATTTGAAGTTTGATGTAGTCCCATTTGTCTATTTTTGCTTTTGTTGTCTGTGCTTTTTGTGTCATGTGCAAGAAATCATTACCAAATTCAATGTCATGAAGCTTTCCCCCATGTTTTCCTATAATAGTTTTGTAGTTTTAGGTCTTATATTTAGGTCTTCAGTCCATTTTGAGTTACTTTATGTACAGTTTAAGGTAAAAGTCCAACTTTGTTCTTTTGCATGTGTCTATCCAGTTTTTCCATTGCCATTTATTGAAGAGACCATCCTTTCCCTGTTGTGTAGACTTGGCACCTTTGTCAAAAATCATTTGACCATATACATGAGTTTGTTTGTGGGTTCTCTATTCTGTTCAGAATAGAGACAGAACAAATCTATCACCCTAAAAATTTAAAAGTATGGCTCCTTTATAAATAATCCCTTCCCCCATTCAACTCCTGGAAAGCATTAATCTGTTTTTCTTTCTCTATAGTTTGGTATTTTCTAGAATGTCACTTAAATGGAATCATAAAATATATAGCGTGTTGGATTTGGCTTCTTCACTTAGCAAAATGCATTTAAGATTCACTCTTGTTGTGTGAATCAGTCATGTTTATTATGTAAAATATATAGCTAAAGCAGCTATATTGGGGATGAGTTCTGTAATTTTATATTATGCTTTCTGTTCATGAGGTTTTTTTTGTTTTTACCTTTCATATGGTCTCTTTTCCTTTTCCCTAACCCCCGTATTTCCACCCTGGTTTGGTTTGTTTGTATGTGTTTTCCATAAATTTTTAAGACTTGTATTTTTATTCTAATGATTCCCTTGTGATCTGTAACTTCATATAAAATAAGCATTTTTTTGGTATGTTAACTGTTGCTTCTTAGAAATTCCACATTCTCTTTTCTTACACAATGTTTTTTTTCTTTCTCCTTTGTATTTTTAAGTATAGTTAGACTACAATTACATGGTTTATCAGCTGTTCCCAATCTCCTTGACCCCTGACTTTGAAAGAAGAGGAAATCTTAGTTAATATCATTGTTTCTCACTGTTCTCTCAATTACTGAGAGGAAGATAGAGCATGCATGCAGCAGGTTTTATAACATTTACATTCTGATCTATAACCATAACCACTCTTCCACCCAAAATTTTTGGTTTTATTCTTAACAGTTAAAAAGAATCAACATTCATTGCCAGGCTTTTCATAATAGTAGTCAGGTCATCTCTAGTTTGCTAAAGTTTATTCTCAGTGATTTCTTCAGAAAGTCACTAGACGCTATATTCCCCTAGTTCTTTTATGTTCAAAAATTTTGTCATTTCATTTATACTTACCTGGTAATTTAATCAGAAATAAAATTCTTTAAGGAGTTTCTTTCCTTGAGGAGGGAATGGTCATTGCTTCATTATCTTGCAGCTTTAGATGATGCTTTGAAGAGTCTGCACACTCACATATATTTCTTCTCTCTTCGTGGATAACTCTTTTCCTTTACCCAGTTTCATTTTTCTACTGTCTGGTGTTATGTATTTCTTGGTTTATTTGTTGTCTGTCTCCATCCAATAGAATGAAAACATCAATAATAAAGGGATTTGGTATGATTCGTTCACTGCTGAATTCCAAGAACCTCTGTTAGTGTTCACTACTTAGTTTCTATCTAATAAAAATTTGTTGAATTAATGAAATCAAACATTCTGTCCCAAATTCCAATTCTCTAGGTAGCTTGATGTTTTTGCTGGTTCACCAAAGGATTTTTTTTTAAGTTACTGTACCTTTACTAGGGAAGAAAGGAGCTAACTTAAATAAGGTGACAAACAGTACTTTTTTTAGATACTATAAGGCTAAAGACATAAAGAACTGTGCATATATACACTGTACTTTCATTGATTAATTTGTTTATCAAAGGTACAGTTTAGCAATTTTTCAACTACTTTACAGGTACACCAGTAAAGTTAAGTTCTATTACTGTTTATTCTGTGTCCTGGTAATACTGAAGACATGGTCATGTATTTTATTTGCATTGCTTGTTGTTACTGTGGCCTATTGAGAGAATATGAATAGAAGTTTAGTGTAAGGGGAATGCTGTTATCTCGAAATACATTTTTTTTTTTTTTTTGCGGTACGTGGACCTCTCACTGCCGTGCCCCCTCCCGCTGCGGAGCACAGGCTCCGGACGCGCAGGCCCAGCGGCCATGGCCCATGGGCCTAGCCGCTCCGCGGCACGTGGGATCCTCCCGGACCGGGGCACGAACCCGCGTCCCCTGCATCGGCAGGCGGACTCCCAACCACTGCGCCACCAGGGAAGCCCTCGAAATACATTTTTAACTATTTTTCTGTTCTACTGTTTTATGTTTCTAACTTGTATTCTTACCACTCTCCTCAAGTACTTTATGTCAGATTTCTTTTCTGTTAAGCCTTGATGATATCTAGGGAAAATTTGCCATAGTTTTTTAATCACTTTCAGCTATTATGGAAGTACTCTTACTTTTGGCCATTAAAATTTTAAGTCTAATATCAAATACCTCAGTCTTATACCATTCATAAACTGAAAATTTTAATGTCATTAAAAAGGTCAGTTCTTCCTACAGTGAGCCATAGAGTCAATGCCATTACCATGAAAATTAAAATGTTTTGGGGAACTTTACCGTAAGTTTTATGGAATAGCAAAAGCCAAAAAAATAAAGATACTCCTGAAGAAAGACAGTGAGGGGAGGTGTGACATAGCCTACCATATACCCAAACTGTTGTGTATTGGCACAGAGGCAGAATATTGGAATAGGATAGAGAGGACAGAGATAGACCCCCTCATACATAGTAACTCGATTTATGATAGAGCTGGCATTGCAGCTTGGTGAGGAAATGGTTGATACTCAATAACTGTTGCTGGGATAATTATTTTTTCATAAAAAATGAAACTGAATTCCTGTTTCTACAACAAACACAGAAAACAACTTCAAGTGGATTGTCGATCTAAATATTTAAGTTAAAACAGCAGAGCTTCTAGAAGGTAACATTGAAGACTATCTTTATGACTTTGTGGATAAAGAATGACTTTTTTTTATTTAACATCTTTATGGAGTATAACTGCTTTACAATGGTGTGTTAGTTTCTGCTTTATAACAAAATGAATCAGCTATACATATACATATATCCCCATATCTCCTCCCTCTTGCATCTCCCTCCCACCCCTCTAGGTGGTCACAAAGCACGGAGCTGATCTCCCTGTGCTATGCTGCTGCTTCCCACTAGCTATATATTTTGCATTTGGTAGTGTATATATGTCCATGCCAGTCTCTCACTTCGTCCCAACTTACACTTCCCCCTCCCTGTGTCCTCAAGCCCCTCTCTACATCTGCGTCTTTATTCCTGTGCTGCCCCCTGGGTTCTTCAGAACCAGTTTTTGTTGTTGTTGTTTTAAAGATTCCATATTTATGTCTTAGCATACGGTATTTGTTTTTCTCTTTCTGACTTACTTCACTCTGTATGACAGACTCTAGGTCCATCCACCTCACTACAAGTAACCCAATTTCGTTTCTTTTTATGACTGAGTAATATTCCATTGTATATATGTGCCACATCTTTATCCATTCATCTGTTGATGGACACTTAGGTTGCTTCCATGTCCTGGCTATTGTAAATAGAGCTGCAGTGAACATTGTGGTACATGACTCTTCTTGAATTATGGTTTTCTCAGGGTATATGCCCAGTAGTGGGATTGCTGGGTCATATGGTAGTTCTATTTTTAATTTTTTAAGGAACCTCCATACTGTTCTCCATAGTGGCTGTATCAGTTTACATTCCCACCAACAGTGCAGGAGGGTTCCCTTTTCTCCACACCCTCTCCAGCATTTATTGTTTGTAGATTTTTTGATGATGGCCATTGTGACCTGTGTGAGGTGACACCTCATTGTAGTTTTGATTTGCAATTCTCTAATGATTAGTGATGTTGAGCATCCTTTCATGTGTTTGTTGGCAATCTGTATATCTTCTTTGGAGAAATGTCTGTTTAGGTCTTCTGCCCATTTTGGGATTGGGTGGTTTGTTTTTTTGATATTGAGCTGCATGAGCTGCTTGTAAATTTTGGAGATTAATCCTTTGTCAGTTGCTTCATTTGCAAATATTTTCTCCCATTCTGAGGGTTGTCTTTTCGTCTTGTTTATGGTTTCCTTTGCTGTGCAAAAGCTTTGAAGTTTCATTAGGTCCCATTTGTTTATTTTTATTTTTATTTCAATTTCTCTAGGAGGTGGGTCAAAAAGGATCCTGCTGTGATTTATGTCATAGAGTGTTCTGCCTATGTTTTCCTCTTAGAGTTTTATAGAGGAATCACTTCTTGAGGAAGATACAAAAAACATAAAGGAAAAGATTTTTAAATTTTTATATTTCTAAATGTCAAAATTAGGGTTAATAACTCTTACATATTTTAGAAATAATGGAAGTAAGGGAAGTTCCAAAGAGAAAATTGCAAGAAATAGTAGAACAGTTGAAAGAGTATATTGAAGCTCTAACAGAAAATTATCTTTCACAGTCAACATATTTTTTGGCTTATCTAAAAATCATATATTTTTAACCAACCAGGAGTTTTAGTCATTAAATATAATCAGTTAGAAAGGGAACCTTATATAAAGATTAGGGAGTTATCCTAACCACGTGATTCATTATAACATCTTTAATAATAACTTAATGTGTTTCCCAAGGCATGCAGTGAGAAGTACAAAACATCACCTTGTACGTCGCCTAAAACACTGAAGTATCAGACTAGTTTTGACTGGAACATTCCATAAGACAATGGCCTAGAATCTCAAACATGCCACTCTCGTGAAAGACACAGGGGAGAGGGTAGAAGGAGTCTTTCAGACTAAGGGACACTGAAGAGTCTTTCAGAATAAGGGACACTGAAGAGACTTGACAAGCAAATGCAATAGTTGATTCTTGATTGAACCTGCATCAAAAATTTTTCAGTGGAAGAAAGGAACTTGCTGCAAAGAACATTTTTGAGATGGTTGAAAAATGTTAGCTATGGACTGCATGTTAGATAATATTATTGTATCACTGTTATATTTTGTGTTTATATAGGAAAATGTCTTTGGTCTTTAAGGAGATAAATACTAAAGGACTTAAGGGTCATGATGTTTGGAACTTATTTGCCAGCAGTTCAGGGATGAAAAAAAAGCCGTGTGTCAAACATGTTGCAGTTGGTAAATACAGATGCTCTAAGAGTGTTCATTGCACTGTTCTCTCAACTTTTTCTGTAAGTTTGTTAATTTTTCCAAACCAAAAGTTGAAGAATAACCTACAAGGTAAAAAATACATTTTCAACTATGGTAGCAATAATAATAATAAATTAATACACTAAATATACTTTTGTAACATTTATGAGTTATAGTTTTAGAAATCATGTTTATGTGGCAAAGATTTTTCCCTCTTGGTAACTTTTTAAAAATAATTTTCCAAATTTCCGATACTGGAAATAGAGGAATCCAAAAAATGTTTTTCATTTCACATCTAAATGCTAATGAAAACTGGCCTTTTAAAACATTAAAGGCATTTAATTTATCTAACTGGGATTCAGTGTTTAGCTTTGTTCAGCAGATACTATTGAACATTTAGGTGCTGTGGTAAAGTGGCTAATCTCTATAACTGTCCAGGTTTATTCCCTGATTCACTGTAGCACAGGGGAGTCTTCTGATGTCAGTGGCATCTGTGCCTTAGTCTCCTCAAATATCAAATAGGGTAAGTATAGTACCTATCTCCTAGAGTTTTAGTAATAATTAAATGAGTTAATATATTTGGAGCACTTATAAGTGTTTTAAAAAGTAGAGTTGCTGCTGCTGCTGCTGTTGTTATAAACCTGGATCTTTGCTAAGAAAGGGTAAGACTATAAGACTGGACTGCCACTGAGGAGTTCACAGTGTAGTAGTTTGACTCAAAAACAAGGTAATCATACGTTTTATATTAGAAGTTCATGTAGAAAGTTCATATAGAACACTGCTCATATGCTTAGTCATGTTTTCAATCAGATACTAAGTTCTACAATATAAAACGTAGCTTTCAGCTGAAGAAATAGGTAAGGATATACTTAGCAGAGAGTTTGTGTCAAAAGAATACTACTCAGAGAAATTCAGTGAATTAGCATCAGTAAAGGAAGTTCATGAATTTTGGATAAAGATTAGAGAAATGCTGAAAGGAGACATTGCCAGCTGGGATAATGAGTTGGGGAAGGGTACAGATACATGTAGTACATCCAGTGGATTAGAGAGTGTGTGTGTGTGTGTGTGTGTGTGTGTGTGTGTGTAAATGTATATGAAAATAATCTTCAGAATGTTTAGATTTGAATTAAATTCTGATTTTAAGACTTCATTTTCTGTAAGCATCCCATTTTTGATAGCATTCTGTTTCCTAAGTCATACTTTGAAACAGGGATACATCTAGTCCTGAAAATGCTGCTATTATTGTGCCAGAATCAGAACAGGATAGGATACTTTTCTGATTATTCTCCAATTGGATCACAGTATGATGGCTCAACCTAAGTTCTGTGCATAACTACTAAATGCTGACTCACAGAATTAAACCTATTTCCATTTTACTCTTGTCAAAATGGAATTCACAGATTCTACTTTTTTAGACCTAATATACACCTTATATATATAACTTACTGAGACCACCAAAGTTCAGGAAGGAAAAAGTCTTGTGTAAATAGGAATAATATACTGGGGTTTGAAATGCTCTTCTAAGAGATTCTTTAAAAATCATATAAAATGATTTGAGTTTTTATAAGTTTCTTGGATCACAAATGGCCCACATTAATGTTATCTTATTATTATAATATTTTAGCCCATATTTTTGAACATGTTAGAGCATTTAACCAATTATTCTGAAAA
This sequence comes from Globicephala melas, assembly GCF_963455315.2. Taxonomy (NCBI): domain Eukaryota; kingdom Metazoa; phylum Chordata; class Mammalia; order Artiodactyla; family Delphinidae; genus Globicephala; species Globicephala melas. The sequence continues at coordinate 58,081,756 of NC_083329.1, read as the reverse complement.
TGAATCATTTTTCCAATCATAATCTCTATACTTAAGAAATCCTTCCCTTTATTCCTTCTTTTCAAATTCATAGCATCTATATTTGGAAAATATTTCAATAAGGAAGAAAATAAGCATTTTTAATATATTAGAAAAGATTTTCCAAATTAGATAAAAATGGTTGACAAAATAAAATCTTTATGCATGCATTGCAATACTGATTTTATCAATGTGTTTCTGAAAAGATACATAGTAACTTTGAATAAGTTCAACATATGGTATATGTTATGTAATTAATGATAGTATAGAACTATGTTAACCCACAAAATATTGTCAGAGATTTACCAAAGCCACAAATTATATAGAAGAAAATTACAGTTGAAAATGCAGTCTTTTTGTCTTTTTACATTCTCTCTTTATATCTAGATGGTACCGGAGATATTATATCCCTATGCAGTATGTGATCTCCAGAATACGTTGCCAAAATTAGAACAAAGCTTCAGAGCCTAATAGTTAAAATTATTTTCATAGTGCCAGTAAATAAGAGGAAAAACATCTTTGATCTAGTGTCTCAGCCTAGATCTCCTAATTGAAATCCAAAAGTCCAAAGATTTCAATACCATTCATCTCTGCCTAATAACAAAGTTTTTTGTTTTTGTTTTATCCTTGAGCATGTCACTCAGTTCATCTCTGTCTTAGTTTTCTGCTGGTAGCGTTGAACAAGATGATCCTCAAAGCTTCCCCTAGCTTGAGAATTCTGTTGATTTTTCTCTGTTAACTCACAGATAGCTTCCTAGGATAGAAGTAGTATTGTACACACTGAGATATCAGATATTCAATCAGATTTGCACCCGTAGATCTGTGGCTATTTTAATTTTTACTTGTTACTTACAGGAATTGTATACTTCTATGGAATGTAATGTCTTCTTTTATTTCAAAAATATGACACATTGAGTCACCAAAATAATGACCCCATAGGATTCTAATAGTAAGCTTTTATCAGTTAAATATTACTGTGTCAGCTTAAAATGAGCATAAGGAAAAAAACATTTCTTTACTACTTAAGCTATTTATAAAAGTCTTGATAGTTCTAATCTGAGATAAAGATCATACAGTGCGTTTTTTCACAGTGCCTGGTAGACAGAAGATACTCGATGAGTGTTTGTTAAGTAAATAAAATGTCATTTCATTTGGTGCATTCCATTTCCTTAAATTTTCATTTTATTACAAAAGTTTTCAAAGATACACACAAAATTGCAAAAGTTCTATAATGAATCCACATCTACCCATTACTAAGGTTCAACAATTACTAAGATTTTGCCATCTTGCCTTTATAAACATTTTTACATTCAAAGATTGGCTTTAAAATACTTGACCTCTTTCCTTTTTACACTATATACTTCATATTTTAAAGACGGTAGTAGTAATTTTTTACTTTCTTTTTTCTTTTTTTCCTGAAGACCTTGCTTCTGAGGCCCTTCATTTCTCTGCTTCAAGCTTTTACTTTTCCTTCACTATCATCCTGAAATTCCTTTCATCTCTGATCTGTGTTGAATCCTTAGTTTCTAGAATCCCGTGAGTTCTTCCCTAGTTAAATTCTTGTTTGAAAGGCACACATTCTCTGTTAACTTTCTGAGAAAAATACAAGGGAGATAAATACTTGGAGACCTAATATTTCAATCTCTACCATTTACTGTCACTCTAGATTAATAGTTTGGCTGCATATGGAATTCTAGAAAGAATATTTCATTTTGAATGTTGAAATAATTGCTCTATTGTATTCTAACCTCAAATGTTGTTTTTGAGAAGTCTCAGTTCATTTGTTTCCTAAGCTATTGTTTGTGATATGATTTTTCTCTAAAAGCATTTATAATCTATCTTTATCTCTGATTTTCTAAAATTTCCTGATAAGTAGTAATGGCATACGTCTCTTTTAATTCATTGTGTTAACTTACTGGTTCCTATAAATCTAGACAATAAGAAAGTTCTGGTGAATTTTTTTTTCTGGTGAATTTTAAAATGTAATTTCTTTTAAAATTTCCTTCCTACAATTTTCCTATTCTTTCTTTTTGCAATTTGTGATAGAAATTTGACTTCCTGGAATGACCCTTTACTATTCTCATTCTTTTTCTCTTGATTTTTTTCCCCCATTTTTTCTGTTCATTGGGATTCCCTTTTTATATCTTCACTTTTTGTTGGAGACTCTTCTCAAGTATCTGATAATCTTGGTTGTCCATTTATATTTAGTAGTGGTGCATTAAATACCTCATTAGACTTTGCACAAGATGGGACGTTTTGACCTTCTTAGAGTATTGGAATAAAAGACAGCTTTTTCATGGGAGAGGTAATTTGTGTCTTTCCAGGGCTATTTAGTTTCTCCAGTGTAGATTGGATCCTCCAGTTTTCTGTTTGGGTGAACTTGAGCCTGAATGCTAGCCAGGAAAAGTGTCTGAAGGGCTGACAATTTAGTATATAGATTTTCACATAACCACCTTCACCTTGGCCTGATTTCAGCATAGCACTTCATCCTGAATCCTATCTTCCTTTATGCTTGGAGTTCCTGAACTTGAAGCCTTTCCAGTTCTTTCCTAGCGTACCTTCTCTCCATTGTCCTTCAGAGATAATGGAGGAAATCAGGAAAGCCCCTTGAGGTAATTTTTGACAAGAGACTGTAGGAAATGTCTATACTCTGGCATCAGAAATGCTGTCTTAAAACCAACTCCATGGGCTTCCCTGGTGGCGCAGTGGTTGAGAGTCCGCCTGCCGATGCAGGGGACACGGGTTCGTGCCCCGGTCTGGGAAGATCCCACATGCCACGGAGCAACTGGGCCCGTGAGCCATAACGACTGAGCATGCGTGTCTGGAGCCTGTGCTCCGCAACAGGAGAGGGCACGACAGTGAGTGGCCCGCGCACCTCAATGAGGAGTGGCCCCTGCTCGCCGCAACTAGAGAAAGCCCTCACGCAGAAACAAAGACCCAACACAGCAAAAAATAAATAAAATAAATAAATTTTAAAAAAAGAACAGTTTAATAAAATAAAATATTAACATACTGTTAACATTTGCCAAAAACAATGATCTATCTCATTTCGATATACATTTATGAATCACCTACTATTTGCCAGAAACAGTGGTGTTTGTTGTTCATTGAGTATGTGTAGTCCTGCCTAGAGAGAAGAAATGACTTTTTTGAATGTTATTACTCAGTTCACTTATTAAGTTTGCCTATGAAAAAAAACAAAACTTTGTTTGTAAATTAAAAATTAAATGTTTTGTGTGTATTTATTGAGTTTATTTATATTTTGGTTTTAGTGGTTACTGTTATACTTACACATTTTCTAATGTTCTTTTCCAAGTCCTCTTATTTAACCTGTTACTGTCTGGTTTATCTGGTTTTATTGGTATCCTGTAACTCTCATCTGTCACCTGTGTTGAGTTTATTCTGTTTCCTTCTCTCTCTTTTCTTCCCTTTGTTAGTTACATTATTTCTACTTTCTCCCAACATATAAAATGTGTACTTTAGTCTTTTATATTTATTCCTGTTTTTGTTTTAGTTATAGATGTACATGTATATATTTTTAATGTTCACCCCCATTTTAAAACTCTTCCTCTAAACAATTTTTCAGAAAGACTCGTGGGTACAGAATTCCCTGAATTCTGTGTGTTGAAAGTTTTTCTGTAGTCTTAATATATTTAAGGGACAGCTTAGCTGGATATAAAAATCCTTGATTGACTCTTTATTTCATTGAGATTTTAAAAATTTGCTGTTTTAGTGTTGCCTTGCTTTACATGTTAGTTTTGAAAAGTCTCATACCACTCTAATTATCTTGCCTTTAAGTTATTTGACTGGATGTTTGGAAAATTTTGTCTTTATTCTTGAAATCTAATGGTTTTACTCTGATCTATCTCTAGGTTGCTCATTGTTGGTTATTAATTTTCCCAGGTATCCAATGGGCTCTTTCAATGTCTAGAATCAGGTCCTTTCTTATTTTTCAAAAGTTTTCTGGGACTATAGTTTAAATATTAATTCTGTCCACTTGTATTATTTTTTTAGGGACTCAAACAATATGAATGTTATTCCTCCTTTTTCTGTCTTCCTTTTCCATTATTTTCCTCTGTCTCTTTTTACTTCCTTATTATTTCATTTTCATTCTCTTTTACTTTCCTGTCTTTTTTTTTTTTTTTTGGTGTCCATTATTACATTTTCATTTGAATTTATTCTTTCTTGAGAAACCTTTGTCTTCCTTTTTCATTCTTGAGTTCAATTCAGTCTTTTTTTGTTTATTTCTGTTCTTAAGTTTTTGAATTTCAGATTTATGGTAAGTTTTCATATCTTCAGATGCTTGCTTGAGTATACTTAATTCCATTTGTGGTACTAAATTGTTATTTTCTTTTGTTTCATGGTTGGTTTTCCTTTGTGGAATTTTCCTTAGTTGAAATGTGTTGATTTTCACTTCTGATGTTTGCTAGCTATCTGTTACTCTGTCTCTTATTCAGAGAGAGAGAGTGTGTGTGTTATTATGGTGCTTTAAATAACTCCTGGTATAATAGTGTCCTCTTCCATCAGTATATCAAAGTGCAGATTTATTAGTGGATTTGTTTGGGGGTTGGGGGGCAGGAGTTGTTTTCAGTGGGTTTGTTTTGTGAAGGGATTAGGGATTGTGAGTTCTCCTGCTTTGTGCTCTCTTTCAAAACCCTAAATTTTGCCCCTTTTGATTCTTATTCTCTTCATGACTCAATTGCCAAAGGGGCTTCTTTTTTGCCTATTTTCTCCCTTAGAAAGTATGCATTTCATAGAGTGCCCCTTCAAATTTTTGTGCTTTTAAATTCCTCTCCTGATCTACCTGGATACCTATTAAATATTTTCATATTTATGGCGGACATCATCTTTCTGACAGTGGTTTTAGATTGACCTGAGGACCAGTTACCAGCTTTCTTCTCCTTACCCAACATTTTCTCTCAAACTAACTTTGCCCTCCACAAGGCCTCATGGTGGAATGGTGGTGGGGCATGAATATAAGAAAATCTTGCAGTGGAATTTGGTGATTTTTCTCCTTTTACTTGTAGTTATTTTATAGTTTAAGCATTCTTTTTAATAGCCACTTTCTAAAATATTCTCATGTGGTGTTTAACATTGAACACGGATTAATACAGGAGACTATGCTGTCCTCAACAACTCCTCAGTAGCAAGTTCAGTCTATTTATCAGTGCATTCTTCAATGAAAGACTAAGCACCAAGCTCTCCCTGTGCTGTGCCGTTGCTTCCCACTAGCTATCGGTTTTACATTTGGTAGTGTATATATATACATGCCACTCTCTCACTTCGTCCCAACTTACCCTTCCCCCTCCCCATGTCTTCAAGTCCGTTCTCTACATCTGCATCTTTATTCCTGTCCTGCCCCTAGGTTCTTCAGAACCGTTTTTTTTTTTTTTTTAGATTCCATATATATGTGTTAGCATATGGTATTTGTTTTTCTCTTTCTGACTTACTTCACTCTGTATGACGGTCTCTAGGTCCATTCCCACCGAGTCTTAACCTGTTCTGAGTTATATTTTCCCTCATCCTTTTTTTTCAAAGTTGCCTCATTAATTGTGGAACATGAATTGTGTAGTGTATAAACAAGTAAGCAGACATACAAGTCAGTAGACTGGAGTGCAACTACCTCCTCACATCATTAGTTGTATGACCTTTGGCAAATAGAGCAACCTCTCTGGGCTCTAATTTCCGTATCTGCAGAATGGGTTTATAGATCAAATATTTTTAACTGCAGAACCCTGTTTTCATACTCAGATGCCCAATATATAAATCAGAATAGCAGGATGTGTTCAGGCCAATGCCATAGCTGTAGGGAAACTAATTCTGATTTTTTTTTAATCTAGATAATATCAGCGCTACCTCTTGGAACAGAGAAACAGAACTCTTTCCTTCACTACAGCCAAGTTTTATATTTTGTGGCGCCCCCCCCCCCTTTTTGCCATTTTCGTAAAGATTTTGAGTAGGCATTTCATTATTCTAAATCAGTGGTTTTCATACTTCAGCATGCATCAAAATCACCTAGAGGGCTTGTGAAAACAGTTTGCTGTGTCCCTCCCACACTTTCTCTTTCAGTAGGTCTGGGGGAGGACCAAGAATTTGCATTTTTAGGAAGTTCCAGGTGATACTGAAGCTGCTGATTTGAGAATTACACTTTGAGAACTGCTGTCCTATATCAGTGTTAAATATGCATTTTAGTCAGTTTTCTTATTTTAAAAATTATATCAAATCATGTAACAATAACAGCCAGAAGACAAGTAATGTATAAGTGATATATGATATCTGTAAAATAAGATAATTAACATCCAAAGCTTCTAATGTCCTGAAGCTTTCGTATCTAGCAGTAAGGGCTATCTATACCTTTTTGACTTCTTGTGCTACTGTTATGAGTGGATAGATACTAATCTGGCAGCAATCAGGGTTGGCTTCAGCAATAAAGAAATTATTCAAGTCTAAAAGCAATCCTCTCCTTTCGACATGCTGGAAGCACCTAAGAAGAAAATGTCAGAGTCAATATAAGTGCATTTACTGACAGTTTAGCTCTTTTCTATGTCACAGAAAATGGTTTGAAATTTGGCTTTTATCAAAAACAGAAACACTGACCACTCAGAATGATAAAGCAATAGCTTTCAGCTTAGTCATTTTCCATTTATAAAGTAATACTTTTATAGAAATAAATAAGCAATTGTTTATTTTTGCATAGTTGCATTTTCTCCATTTTTGAGCTCAGATTTAAAACAACTCTGTCCAGTAGTAAGGGAGAGAAATCACTACTTTGCATTACATTAAGTAACAACTAAAAGATCACTTCAAGATAAAATATGACCCAAAAGAACAACCATCTCACTGTAGTTTCTTACAGATCACTTGTGTTCTCTATTCCTTCTCTTTCAGAGCCTGGTTTATGTATTTCATAAACTTTCCCATCTTAGATAGAATTTTATGTTTTTTAATTTTTCAGTAAATCCTCAGTTAATTAGTTACATGAATCACAAGTTATAAGTTGCATTTGTGGCTCACTAAAAGTTGTCAATTTCTGGATAAAAGGGACACCGTCCCTCAGAATATCCCTTCCGATTTTTTTTTTTTTTTTTTTTTTTTGCGGTATGCGGGCCTTTCACTGTTGTGGCCTCTCCCACTGCAGAGCACAGGCTCCAGACGTGCAGGCTCAGCGGCCATGGCTCACAGGCCCAGCCGCTCCGCGGCATGTGGGATCTTCCCGGACCAGGGCAGGAACCCATGTCCCCTGCATCGGCAGGTGGACTCTCAACCACTGTGCCACCAGGGAAGCCCCCAGATCTTTTTTAAAGTACAACTTCAATATGTACATGTTTTTTATGTTATTTATTGCTTCCAAAATTATTTTAAAAATTATCAAAATGAGACAGTGTTGAAAAGTAGAAATATTTTCTTTAATGAAAATATATTCAAGTTGATCCATATTCAGATATCTTGTTTAATACTTAAAATTTGTTCTTCACATTTGTTTAAAACTATTATAAAGGTAAGTGTTCTTTGGATTGTGCCTTTGTGTTTGTATTATGAAAGAGTCAACTGAGAAAAGCACTCAAACAAATAATGTGGAAGTTGTTACCACTACAGCATGAATGTACAATTGTATTAACTTTAATCCACAGGAAAAAAATCAGATATGGAAACAAAAAAAAATGTCCATAGCCAGATAGATAAACACACTGTGGTATATCCATGCAATGCAATATTATTCGACCATAAAAAGGAATAAATCTACTATGTACTACAATATGAATGAACTTCAGAAATGTTATGCTAAGTGAAAGAAGCCAGTCATAAAAGATCACATAATCTGTGATTCCATTTATTTGAAATATCCAGAATGGGTGAATCCACAGAAACAGAAAACAGATCGGTAGTTGCCAGGAGCTAGGGACAATGTGGAGTAACTTAATAGCTTTGGGGTTTCTTTTTGAGGGTGATGAAAATGCTTTTGAACTAGATAGAGGTGATGGTTGTACAACATTATGAATATGACCACATGAAATTGTTCACCTTAAAATGATTAGTTTTGTTTTATGTAAATTTCACCTCAATTGGGAAAAAAATATCAGTTAACTTAAAACCTAACTGAATTCCAGAATTTTTGAGATGGAGGGGCTTCTCAAGATGATCCACCCATTCTCCTGTCATGAAGAAACTGAAGTTCATCAAGATTAAATATATCACTCAAGTATTTCAAGGTAGCTTGTCCAAAACCTAGACCAGCATTTGAAATCTTGAATTTCTAGTCCAGTCACTTTTTTTTTAAGCTATGACATGCTGCCTTATTATCTGCTACTATTTTAGATATTTTAGGGGAAATACTACTCCAGTTGTCACTTATACATAAAAATAACAACAAAGAAACATAGCTTCATTTGTGCCACTTATTAAAAATGCAGGAACAGCAGGTGTTTGTTTCAATAATTTGCCAAAAAGCAGGCCAGAGCTTGAGTTAAAAGAGGATTCTCTGCAATACATCAAAGAAGGCATATATTTTAATTCTAGTCCACAGTTGTCTGGTTTGTGAACCCTTTGGTTCTACCATGATTATGATTCATTTCTGAAAGTTCAAAAAAGTCTTCAAGGGGACTTCCCTGGTCGTCCAGTAGTTAAGACTCAGTGTTTCCAATGCAGGGGATGTGGGTTCAAGCCCTAGTCAGGGAAGTAAGATGTCACATGCCATGTGGGGTGGCCACAAAAAAAAAAAAAAAAGTCTTCAAACAATTGGTTAGCTTTCTACCACTTGACAATTTTTGTTTCTCCAACAGAGAAGAACGCTCAGGGTATAAAAATTATATAAGTGTTTCTGCCTAGCTTATGGCAGATAGAGGGTCTGTTTTCAACAGTTATCTTCAGAGGCACCTAGGGAGAAGCATTGAGTGGGGTTGAGGGGTGGAGATAGAGAGCAGCAACTACGAAAACAAGATAACTTGTATCCCTTGGAGATTGAGTCTTCTACTCAAGTGTAAGTAACTTGTGTTGATTTAGTGCTAGCCTCAAAATAGTCTGTGTTCTCATTTCAGCGGAGAACATTGGGAAGTATAATTACAGTTTACCCTTGAGCAATGTGGGAGTTTAGTGGTGCCAACCCATGTAGTCAAAAACCTGCATATAATCAACTATACTCCAATAAAAATTAAAAAATATACCCTGCATATCACTTTACGGTCGACCCTCCACATGCATGCATATGTATCCATGGATTCAACCAACTGGGGATCATGCAGTACTTTCACATGTATTTATTGGGAAAGAATCCACGTATAAGTTGATCTGTGCTGTTAAAACTCTTGTTGCTCAAGGATCAACTGTATATTGTTTTCTCCTCTCTAAGCCCACTTTGACATTCAGTTTCTTCGTGCCCTTTATTCTTTTGAGGAAGCTAACTGTCATTATCATACTATATTGGATTTCCTATTAATTTTTCTCTTCAATATTCCTTTTATCTGAGTGGTATTTTTACTTGGTAGTATGTATTTCCTTCTTTTCCTTCAGTTCATGGGTCAGCAGAATATGTCACCTGGGCCAGATTTGGCTCACTGTCTGTTCTTGAATAAAGTTTTATTGGAACACAGTCATGCTTATGCTTATATGTATTGTATATACCCACTTTAGTACTAAAACAGCAGAGTTGGGTGGTTGCAGTAGAGATCATATGACTCACAAATCTAAAATACCTACTATTGGGCCTTTAACAGAAAACATTTGGCAATCTTTGCTTTTGTTGTCCAAGTGGAAGGTGAAGAACAGATTCTACAGAGTGAATAAATATTGCCAGCAAAGCAGAGGATATAGGGAAATATAGAATTTTTGCTTAAGGTAGCTAGAAGCTCTGTGTGGTCAGTGTAAAAGTTTCTTGAAGGTGGATCATCAGAGAAAATGTAGACAAGATAGATTACTGTCATAATTACAGGGTTTTTGATGCCATGTCAGAAATTTGAGATGTATTGTTTAGGAAATGAGCCATTTAAGGTTTTTCAGCAAAGGAACTTTGCCAAAACAGGAAACTCTTGCAGTAATGTTTACAAGGCAAATGAGGGTTGTATTAATGGAAGATTAATACTAATGTTGTATACATATTAATGGGAAAGAGTATAGTTTTAAGAATTTCTAAAGATGTAATTGATAGGACATTTGATTTGGGGACAAAGAGTTAATAATTCTTAGATTCAAACTTCATTGAGCAGAACAGAAAATTGTTTGTACATATTTTGGGAAGTGAAGCACTAATTTTTATGGAAGGTTTAAGTTAATGGAGAAAGATTATAACATTATATAGGATAAGAAACAAATTAAAATTGTTTACTAGGTATCAGCATTACCAAAGTTGTTAGGGCATCCCAGCCAAAGGCAGTTTTTCATTGGCCATATTTTACCTTCAGGGTACCCATTGCTATCATCTAATTGGGGTCCGTATCATCTAATTGGGGTCCATCTCTTCATAAAATCCTCTTACCTCTGCTCTCCAGAGTGCCACCCTTATACTCCGATTTACTTCTGTTGTCTCATGCAGAGTCAATTACTGACATTTTCTAAATACTATGAATCATGCCCAAGAAGGGCTTTAACTCTCTCAAATAAAAATGCTTATCACGGTATTTTCTTCAACTAGAGCCACAGTTCCCAGACTGTACACTGAGACACCCTACGGTCCTGCAACAAACTCACAAGAGTTCCATAGGGTATTTTGTATATCAGGGTAATGCATATCTTCAATATCAGATTGTGATGCATTCCTTTGGGATGATGTCCTATCTTTGGGAATGGTTGCTGTGATTAAAAAAAAAAAAATCCTGAAAATCAGTGCAGAACAGGAAATGAGGGTTGCACTATTCAGTTAGAATCCAAGGCTTGAAGAGTTGTGCAGTGCCCATCATCAGCACCATATCCCATTAGTAAGTGTTGTGGTGGTTTTTGAATGAAGTAAAAAAAAATTCTTTTCAGTTTATGTACATTATTTTTTCAAACCAGGTATTAAGTTGTTAAGATTATCAGTACTTACTAAGTTGCTCAGACCTGACTGTTACAAAAAATAGAACTGTTAGGTATTTCTTAGGGCACCATGTAAAAGTTACTTATTCACTAAGGGTGCTGTGAACTGAGAAAGTTCAGATTCTTTGAGCTAGAGAGTTGTCCAAGTCTAAAATAAATATACTCTTCCTTTAACATGTGAAAATGCAGCAGTCCTTTTTTTTTTCCCCCTCAAAAATAGCATTTCATGGAGTCACAGATGTAGAAAACAAACATGGGGTTACTGGGGGGGAAGGGGGGAGGGATAAATTGAGAGATTGGGATTGACATATACACACTACTATATATAAGATAGATAACTAATAAGGACCTACTGTATAGCACAGGGAACTCTACTCAATACTCTGTAATGACCTATATGGGAAAAGAATCTAAAGTGGATATATATACATGTATAACTGATTCACTTTACCGTGCACCTGAAACTAACAAAACATTGTAAATCAACTATACTCCAATAAAAATTAAAAAAGAAAAGAAAAATAACAAAAAACAAAATAGCATTTCAGTTACATGGGAATTTATGTAGAATCTCAGTAAGAATTTAATCAGATATTTTTAAATTATCTGTACACTGTACACTGTTCTTTGTGCTGTAGCAAACATAAAAATAAAAACTACTCTTGCCCTTAAGGTTACAATGAAGTTTGGGAGGTAAGACAAATGCAAGTTGCTTATATTAATAAAATAAATACCCTTGGTTATTTATTTCATAATACATATTACGGAAGTTCAAAGAAGAACGAATACATGTGTTAGTGGGAATGCAGTAAGACTTTGTGGGATGAAAGTTCGATTTTAAGTGGACCTTGATGGAGGGGTGAAATTCCAACAGGTGGAGGTAGTGGATATTTCAGATAGAAGAAACAACATAAAGACTCAGAAGATTTATTTGGGGGGAAGCAAATCATTCTGTATGACTGAAGCAAGGACATACATTGTAGAGTAATAGAGGTTACAGCTGGTGTGCTCTGTACATTGGAGTACTATTGTGGAGAGCTTTGAATGCTGGGGTGTGAGGCATTTGGATTTAATTTACTAGTAAAATAAGAGTGATTAGGGTGATTAATCTGTCAGCAGGATATAGGATGATTAAATCAAGGAGAGAGAGAAGGCAGGGAGAGCTTTTGGAAAGGGAATGATGGATCTTGTTTTATGTATTTGTATTTCAAAGGAAATACCAAGCTCTATATTCAAGTTAAAAATGATAATTTTGATAAGCATTAGAACTAAGAGCTATAACATAGAACTCAACATTAATGGAAAAACAAAACGTTCTAATGCTCTTGATATTACTACAGAAGTAATGTTAATACAATGTTAATATGTATGGAGTGCATGCTACATACCAGGCATTGTATTAAGCATTCATTTAATTTTCACACCAACCTTAATAGCCATTACTATTCCCATTTTTTAGATGAGAACAATGAGACGTAGGGAAGTTACATAGCACAAGTCATGTATCTAGTAAGTACCAAGACTGGCAAAACTGTTAAAAATAAGTATACTAGTTTGTTTAAACTCTGTGGTGCTGAGAATTGAGTGAATCCATCTCAGATCCTGACGGATTATTATTATATGGCTTAGGTATGGCTCCTCTTATTATTTTAGTTTTTCCTGTCATTCCTGATCCCTAATCCTATTCTCCTCCCCACCATGGGTACTCCAATGTGTTTGATATGTGTCCTGCATCCTTGAAAAGTGTATCATGTTTTAGGTATGCGCACATGTGTGTACATTATACAGAACATATAAAAGGATGAACTATATACAATATGATGTATATGTTTCTAATATATTACTTTAAATCTTTATATAATAGTGTGCATTCCCCACATTTTCTGTATCCTTCCCCTAGAAATAGACTCCCAGAATGCCTCACACTCCCTTTTACTTTCAGCAAAGCTGTGATAAATATCCTCATGTATGTCCCCCTAAAACCCATCTTCTTTCTACTATGTCTTGCTGCCTCCTATTACATGCTTTTTGAGGTGTTTATTTCGGATGGAAGAAAAGCTGACATCTATGTTCATGGTATAGGTAAGATTGCAGGTTTTTTAATCCTGAAAAAGATTAAAATATATGTGGAATAGGTGATTTCATTGATGCTTCCAAAAGGAGCCACACAGGCAGGAAGATCTAGGTGAATTATCCTCTTCCACTGATGCATTATATTCAGTCAGTGGTAACATAAGCATTACAGCATCACTAGTATATTTGTTCTGGCTTTCTTCTTGTAGTGATTCTTTTGCTGTCATTACTATGAAGTAGTGCATATCATAACATTGTAATAGTAAACAATTTATACATTATCTTAATGTTTGTCAAAGTCATTTTCCTTACAAGCAAATAGGAAGTATGTTTTATAATAATTCACATTTGGGGCTTCCCTTGTGGCACAGTGGTTAAAAATCGCCTGCCAGTGCAGGAGACACAGGTTCAAGCCCTGGTCTGGGAAGATCCTGCATGCCACGGAGCAATTAAGCCCATGTGCCACAACTGCTGAGCCTGCGCTCTAGAGCCCGTGAGCCACAACTGCTGAAGCCCGCATGCCTAGAGCCCGTGTCTGCAACAAGAGAAGCCACCACAATGAGAAGCCCACAAACCTCAACAAAGAGTAGCCCATGCTCACCGCAAGTAGAGAAAGCCCACGCACGGCAACAAAGACCCAACGCAGCCAAAAAAAAATAAATAAATCGTATTTGATCCTCACACTCCTACAAGGAAATAGATTTTATACTCTATAAGAGTTTTGCAAAACATGTACGACTCATTAAAGGGAAGAAAACTTGCTATATGGTTTTTGTATTTTTTATTTTTGGCTTCTAATTTATTCTTTATCTCAACCCATTGTCTTGACTAGTATTACTATGGCATGGAAAACATACTAATTATGTTCTTTAGAATAGACAACTGTGGTACATCTTGAGATACACCATCTGGTACTCTCAGCCATCTCTCATCAGTTATAGTCGAGGTTTAGTGGGGTTCTCTAGTTGTCCTAATATTTTTCTGTTACTATACATTCTTATTTATTTTCTCTTTTGCTTCTATGAATAGTGGTTTATATTTACTAAAGTCACTTCATATTTAGTTTGTTCCTTTTTAAGCTGTCTATCTACTTGAAGAAATAATAGACTTACTCCCAGCTCTTGATCTGTTCTTACTCTTGTTTTTTGAACTAAACTTCTCACTATTTATAAACATCTTTTCTTTGAACAAAGATTTAATTCAAGTGAACAAAATATTTTTATCTTTTAAATAATTTTTATCAGAGAGTAATCAAACCACTTCACTGAAATTTGAAAAATAAAAATATTAAAATTATCCATAATTTTTCTACTGAAATTTAACCATTTTTACTTTTGGTATATTCTCTTCCAGTTTTCTTTTCCTATTGATATAATATAGTTTATAACCATATTTTGTACTTACTACTTGTATATCTTACGTTTCATTTAACATTTGTGTATTATAAACATTTTCCACTTTGCCACTTATTTTCATAATCATCACTTTTATTATTTTCAAAGTATTCTCTAGAATAGCACTATCCAATGGAAATATAAAACAAGCCACATAAACAATTTTAAATTTTCTAGTAGCAACATTAAAAAAGTAAAAAGAAACAGCTAAAGTTAATGTTAATATATTTTATTTAACTTCAGATATCTGAAATAATTCTCATTTCAACATGTAATCATATAAAATTAATGATATTTTAACATTCTTTTTTTATACTGTCTTTGAAATTGGTGTCTGTTTTACATTTATAACACAGCTCAGTCACTAAATTGTCAACAGTCAAAATGAAATGTAGCCTACCAAAACAATAAAATTGTGTTTAGCAGAAAAATATTCTACATTCCTTCCATTTTGAATTTTTTTTCAATTAAATTAAATTAAAATTCAGTTCCACAGTCACACTAACCACATTCCATGCGCTCATTGGCTACATGTGGCTTTTTACATTTAAATTACAATTAAATAAAATTTGAAATTCAGGTCTTCAGTTGCACTAGCCACATTTTAAATGATCAATAGCCAGGGACTTCCCTGGCGGTCCAGTGGTGAAGACTCTGCACTTCCATTGTGGGGGGTGTGGGTTTAATCCCTGGTTGGGAAACTAAGATTCCACATGCCACGTGGCACAGACAAAAAAAAAAGAAACAAACAATAGCTCCCACCTCTTAAAGACCATAGATATGTGAAAAGAAAGATAGGCTGTAAAGTGTTTACCACAGTGCCTGGCATAAGGAAACACCCAATAAATGTAGAGCTATAAATAAAGAATTTATAAATAATAAATATTTTTTAAAAAAATAAATGATCAGTAGCCAGATTTAGAACGGGTATATATGCCAGTTCTTACTTGACTATTTATTCCTCTATTATTGAATATATTGTTCCTAGGTTTTCAGTCAGATAAATAGTATACTGATATGTTCCTAAATGAATATTTTCCATATTTTGGATTATTTCCTTAAGGTAGACTCTCAGAAGTAGAATTATTGGGTCAAAGAATATGAATTTGTTTATAGCTCCTCGTGTGTATTTTCAACTTATTTTCTGGAACAAGTGTCAGTTTCACTCCCATCAGTGGTATTAATATATTAATTTCACCAACCTTTCTTCATAATCAAGTTACTACCACGTTTCTTTTTTTTATATTTTATGTATTTTATTTTTTTAATTGAAGTATAGTTGATTTACAATATTACATTAGTTTCAGGTGTATGACATAGTGATTATATATTTTAATAGATTATGCTTCGTTTAAAGTTATTACAAAACAATGGCAGTATTTCCCTGTGATGTACAATATGTACTTGCCTGTATACATCTATATATATATATGTATATATATATATATATATATATATATATTTTTTTTTTTTTTTTAAACGGTAGGCTGACCTCTCACTGCTGTGGCCTTTCCCGTTGCAGAGCACAGGCTCTGGACGCGCAGGCTCAGCGGCCATGGCTCACGGGCCCAGCCACTCCGCGGCATGTGGGATCTTCCCAGACTGCGGCACGAACCCGTGTCCCCTGCATCGGCAGGCAGACTCTCAACCACTGCGCCACCAGGGAAACCCAATAAATTACTTATGTTTGTTTTTTGTTTTTGTATTTGTTTTTTTGGCGGTACGCGGGACTCTCACTGTTGTGGCCTCTTCCGTTGCGGAGCACAGGCTCTGGACGCACAGGCTCAGTGGCCATGGCTCACGGGCCCAGCCGCTCCGCGGCATGTGGGATCTTCCTGGACCGGGGCACGAACCCGCGTCCCATGCATCGGCAGGCGGACTCTCAACCACTGTGCCACCAGGGAAGCCCTCTATATATTTTATACATAGTAGATTGTATCTCTTAATCCCATATCCCTGTCTTGCCCCTCCCCCCTTCCATTTCCCCACCAGTAATCACTGTTGTGTTTTTATATCTGCAAGTCTGTTTCTGTTTTGTTATTACATTCATTTTATTTTTTAGATTCCACATACAAGTGATAACGTAGAATATTTGTCTTTCTTTGTCTGACTTATTTCACTAAGTATAACTCTCACTTGGTCTGTCCACATTGTTGCAAATGGCAGAATTTCATTCCTTTTTATGGCTGAGTAATCTTTATCCATTCATCAGTTGATGGACACTTAGGTTGCTTTCATATCTTAGCTATTGTAAATAATGCTGCTGTGAACATTGGGGTGCATTTATCTTTTCGAATTAGTGTTTTTGTTTTCTTCAGATATATATCCAGCTCTGGAATTGTAGGATCATATGGTAATTGTATTTTTAGATTTTTGAGAAACCTCCGTACTGTTTTCCATAGTGGCTGTACTAATTTACATTTCCACCAACAGTATACAAGTCTTCCTTCCCTCCACATCGTTGCCAATATTTGTTCTTTGTAGACTTTTTGATGATAGCCATATTGACAGATGTGAGGTGATATCTCATTGTGGTTTTGATTTGCATTTCTCTAATAATTTGCAGTATTGAGCATCTTTTCATGTGCCTGTAGATCTGCATATCTTCTTTAGAAAAATGTCTATTCACATCTTCTGCCCATTTTTTAAATCGGATTGCTTATTTTTTTGATATTGAGCTGTATGAGGTCTTTATATAACATTTTGGATATAAACGCCGTATCAGTAATATCATTTGCAAACTTTTTCCATTCAGTAGGTTGTCTTTCCATTTTGTCAGTGGTTTCCTTTGCTGTATTAAAGCTTTTAAGTTTAGTTAATTCCCATTTGTTTACTTCTGCTTTTATTTCCTTTGCTTTAGGAGACAAATCCAAAAAATATTGCAGTGATTTATGGCAAAGAGTATTCTGCCTTTGTTTTTCTCTAGTAGTTTTTTGGTATCCAGTCTTACATTTAGGTTAATCTATTTTGAGTTTATTTTTGTATACAGTGTTAGAGTCTGTTCTAATTTCATTCTTTTACATGTAGCTGTCCAGTTTTCCCAGCACCACTCATTGAAGAGACTGTCTTTTCTCCACTGTATATTCTTGTCTCCTTTGTCATAGGTTAATTAACCATAAGTGCATGGGTTTCTTTCTGGGCCCTGTATTGTGTTCCATTGATCTATGTGTCTGTTTCTGTGCCGGTACCATACTGTTTTGATGACTGTAGCTTTGTAGTATAGTCTGAAGACAGGGCTCATGATTCCTCCTGCTCTCTTCTTCTTTCTCAAGATTGCTTTGGCAATTTGGGGTCTTTTGTAGTTCCATATAAATTTTAGGATTATTTGTTCTAGTTCTGTGGAAAATGCCTTGGGTTGTTTGACAGAGATTGCAATGAATCTGTAGATTGCTTTGGGTAATATGGACATTTTGACGATTTTAATTATTCTAATCCATGAGCACAGACTACCTTTCCATTTTTTTTGTATTATCTTCAGTTTCCTTCATCAGTGTTTTATAGTTTTCAGAGTGTAGGTCTTTTACCTCCTTGGTTAAGTTTATTCCTGGGTATTTTGTTTTTTTGGTTTTTTTGGTTTTTTTGGTATTTTGTTTTTGATGTGATTTGAAATGAACAGTTTCTTGTCTTTTCTTTTAGTATTTTAAATATTTCAATTACTTACATTCCCCCATGTTTAAACTACCCTGAGAAATCCTCAGTGTGGCTGAATGAGAAATCTACATACTTGAGATTTCCAGGCTTTAAGTCTGGCTCTGATAAAAATGGTTCTTTGGCTCTGTCTTGGTCTTTCCCCTTTCCTCCTATTCCTGCCCTTTTTTTCTGTTTCAGTTTCCATTTTAATGGATAAAATTGTCTCACTTCACCCTTAATTCTGATTAATATTATCCAGTCTCTAAGTGTTAGAATCTACTTTGCTTTTCGTTGGTCCTAGGGCCAAAGAGTAGCAGCGCTAACTCTTGTATCTACTGAAATCCCTATTTTGAAAATTACAAGATTTTTGTTGATTATATAGAGTATTTTTCTAAACTACAGCTCTATAAATTATTGGCCTGTTTTTATTACAAACCTGTTACTTGAAAAAAAATTTTTTTATAACAGTTTTGTTTTGGTGATACGATGGTCTGGAACATGTGGCCTAGCAAAGGATATAAATCTAGAAAGAAAAATTATGGTTGGCATCGATTTTAAGTCTGTGCACTCTAAGCACAAATCCTAAATTGTTTAAATACTAAATATTTACTTAAAGAAAAACAAGAAACCATTCAAAAATGGAATTAATTTAAATTGTGAATTTGCCTCAGTTAAAAGCTGATGGTTTTTTGTGTATTCTTTGTAAAATTAAGAAAATGGAAGTTCTACTGTCCACATCACAATTCTCTTGTGTTGCATTTTAAAGTAAAATACACATACAACATACACATTTGGAATGAGGCCAGATTTAGACCCTGGGGCATACTGTTCTGTACCTTAAATTACAATCAGATGTATTTTAGCACAGATCAAATTTTCAGTCTGAAGTTGGTGAGAAGCCTAATTATTTGACCAGGTTACTATTTATGTAAACCATTCTATGGCTGTCTGTGGTTAATCCACAGCTGGCAGAATGCTAGCTCTGGGAGGTTTTTATTTCATGCTGAAACAGTTTGGGGAGAAACAGGGGGAGGGGGGAGCTTTAAACTCTCCTCATTAAATGAAAGACTAAAAAGCAAGTACATACATATTACTATGGAGACAAGATGCTATAGAAACTGTTCATTTTAATTCTCCAAGTGACATAAATAGCAAAGCAGCTTGGATGCTCATAGTTTGCAAGTGACATGGTATTTGGTTTAGAAAGTAAGATGAAAACATTAAATGATGTTACCTAAGACTAAGACATGTTTCCTTTTAGAACAATTGAATATTGGTAAAGAATTAATGGCTTAGAATTTTTAAATGATGAGAAAATTCTATGTTACTGTGATAGGAAAATGTTTTTATTAGAATTTCATTAGCAGTACTTTAGTAAAAGACAATTATAGTATAAAATTCTCTTAATATTTCAGAATTTGTAAGCGCAAGAAACCCTTCAAAGGTGGATCCCAGTACACATGACTCCTGCCAGAAAATTAATTTTTTAGTGTTCTTTTAATATTCATTTTGAAGTTTGAAAATAATAGAAAAATAATCTTGTTTCTCTTTAAACTCTTTGAGTTTGCAAGATAGAAGTGGTTAGTCCCTCAGTTATAAGTGAATATTTCAATAGCTTTTTTGTAACTTTTAAAAGAAGTTTCCTTTACACTTTGATGGTTATTTCTAACATAAGGTAGCTCTTCTCTTCTCGTTCCCATTTCCCTACTTCCTCTGGTTCCTTGCTCTAATTATCCTCCCTCTCTTGCTTCTTCATTCTTCTGTTTCTCCAGTAGATCCTTCATTGAAGAGCAGAAATGCTTAAACTTTCCCTGTTCTTAAAAACAACTCTCCTACTCCCCTTCTGCCACTAAAATTATCTTTTTGCTCTTTTTTTCTCTGTTATCTACTAAAACTAGGGTAATTATCTCTGGAGTCACTTGAATTCAAACTCCATCACATAAGCTCTAGGATCTGGGAAACCTTTCTTAATTTTCCTGTCTTGCCTTCTTTATTCATAAAAAGAGAAGAATAACAGTATCCACCTCATAGGTTTATGTAAGGAAAAAATGATAACCAAGTTGATATACATAGAGCTTTTAGTATAGTGCCTGGATTGTAAGAATGGCTCGGTGAATTTTAGATGATTCTATTATTATTCACTGATAAAACTCCCCAAATAATTTATCTTTACCCTTACTTTCTCACCATTCCTTTTTAAACAACTATCTGTTTTTACCTTCATACCTTAAGTACTTTCTCCTAACCATCAAATCCTGTGACTTTGGCTCAGTCCTTTCCTCTCTACCCATTGATAGCTTCGGTGCCTTTAAGTATCTTCTTAAAGTTTCCCTTGTTGGGTTTCTCTGTCATGGCTTCTGTTCTTCTTGTGTGCCTTCCTCTTGTACTCTACTTTTTTCCTTTCCTCTGTCCCCTGATTTTGGTTCTCCTCTATTCTGTCCTTTGCCCTCTTCTTTTTCTACCTTTCTTCCTTGGTAATTACAACTCCTCTTTTACCATCACCTTCTTCCATGGCCTTTCTCCTGAGTCCAGCTTTCTGATATATTTGGAAGTCCCTTAACACCTCAAATGTAGTATGACCACAACTAAACACTCTCTTTGACGTCTAAGCCAGGTCTTGTTCTGTATTTTTCTATTTTTTTTCTTTGTTTTTTTGTTTTTTGGCCGTGCCACGCAGCATGTGGCATCTTAGTTCCCTGACCAGAGATCAAACCTGTGCCCCCTGCATTGGAAGCGCAGAGTCCTAACCACTGGACCACCAGGGAATTCCTGGATTTTTCTATTAATAGTAGAACCAGATTTAAAATCTTAGTAATCTTTTGACTCTTTTTTCTTTGTCTCCCACATCTTAAACAATTGCTAAGTCCAGTATGTAATACTCCCAGTATGATTTCCTTTTACAAAGCCGAAAGCAGGCTTTTATTGACTGTTGCTGTCCAGAGTAACGTTCCCTTGAATTCTCCTATTAAGCTTGTTACTCCTTTCTTTCAAGGAAAACTTCATTACCCTTCATTCATCCCCACTCCACCTAATAGACTCCTGAACTGCCACTCAAGGCCCTTCGTGTTCTTACCTCAGCTGGGCTTCCAAACTTTTATCTTCTTTTGCCCTTTGTGTACTCCTTCATTTCCTTGCGCATCATCCAAACCAGATTTCCATATAAGCATCCATGTTTTTGCTTATACTTTATTGCATCTAGAAAGCGTAAATATATATTTTAAAAGACTTACTAATGTTTAAGATACAGATAAATAGTATTTTTAAATATAGCTTTCCTGACAATAAGAATCCAAACTGTTTGTAAGAAGCTGTAAGGATCTAATCTGCCTTCATTACTATTTGTCTGATTTAAAAGTAATTATTGTCCTGAATGAGACCTTTCAAATATTTTTTCTTATGTAGATTCCTAGAATTCTTTCAGTATTGAATATACAAATCTAATATGAAGTAAATAATGTCTTATTCTCTAATGTAATGGCATATATCAAGCATATAGTGCTCATGTGATAAACTTTTCTCCTCATCAAATTCTTTTTTCTGCCTTGCATTTTATAATTGTATTTTTAAGGTTTACATTATATAGGCTTTTGTATTTTGTATAGGTTTCTTTTATTCTCACTGAGAGTGACTATGTGGAGATAGCATTTCTAATTTCCCTTCCTTTTTTTCTTTATCCAGGGTTTTTTTCTCACAGTTTCCCCAGAGTCAGTTTTAAAAGTGGCTCACCATGCTTCTGAAAACAACAGAATTTTCACTTTGAATCTGTCTGCACCATTTATTAGTCAGTTCTACAAGGAATCATTGATGAAAGTTATGCCTTATGTTGACATACTCTTTGGAAATGAGACGGTGAGTAATTTTTTTTTTAAAGTACCTGGTTTGTTTGGTTTCTCTTTGTGTATATGTTTAGAAATATATAAATAAAAACTGTGTACTTGAGAATTAAGTAAAACTGCCTCAGTTTGGACCACTCTAACTCAGTATTTTTAGTATTTCCTTCAGAATATACTAATTTCTTACACAGTAAAAAATTAGTCTTTTAAAGGATTAGGTTATTCAGGTTTTTTTTTTTTTTTTTTTTTTTATCTGTTTATTTTTGGCTGCATTGGGCCTTCATTGCTGTGTGTGGGCTTTCTCTAGTCATGGCAAACGGGGGCTACTCTTCCTTGCAGTGCGCGGGCTTCTCACTGCTGTGGCTTCTCTTGTTGCGGAGCACGGGCTCTAGAGCGCAGGCTCAGTAGTTGTGGTACATGGGCTTAGTTGCTCCGTAGCATGTGGGATCTTGCCAGACCAGGGCTTGAACCCATGTCCCCTGCATTGGCAGGCAGATTCTTAACAACTGCACCACCAGGGAAGCCCGGTTATTCAGGTTTATAATTTACATGTAGTAAAATTCACTCTTCTTATACATTTCTGTGAGCTTTTGCAAATGCATACCTGTCATGTGACTGTGACCACAAGCAGGATAAAAAACATTTTCATCACATTTATCAGTCAACCCTTGCCCTCATCCTTAGCCCTTAACATCAACCTCAAATAACCTTAATTAAAAAGAAAATGAGGAGGAGCCTTAACAAAAATAAAAAGCATTGGAGAGCACACAGAAAACTCTTTAATAAGAGCTCACATTTGTAAAACATATGTAAAAAAGATGGAAAGCATTTATAGAACCAGGGAACAATGCTAAAAGTTTGGCAGAGACATTGAAGAATAGAAAAGAATAGAGGCCCAAGAATAATTAGGTTTGCAGAAAATGCTGATGATATCAAAATGGTCTTCATTGTTTAAAAAAACTCCAAAAGTATAGTCAACAGAAAAAGTAATTGGACTTCATCAAAATTAAAAACTTTTGTGCATCAAAGGACACTATCAGGAAAGTGAAAAGACAACCCATGGATGGTAGAAAATATTTGCAAATAATATATCGGTTCAGGGATTAGTATCCAGAATATATATCTTAACAACTCAAATACATCTCAACAAGAAGAAAACAACCTAATCTAAAAATGGTCAAAGGACTTAAATAAATATTTCTTCAAGGAAGATATATCAATACAAAGGGCCAATAAGCATGTGAAAAGATGCTCACCATCAGTAATCATTAGAGAAATGCTTATGAAACCAAAGTAAGATATTACTTGACACCCAGTAGGATGGCTGTTTTCAAAATTAAAAAATGATAAATAACAAGTACTGGAAAGGATGTGGAGAAATGGGAACTCTTGTGCATAGCTGCTGGGAATGTAAAATGGTGCAGCTGCTGTGGAAAACAATTTGGTGGTTGTTCATAAAGTTAAAAAGAGAATTATTACCATATGATCCAGCAATTCCACTTCTAGGTATAACCAAAAAACCTTCAAAGCAGGGATTCAAATGCTTTTACACCAATGTTTAGCAGCATTATTCACAATAGCCACAAGTTGGAAACAAACCAAATGTTCTTCAACAGATGAATAGATAAATAAAATCTGGTATATACATACAATGGAATATTATTCAGCCTTTAAAAGGAATGAATTCTGTTACATGGTACAATATGAATGAATCTTGAAAACATTATGTTAAGTGAAATAAGGCAGATACAAGCAGACACCTATTGGGTTTTCTTATAAGGATTCCTCTGAAATGAAGTATCTGGAATAGAAAAACTCATAAAGAAGGACAGCAGAATAGTGATTACTAGGCACTGGGGGAAAAGGGGAGTTGGGAGTTAGTTAATGAGTACAAAGCTTCTATTTGGGATGAAAAAAAGTTCTGGAAATGGATAGTGGTGATGATTGCACAACATTGTGAATATATTTAACGTCAGTGAATTTAACACTTAAAATTGTTAAAGTGGTAAAATTTTACTTTATGTAT
Organism: Globicephala melas; assembly: GCF_963455315.2. Classification (NCBI taxonomy): domain Eukaryota; kingdom Metazoa; phylum Chordata; class Mammalia; order Artiodactyla; family Delphinidae; genus Globicephala; species Globicephala melas. The sequence goes on along the minus strand of NC_083329.1, from coordinate 58,057,778 downwards.
ATTTTACCACAATTTAAAAAATTGATTCTACAAATTGGTAAAGTTTGACTAGAAGTTAGTACTGTATAGATTATTAAAGAAATTATTTTTCCCTACCTAGAAGAGGAAGTAGTAAAATTACAAGCTACTACCTGGTTACAAGTCATGTCAGGATAACTTTTTACTTTTTTTGTACGATTGCTATTCATATGAATTCAACAGATATGTAGTACTTATTATGGCAGACCAATAAACAGTAGATGTATAGTATATTGGAGATGATTTGTCATAATATGGATTATAGAATAATAAATATTGGATACAGGGCAATTAGATATATTTGATAGTTTACTGAACCAGTCTCAAAAAGTCCTCCGATAAATTAATAGATTTCTAGTGATATGCTTCAGTGTTTGCTCAAGTAAACTATCAGTGATTCAGATAAAGCTGTATTTGTAGATAAGGCAAATGCACAGAATGTAAATAATGCAACACGTTAATAGATACCAAGTAAATTGAATGTCAAAATGAGACTTTAAACAATTTTAATAGTTTGGAAATACCAATTAAGTGATGAAATTTAATGAGGATAAATAAAATGATACCATATTTGATTATAAAACAAATATGTTATTATGAGCTTTATCTCTTTAATCTCATATTTCATTGTTCTCCTTGAATACTCAAGTAATAATAAACTATCTTCGGTTCTCTAGGAAAACAAGGGACATTTCATTTCTAAATTGCAATGAAGTGTGAAATATATTTCTCAGGGAATACATACAGGATTGCTTTGTCCTTCTCCCCCTCTTTCTCCCTCAAAAGAAAAAAAAAAAAGAAAAAAACAAACAAATCTACTGTGCTTAATATAAATTCTCAAAATGTCAGCACTTAGCTAAAACCAAACACACTTGACTCTTATTTTCTACCTAGTGCCACTTTCCTTTTCATAGGATTGTGTACTACTAATGATGTTTTAAAGCTTTTCTGATAACCTCAGAAAGTATATTTTAAAAAAAGAAGAAGAACTTGTCCACCAAGGCTATCTCTTCACAGATAATGAAGGACAGTGATCCTTGTGAGACAAGAAATAAATGAGATGAGCCCTATGATTAACCCAACTTACCACTTGAAGAGAATTTCTAGGCCATTGCACAGAGGAGAACCCACATAGAGCTTGGCAGTCTCTTTGAATTGAAGAGATGGAGCTGGAAGTTCAGGAAATCTAACAGCTAGCCAGCTGGAGTTTGCAATTCATAGTACCCGAAAGGAAAGAGCTGCATAGAGAGAGAACACAGGAGATTTGCAGAGTCCCACCCAAGTCTTTCAGCTGAGTACTTGATCAGCTGTGAGGAAACTAATGAAGGCTGGGCAAAGAACCACCTGAGAAGATACTAGCAAATAATCTTCAGAGTGCACAGAGAGCCTGTAACCATTCTTATTCTACTAGCTAGAGTAGAGAACCTCATAATTCATGAGCTTCAGAGTACTTAGAGCACCACTGGTGCAAAATTAGTCTAGAGTGAGGCTCCTTTTGTCCCTCCTAACAATATTATCCCAATATGCATACAGTGCCTTGTATTGGGTTAAAGAAATTCCCTTCTATTCTTAGTAATCTGAGGGCTTTTTATCTGGAATGGATGTTGGATTTTGACATTTTCCCCCCGTGATTTTAGCAAATTCAATCCAGTAATAGGATAATTCATCATGACCAGGACTGTAGGGTTGGTTTACCAATCAATATAATTCACCTTTGTAAAAATAAAAAACATCACCATCTTAATAGACACAGAAAAGAACCTATGTCAGAATCCAACATCCATTCCTGATAAAAAGCCCTCAGAGTACTAAGAATAGAATGGAACTTCTTCAACCCAATACAGGACATCCACAAAAAATGTACAGCTAATATCATACTTAATGATTAAAAGCTGAATGCTTTCCTCTAAGATCAGGGACAAAGCAAGGATGTTCACTCTTTCCACTTTTATTCAGCATTGTACTGGAGGTTTTAGTCAGTACTAATAAGGTATGAAAATCATCGAGATTAGAAAGGAAGAAGAAAAACTGTCTCTGTTACTAACACCGTGATCATCTTTGTAGAAAAATCTTTTGAAATCTACAAAGAGCTATTACAAATAAAAATGAGTTTAGCAAAGTTGTGGGATACAAGATAAACACACAAAAACCAGTTGCATTTCTATATAGTAGCAGCAAACACGCAGAAATTGACATTTAAAATTACTATTTCCATTACTATGAAAAGATATAACATACTTTGGGATAAATCTAATAAAAGATATACAAAACCTGTATACTGAACACTGTAAAACATTGTTGAGAATAATTAAAGAACTAAGTAGAGAGAGAGGGCATGTGCATGGATTTTAACTCTATTGTGAAGATGTCAGGTCTCACATTGGTCTTTGGATTCAACATAATTTAATTTAAAATTCCAACAGGTTTTTTGTTTGTTCATTTTCTAGAAGTCAACAAGCATATTCTAAAATTAATATGGAAAAACACTGGACTAAAATAGTCAAACCAACTTTGAAAAAAAAATCAGAGGACCTACACTACCTGGTGTCAGGACTTATAAAGCTACAGTAGTCAATACAGTGTGGCAGTGCCCTAAAGATAGGCAAATAGATCCATGGAACAGAGGAGATAGTACAGAAATAGACCAACTGTTGATTCTTTAACAAAATTTCAGTAGCAATTCTGTAAATAATAGTCTTTTTAACAAATTATGCTATAGCAATTGAATATCCATATCCAAAAAAGCAAAACTTCAGCCCATACAACATGCAACAACTATTCAGGTGTCCAACATTAAAAAGTATGACTATAGAAGATATTTGCACAAGCTGATAGAACTGTCATACACTGCTGGTGAGAATGCAAAATGGTACAACTACTTTGAAAAATAGTTTTCCAGTTTCTTACAAAGTTATATATAACCCACCATATGACCTAGTTGTCCCCCCGCAAGAGAAATGAAAGTATATGTACATATAAACACATACACAAATGCTTGTAGGAACTCTTATTTGTAATATCCAAAGTCTAGAAGCAACTCAGTGTCCATCAACTGGTGACGGGATAAGCAAACTGTGGTATATCTATACGCAAGAATACTAGTCCATAAAAGAAATGAAGTATTTATACATGCACCAACATGGATGAATGTCAGAAGATTTATACTGAGTGAAAGATGAGCTGCCAGACAAAAAGTACATTCTGTGTAACTCCATTTAAATTAAATTCTAGAGAATTCAAACTGTAGTGACAGAAAGCAGATTCATGGTTGCCTGGGAAGGAGTTGTGCTGTGAGGCAGTGATCACAAATGGGCATAACAAAACTTTTGGACGTAATGAATGTGTTCCTTATCTTGATTGTGGCTGCAGTTTCAGGACTTTATGCATGTGTCAAAACTTATCTAATTAGATACTTTAATTTGTGCAGATCATTATATGTGAATTATACCATATAAAGCTTTTTTGAAAGAATACATACTGTGTGATTCCATTTACATAAGTTTAAAAATGGGGAAAATTAGAGTTGTTCATATAAAAAGCTCTAAAGAACCAATGTTAAATGAAAACGTGAGGGACTTCCCTGGTGGTCCATAGAAAGTACTGCTGACCTGTGAAAACCACAGGGGGTTGGGTTGCCACCTCTAAAGGCGATAAAAATTCTGCATATAATTTATAGTCGGCTCCCCGTACTCATGGTTCCACTGCACCTGAGGTTCCAACCAACGGCAGATCCTGTAGTTCCGTAGTATTTACTGTTGAAAAAAATCTGCATATAAGTGGACACGTGCAGTTCAAACTGGTGGTGTTCAAAGGTCAGCTGTGCTGAGTTTTTGTTAGGTAGTGTTGAAGGTGTTCTTAGCAGTATTGATATTATTCCTCTCTTAAGTTTCACTTAACTAACTTGCTTGAATAACATGTACTCTCCATTCCCTTGATAAAACATAATAAATAGTTCCAAGTGAATAAGGAAAAACTATTATGCTATTAGGCTGTTCTCTGATAGACCAACTTCTCTTCCTACAAATTTGCTTTTAATGATTATATAATCTGATAAAATAGAATAGAGTGCAAATAGAGTGAGAATTAGTTTAATGAATTAAGTTTGGGTACAAAACTCAGTAAAGACAAATTGCTTTAAAAAGTTGTTCTTGAATTAGGTGTGGGCATGAAAAGTTTTAAAGATTAAAGGAAGAAGAACCTATAAATAGCTGCACTCGGGAGTACTCCATAGAAGTCTTCAAGTTTTGACTCTACTTTAAAGAAACTAAAAGTGAAATTCATAAACCATGAATTATGGATCTGATTCTATAAGAAAGGCTCTAGAATATCAGTCAGCATACACACATTAAAAGTCTTGACCCTACTTTAAATATTAGCAAATGATACATCAATATATATTAATAAAATGTTTATAGAATTTTTAAATTAAATTTTTAAAATTTAATCAATTTGCTGATTTATTAGCTAACTACTGTTCCTTCCATTTCCTTATACGTAAAGTGAAGGATTTGTGTAGAAATACTAGAAGATCTTTTAAATTTTTTGTTAGAGCCTAAAAATGTTTTTTACAAAAACTGTGGATTCATTTTTCTCAGATGTTCTAATAGTCAGTAACACTGACCAATTTTACTATAAATCAGCAAGTCCTTGTTCGGAAATCTAGAATAATATAATCCCAAACATTAATTTTAGATAGTTATTCTTTTTTTTTTTTTTAATATCCAGCTCTTTTTTTTTTTTTTTAGTTGTTGGGGGTAGGAGTTTAGTAATTTATTTATTTATTTTTGCTGTGTTGGGTCTTCATTTCAGTGCGAGGGCTTTCTCTGGTTGTGGCAAGCGGGGGCCACTCTTCATCGTGGCGCGCGGGCCTCTCACTATCGCGGCCTCTCTTGTTGCGGAGCACAAGCTCCAGACGCGCAGGCTCAGTAGTTGTGGCTCACGGGCCTAGTCGCTCCGCGGCATGTGGGATCTTCCCAGACCAGGGCTCGAACCCCTGTCCCCTGCATTAGCAGACAGATTCTTAACCACTGCGCCACCAGGGAAGCCCGATAGTTATTCTTTTCATTGTTAACAGGCTCAACTGTAATGCCTTACAAGCTAGATTTTTTTTTCTCTTCTTTCACCCCTACTGTTTCTTTTCTCTGTTTGATTTGCCCAGGGAAAAGGGTATTCTTCTCTAAGGAATATCTGAAAATATTTGGTTGAGCTCATTCTGAAACAAAATAGAAGTATTCACAGGAATACCGATACTCCATTAATATGATAAAAACAAAGTATAAATTATTAACTGATGTAATTTACTTTTTTTCTTTCTTTTATCACAGTAAAAAATATATAACAAAATTTACTATTTTTGAGTGTATAATTCATCGGCTTTAAGTACACTGACAGTGTTGTGCAACCGTCACCACTGTCTATTCACAGAACTTTTTTATCTTTCCAGAACAGTAGCTTTGTACCCATTCAACAATAACTGCTAATTTCCCTTTCCCCCCAGTGCCTGATAACCACTATTTTACTGGCTTTCTCTATGCATTTGCCTATTCTATGTACCTCAAAAAGTAGCATCACACAATAGTTGTTTGTCTGGCTTATTTCACTGAAGATAATGTTTTCAAGGTTCATCCATGTTGTAGCATGTATTAGAGTTTCCCCTTTGTATATCCATTCATCCATTGATGGATATTCAGTTTGTTTTTACCTTTGACTTTTGTTAATAATGCTGCTGCTGCTGGTATACAAGTATCTGTTCAAGTCCCTGCTTTCAGATTTTTGGGGTATGTAGAAGTGGAATTGCTGGATCATATGGTGATAATCCTCTTTTTAACTTTTTGAGGAACCACCAAATTGTTTTCCACAGCAGCTGCACCATTTTACAATTCCCACCAGCAATGCACAAGGGTTCCTATTTCTCTACATCCTTGCTAACACTTGCTATTTTCCATTTTTTTGGCAATAACCATCCGAAGGGGTATAATATAGCATCTCATTCTGATTTTGATTTGTGTGACTTGCTTTTAACTGAGATTCAGAAACGCATAGTGATAAATTTTCATGTTGGCTCAATTAAAAATTCTTGGTAACCAGTTAAATTGCATTTTATAATTTTAAACTACACATCTGAATTTATTGGTTGTCCTTGTTAAGGTAGTTTTGAAACTACCATAATATATAAATTATTTAAATGTTACATTGTATTTTTAATTTCTTTCTGACATCTTCAAAGTTTAAAGCGTTTCCCTTCTGCGACAACTATTTGTTACCTAGACAACCATTTGTTACCTAGACTCAGCTTAAAAAAGGACATTCTACATGCAGGTAATTATATTCATTGATGCCTGCTAATGCAGTCTGCTTAGTAGTCATAATCTAGCAGTACATGACTAAAGAACTTGATTTTTCTTGTTTTTCGTTTTTATTAAGAACTTTTTTTGAATAGTGTCATCTTGCAGATGGTTCTTAAGAGTAATACTTTTCAAGGCTCCATAACGACTAGATAATTAACCTGCCAGGATTAAGTACACTCAACTTTGCTTCAGGATACTTAACTCTCAAACAAGGTCAATTATCTCATGATAATAACTGCTTTATCAAGAGTTACCACTTAATTCCACAGTGAAACGTCACATTACCGGTACAATGCGCTTTTAAGATTAAATTTAAACAGTAAAATACAGCTTGAAAATTGGGCAGAAGAATTCAGTTTATTTATTTCATACATATTAAGAATGCTACATTTTAGATAAAACTCTCCCACATAGACCTAGTGTTTGAATCTCACAGATGATTTCTGTTTATAAAGATTATGTTTATAATCTGTTTCATCCCTCCTTCTGCTGGCATTATTCCCACATTGTACATTTTCTTGCAGGGAAATCCATTTTAAACCTATTGATCCTACAGAGGATTCAGTATGTTAAAAACCTCTAGTGCAGACTAGGAAAATTGAAATTACTGTCTCTTTACTAAGCGATGATTTAACTTTTTAAAAAAATATCTACCTTATCAATGAATGAATTACAAAGCAATATACAAAATTCTGCAATTTTGTTGTTGTTGTTTCTGTTGTGGCTGAGTAGCTCTTAAATCATATTGGTATAGTGATGTATAGCCAAAAACAGGAAAGCTACATGATGCATCGGGACATTCTGAAAGAAACGTATAATTGGCTTTAATTACTTGAATCCATGTTTTCTAAACCTGAGTAATGGCTGTGTCTCCTTATAAGTAAACTCTGATCATCTTTTTACTAAAGCAGATGGATTAGGTTAACTTTTTCTTCTTTTATATAGTTTGCTGGGAGAGGAGGGGGACATTTATTGATATTTATTGTTTACACTCTTAAATCCTTAATCTTTCTAATAGCCATTGATTCTTTTTAAAATAACAAAAATTAATAATTGGAAAACAGCAATAGTGCTTTAATTGTAAATAACCTTTGGTAAACTCTGTCTTATCTGAAATAGTCTGTCAGTGTCTATACAAAGATGTAATTTGCTGTTTCACTATGAAAATCTGTGTAAATCCTTAAATTATGTGCACCAAATATAATAAGTGCTATGAATGCATACATCTTCATTCAGATAGTCTCTCTTTAATTAGGAGACTTACTGTTCTTTATAAAGGTATTATTTTTAATTATGGGAAAAACTTCCTTTCTCTCTCAAGTCTGTACATTTTATCCTCAGGGAATTCCTTTTTGAATTGTTACATCTTTTTGCTAAATCTAATTCCTTAGGATGCATGATTTCCAAACATTTTCAGAGAGGCAGGCTGTCACCAGATCCATATTCTGACAGTAGAAGAGATGGTCTTTTCTTTCCTCATATCAAGGTGTTTCCAACATGAATGTGGGGAATAGGGCTATCCCTAAAATGGTAATTCTACCCTTGTAATTATACAAAAGTGACTAGTTTCTTCCAAGGATAAGATGGAAGTCACCTTCCTGAGACTCTTCTTATAGATCTTTCCATTCCTCTCTCTTTACTATAAGCAAACAAAGTGAGAGGAGCCTATGATACAGATAAAAATCTAAGGTTGTTATAAGATCAGTCCAGGAAAGTAGGAAATGATGTTTCAGAGAAGATACGTAACCCCTTCAAAAAAATTAAAACTTATGGTGCTCATATAAAATTCTGATGTATTTTCTGCTAAGGATAATGAAATTTCAATTAAGATAGGGCTGTGGCATTGTAAGATTGCTGCTTATCTCCTGGATTCAACTTTCTCCTTTGGGTCTTTCTGATATATTTTACTTACCTGGAAAAAAAAAAAAAATGAGATTCACTGTAGCACAAGGGAGTCTTCTAATGTCAGTGGCATGTTGTAAAGGTGTGCTGTGAGAAGGATTTGGAAAGAGCCAAAGACTATTTAACTATAAGCTTTGTGTGTCTCTTCCTTCCTTTACTTCACTCTCTCCTTTTCTCTTTCCTTTCTTTCAGTCCCCACCAACATACCCTTCTTTTCTTACTCCCTTCATCTCCCTCCCCTTACCAAGCTACATTGCCTCTAAAGATGAAAGGTTTTCAGATCATTCCCAAACTCATCATTGGTTTAAAAAAAAAAAAAACCCTGTAATTTGAAATGGTTTGAATTGCTATGGAGATAATCATATTTTATGCAGATGTCTTTCTGTGTTATTCAGTATTTCAATTACTCTTTTTATTTGAATGTTTTAGATACTGTAGTATAAATTTGTGACTATTTTAGTATTATTTGTCTAGTATGCCATGATATAAAGGTAATGAGTTAATATTTAAACTTCCTATTTAATGAATTTTTAAATTTTCTTATTACTAAAATTATAATGAAATTGACTTATGCTTGTAAATACAAACTAAATTTATATGACAGAAGAAGGATACCAGGACTATATTTAGAAAATCCGTTTTTTGACTCAGCTTGAATTTTTTTGTGCCTTTCTTCTTTGACATTAGGAGGATAATTGGCAAATTTTAAATAGGTTTTATAGATTAGTTAATAGTATTTTATCAACAGTATTCCTAGCTTAGATGATTCTAAAATAGTTATGTAAATGTCCACATTTGGAATGCTCCTAACCTCCTTTTTCTGATCCAGATCCAATCCAGGGTCTCAGTTATCATTTACTTACCATGTTTCCTTAGTTTCTTTAATCTGGAGCAATTTCTTAGTATTTATTTGTCTTTTATGACTATTACACTTTTGAAAAGTACAGGCCAGTTATTTTGTATTGTATGGAAGGTCCTTCGATGTAGGATTAACTGATATGTTTTCATAATTCTTTTTGACAAGAATACCTCAAAATGCTGTTGTCTTTTTTCATACATTATATCAAGATATCAGCTTGTCTCATTACTGATGATATTGACATTGATCACTTGGTTAAGAAGATGTTGATCCAGTGTACGTACTTTAAAGTTACCATTTTTCCCTTTTAATTTAATTAATAATTATCTTGGGAAATATTTACAAGAGATTATGTACATATTTTGTGTTTTCAATGTACTTTCACCCACTACTTTTAGCCTTCATTGATAATTCTTGCCTCCAGCACTTACTGCGTGTTTACCAAATGGTGATTTTTCTATTCCCATCATTTCTTCTACATTTTAAAAAATATTTATTTTTTATTATTATTTTCTTATTTTTTGGCTGCATTGCGTCTTAGTTGTGGCACACGGCCTCTTCGTTGCAGTGCACAGACTTCTCTCTAGTTGTGGTGCTTGGGCTCCAGAGTGTGTGGGCTTTGTAGTTGCAGCACATGGGCTCTCTAGTTGTGGTGCTGGGCTCAGTAGTTGTGGTGTGTGGGCTTAGTTGCCCCACAGCACGTGGGATCTTAGTTCCCCAACCAGGGATCGAACCGGCGTCCCCTGCATTGCAAGATGGATTCTTAACCACCGGACCACCAGGCAAGTCCCTCTTACATTTATTAATTGGAATTCTGTGTAAGGAAGAAATGCTCCCTGTCCACTTATTAATTTATTTGTTTATATCAGTATACTTTATGGATATTTATTCTATGGGCTATAATCCTTTTAAAATCATTACTTGTTTCTCCATTTATCTCAGTTTTGGCCATTAGGAGCTCCCTCATCTTGGCTCCTCTGTTCTTTTGATACGCCCTGATTAATTTTTTAGCACTTCTTTACTTTCTGGCACCACAAGTTGTTCCAAGTTCATATTGTATTTTTGCCTGTCTCAGCCCTGGAATCATCTGTTTCTTCGTAGAGTTCTGGTTCCTTGAAGACTGGTTTATTAGAAATTGTACTTAGAAACCAAGAGCTGGGAACTAGGTGTGCTCAGTGCTACTGGGTATCTTCTGGGCCCTCTCAGCAAACAGACCTAAGAAATATATGTGTGTGTGTGTATATATATATATATATACACACACACACACACATGCACACTTTTTTGTCTGTCTGTCTACCTACCTACCTACCTAACTAGCTATATTTGTATTAAAAATCATGAGGCTGAAAGGAAAACTCAGATTGCAATCCAGCATCACAAGGTTAAATCTAAACTTCCTTCTTTCCTTATTCATATTTCCTTTCCTTGGCAGTAAGACCTGGCTTTCATTATCTGCAATTTAATGACTCATTTGCTCAAATCTAAAGTACCTATAATTTCAGAATTGCAAAACCACCCTTAGGAGAAGGTTGAGTGTATTTTGTATGCGGGAGGGACATGAATTAGGGGCTAGAAGACGGACTATGATAGACATCCTATAAAATATTCCCCTTTGATCCCTTTCTACTGGTATTTATGACCTCATGTAGTGTTCTCTTTTTGACTGTGGGGCTGGAGCTAGTAACTTATAACAAATAGAATATGGCAAAATTGATGACATGTCATTTCCAAAACTAGATTACAAAAGTTCTATGACTTCTGTCTCATTTTCCCCGTCTTGCTCACTTTCTCTTGAAGCCCCCATTCTTTTTTTTTTTTTTTAAGATTTTTTGATTGTGGACCATTTTTAAAGTCTTTATTGAATTTGTTACAGTGTTGCTTCTGTTTTATGTTTTGGTTTTTTGGCCCCGAGGCATGTGGGATCTTAGCTCCCTGACCAGGGATCAAACCCACACCCCTTGCATTGGAAGGTGAAGTCTTAACCACTGGACCACCAGGGAAGTCCCTGGAGCCTTCACTCTTGGGAAAGCAAGCTGCCGTGCTTTGAGTTACCCTAAAGAGAGACTCATATGTCAAGAACTGATGTCCCCAAATCAGTAGCCAATGAGGACCTGAGAATTACATGAATGAGCATAAATGAACTTGGAAGCAAATGTTCCCTTAATCAAACATAAGATGACTGCAGCCCTGGCCTATACTTTGTTAGCAGCCTTGTGAAAGACCTTGATTAAGAGGCACCTAGCAAAACCATGCCTAGATTCCTGATCTGTAGAAACTATGAGATAATAAATGTTTGTTGTTTTAACTCACTAAGTTTTGGAGTAATTTGTCATGCAATAATAGATAGCTAATACTTGCTGAGAAAAACATATTTATGAACTAGAATTCAGTATTTGTGTACAGTTTTTTTTTAAGCATATGACATATTTACATGGTTCTAAACATAAGAACTATACAAAAAAATTTCCTCAAAAGTGTCCCAGGACCTCTTCTCTCTCTGCTTCTTTCTTCCTTTGTTTCTTCCCACCCACCCTGTAGGTATTCTGACTCACATTCCTATATTTCTCTTAGCACAGATTACCAGCAGAATGTATATTTTTTCATATCTCCTTCTTTGTTACATAAAATATAGCACACTGTAGGTTCTCTTTGCACTTACTTTTTGTTTTTTGGGTTTTTTGTTTGTTTTGCTTAAATATATCTTAGAAATGTTTGTTTGTTTGTTTTGCTTAAATATATCTTAGAAGTCATTCCATAAAAGCTCATAGAGATCTTTCTCATCTTTTTCATAGCTGTATTTACCCAACTATGTGAATGTACCATAGTTTATTCAATCACCCTCTGGTTATGGACATGTAGGTTATTTACAGTATTTTGCAGTTAAAAACAATCTTTCAATAAATAACCTTGTGCATGCATGGTTTTATGTTGTTAGAGGTATTTCTTCAGAGTAACTTCCTAGAAGTGGGATTGTTGGGTCACAGAATAAGTGCATGTGTAGTTTTGTTAGATACTGCCAAATTCCTCTCCAAGAAAGGTACAGCAGCAGTATATGTGAATGTTTTCATTCCCAACAGCAGTATATGTGAATTTTTTTCTAATGGGGTTATTTTAATGTTTAGATATTAACTATTCTTAAGGCACTGCCAACAAATAGAATTCATTAGAAGTGTCAAATTCTAGCCTTCTTTCAAAAACTTGATTGCTGCAAGAATTAAACTGAATTAAGACTATAACATGATTCAGCACCTATTAGCCAATTCATTTTAGCACAGGAAAAATAATCTAAAAAATTTAAAAAGTGATCATTTTTTAAGGTATAGACTGTAAAGACTTCCATCTCATTTTTGCTTGTTTGTCTAAAATCATTCAATGAATATGGATGAATCCTCATCATATAGTTTTATTTTCTGATCATATATATATATATATATATTTTTTTTTTTTTTTTTTTTGCGGTACATGGGCCTCTCACTGTTGTGGCCTCTCCCGTTGTGGAGCACCGGCTATGGATGTGCAGGCTCAGCGGCCATGGCTTACGGGCCCAGCCGCTCCGTGGCATGTGGGATCCTCCCAGACCAGGGAACGAACCCGTGTCCCCTGCATCGGCAGGCGGACTCTCAACCACTGCGCCACCAGGGAAGCCCCTGATCCTATATTTTTATCCAGTGTATTTTTATCCTATTATTTCTCCTACAAATCCCTCTTTCTCCTGCACTACCTAACTACTCATGTTTTCCAGAATGCACCATATTTATTTTTGCCTTCATGTCTTTTCATATTCTAATCCTTCTGTCTTTATCCTTAACCCTCTCCAACTCTGTCTGGCTATCTTCTACTTATCCATTATATCTCAGTTCATATATTACTTCCCTCACCTCCTCTCCTTCTCCTCCCCTTCGCCCCCTCATTCACTTAGTCATTTTTTAAATTTGATTTTTTGGTATTTTGTGTGTAATTATAAGACTTTTTTCTTAATACTTACATTGTTTAGTAATTACTTGTTAATGTATTTTCTCTTACACTAATGTGTTCCTTCACAGCAGACTTCCATTCAGTATTATAGTCCTACTGCCTAACAAATAATATGTATTTATTAAACATTCAATAAATGAATGAATGAGTTTTTTCCTTTGCTGGGAGATTGAACCTTTGCAAATTACAGAGAATAGTTGTCTTTTTAAATATGATTGTCCTGCTTAATCACCACTTTTGATCTTAGAAAGATTTAGGATTTAAAATTTGATCTTAAATCTGAATCCACCAAACTAAACTTTGTAACTATTTTAGACTGTATGTAACACATTTAAAATATTTTTAGGTAATATAATATTATCCTTCAGTTTGACCACGATTTATTGAGAGCATATTCTATATCAGGCACTGTGTTCTATATCTGTATTCTAAAATCTTTTTAGAATGTTAACACTGCTGTTACACAGTCACTCACTTATCACCATCTTTTTCCTCTCAACTTTTTTCAAAATAAGAATCTGCAATGTGTTTTCACGTATGGAGTTCAGGTCTGGCTTAGAGGTCCCAGTTCATGTGAATCGTTTTAAGAGCCTCAATTTTGTGGTAACCCTGTACTAATTTCACAAGCCCAGGGGACCCTGGTTTCCACCAAAAGTATTTTGTCAGCCCTCTTACTCTCTGGTCTCAATCCATACTGTAGAGAAGGGAGACTAGGGAACTGAAACTTCAGCTCCCTCTTTTCACATTTTGCTATCTAGAAAACAGAAGATTTAAACCTATCATCTTTTCCTATAGTCAAGAGATGATTGGTTCCTCCTATTGTCAGTTCCTTTTCCGAGGAAGGGTGTGCTAATGTTCTTTCTAAAATATGAATGCTCATAGGATTGATGTTAGATATTTTTAAGCCAAATAGGTATGCTGTCCCCATGACTGTTGTTATAATGTTAAATTACTATTCCTTTTGAACATTATATAATGAATAATACATTTTGAGAGGTGATGTGTGTTTTTAGTAACTGACCTGAATAAAACTAAATATTAAGCACGGAAACATTAGTTAATAGAGTGGATATTAGTACTAATTTATTCACGTTACTACTAATTATTCATATTAAGTTAGAATTCTTTTTTTTTTTTTAAGTTAGAATTCTTAATTTCACAAATAGAGTTCTTTTATTACAGCATCAAGCCAACTAGGGTTCATAGTTTGTACAAAATTAATTTTTTACAACATGGGGAAACACACGTTTTTCTCTCAGCATGGTATTAATTTAAAAATGACCTCTTCAAGCAGAAGCAAGATGAACTACAATCCTGCAGCCTGTGGAACAAAAACCACATTCACAGAGTGATAGACAAGATGAAAAGGCAGAGGGCTATGTACCAGATGAAGGAACAAGATAAAATCTGAGAAAAACAGCTAAATGAAGTGGAGATAGGCAAACTTCCAAAAAAGAATTCAGAATAATGATAGTAAACATGATCCAGGACCTCGGAAAAAGAATAGAAGCAAAGATCGAGAAGATGCAAGAAATGTTTAACAAAGATCTAGAAGAATTAAAGAACAACAAACAGATGAACAATACAATAGCTGAAATGAAAACTACACTAGAGGAAATCAGTAGCAGAATAACTGAGGCAGAAGAACGGATAAGTGACCTGGAAGACAGAATGGTGGAATTCACTGCTGCAGAACAGAATAAAGAAAAAAGAATGAAAAGAAATGAAGACAGCCTAAGAGACCTCTGGGACAACATTAAATGCAACAACATTCACATTATAGTGGTTTGAGAAGAAGAGAGAGAGAAAGGACTGGAGAAAATATTTGAAGAGATTATAGTCGAAAACTTCCCTAACATGGGAAGGGAAATCGCCACCCAACTCCAGGAAGTGCAGAGAGCCCCAGGCAGGATAAACCCAAGGAGAAACATGCTGAGACAGATAATAATCAAATTGACAAAAAGGAAAGACAAAGAAGAATTATTGAAAGCAGCAATGAAAAAAATGGCAAATAACATACAAGGTAACTCCCATAGGTTAACAGCTGATTTCTCAACAGAAACTCTACAAGCCAGAAGGGAGTGGCATGACATATTTAAAGTGATGAAAGGGTGGAACCTAAAACCAAGATTACTCTACCCAGCAAGGATCTCATTCAGATTTGATGGAGAAATCAAAAGCTTTACAGACAAGCAAAAGCTAAGAGAATTCAGCACCACCAAACCAGCTCTACAACAAATGCTAAAGGAACTTCTCTAAGTGGGAAACACAAGAGAAGAAAAGGACCTACAAAACCAAACCCAAAACAATTAAGAAAATGGTCATAGGAACATACATATCAATAATTACCTTAAACGTGAATGGATTAAATGCTCCAGCCAAAAGACACAGGCTCACTGAATGGATACAAAAACAAGACCCATATATATGCTGTCTACAAGAGACCCACTTCAGACCTAGGGACACATACAGACTGAAAGTGAGGGGATAGAAAAAGATATTCCATGCAAACAGAAATCAAAAGAAGCTGGAGTAGCAATACTCAGGTAAAATAGACTTTAAAATAAAGAATGTTACAAGAGACGAAGAAGGACATTACATAATGATCAAGGGATCAATCCAAGAAGAAAATAAAACAATTATAAATATATATGCACCCAACATAGGAGCACCTCAAACATAAGGCAACTGCTAACAGCTATAAAAGAGGAAATCGACAGTAACACGATAGTAGTGGGGGATTTTAACACCCCACTTAAACCAATGGACAGCCATCCAAACAGAAAATTACTAAGGAAACAAAAGCTTTAAATGACACAGTAGACCAGATAGATTTAATTGATATTTATAGGACATTCCATCCAAAAACAACAGATTACACTTTCTTCTCAAGTGCACACGGAACATTCTCCAGGAGCAATCACATCTTGGGTCACAAATCAAGCCTCAGTAAATTTAAGAAAATTGAATCATATCAACCATCTTTTCTGACCACAATGCTATGAGATTAGAAATCAGTTACAGGGGAAAAAAATGTAAAAAGCACAACCACATGGAAGCTAAAAAATACGTTACTAAATAACCAAGAGATCACTGAAGAAATCAAAGAGGAAATCAAAAAATACCTAGAGAAAATGACAATGAAAACATGACAATCCAAAACCTATGGGATGCAGCAAAAGCAGTTCTAAGAGGGAATTTTATAGCTATACAAGCCTACCTCAAGAAACAAGAAAAATCTTAAATAAACAATCTAACCTTACACCTAAAGGAACTGGAGAAAGAAGAACAAACAAAACCCAAAGTTAGCAGAAGGAGAGAAATCATAAAGATTAGAGCAGAAATAAATGAAATAGAAACAAAGAAAACAATAGCAAAGATCAATAAAACTAACAGCTGGTTCTTTGAGAAGTTAAACAAAATTCATAAACCATTAACCAGACTCATCAAGGAAAAAAGGGAGAGGACTCAAATCAATAAAATTAGAAATGAAAAAGAAGTTACAGCTGACACCACAGAGATACAAAGCATCCTAAGAGACTACTACAGGCAACTCTATGCCAATAAAATGGACAAGCTGGAAGAAATGGACAAATTCTTAGAAAGGTATAACCTTCCAAGACTGAACCAGAAAGAAACAGAAAATATGAAGAGACCAATCACAAGTAATGAAATTGAAACTCTGATTAAAAATCTTCCAACAAACAAAAGTCCAGGACCAGACGGCTTCACAGGTGAATTCTATGAAACATTTAGAGAAGAGTTAACCCCCATCCTTCTCAAACTCTTCCAAAAAATTGCAGAGGAAGGAACACTCCCAAACTCATTCTATGAGGCCACCATCACCCTGATACCAAAACCAGACAAAGATACTACAAAAAAAGAAAATTACAGACCAATATGACTGATGAATATAGATGCAAAAATCCTCAACAAAATACTAGCAAACAGAATCCAACAACACACTGAAAGGATCATGCACCATGATCAAACAGGATTTATCCCAGGGATGCAAGGATTCTTCAGTATATGAAAATCAATCAATGTGATACAATATATTAACAAATTAAAGGAGAAAAACAATATGATCATCTCAATAGATGCAGAAAAAGCTTTTGACAAAATTCAACACCCATTTATGATAAAAACTCTCTAGAAAGTGGGCATAGAGGGAACCTACCTCAACATAACAAAGGCCATATACGACAAATCCACAGCAAACATTATTCTCAATGGTGAAAAACTGAAAGCATTTCCTCTAAGGTCAGGAACAACACAAGGATGCCCACTCTCATCACTATTATTCAACATAGCTTTGGAAGTCCTATCCACGTCAATCAGAGAAGAAAAAGAAATAAAAGGAATACAAATTGGAAAAGAAGTAAAACTTTCACTGTTTTCAGATGACATGATACTATACATAGAGAATCCTAAAGATGCCACCAGAAAACTACTAGAGCTAATCAATGAATTTGGTAAAGTTGCAGGATACAAAATTAATGCACAGAAATCTCTTGCATTCCTATACACTAATGATGAAACGTCTGAAAGAGAAATTAAGGAAACACTCCCATTTTCCACTGCAACAAAAAGAATAAAATGCTTAGGAATAAACCTACCTTTTGAGATCAAAGATCTTTATTCAGAAAAGTATAAGACACTGATGAAAGAAGTTAAAGATGATACCAACAGATGGAGAGATATACCATGTTCTTGGATTGGAAGAATCAATATTGTGAAAATGACTATACTACCCAAAGCAATCTACAGATTCAACACAATCCCTATCAAATTTCCAAAGGCATTTTTTACAGAACTAGAACAAAAAATCTTAAAATTTGTATGGAGACACAAAAGACCCTGAATAGCCAAAGTGGTCTTGAGGGAAAAATACAGAGCTGGAGGAATCAGACTCCCTGACTTCAGACTATACCTGATTACTACAGTAATCAAGATAATATGTTACTGGCACAGAAACAGAAATATAGTTCAATGGAACAAGATAGAAAGCCTGGGGATAAACCCACGCCGCTATGGTCAACTAATCTATGACAAATGAGGCAAGGATATACAATGGAGAAAAGACAGTCTCTTCAATAAGTGGTGCTGGGAAAACTGGACAGCTACATATAAAACAATGAAATTAGAACACTCCCTAACACCATACACAAAAATAAACTCAAAATGGATTAGAGACCTAAATGTAAGACTGGACACTATTTAGAGGAAAACATAGGAAGAACACTCTTTGACATAAATCACAGTAAGATCTTTTTTGATCCACCTCCTAGAGTAATGGAAATAAAAACAAAAACAAACAAATGGGACCTAATGAAACTTCAAAGCTTTTGCACAGCAAAGGAAACCATAAACAAGACGAAAAGACAACCTTCAGCATGGGAGAAAATATTTGCAAATGAATCAACGGACAAAGGATTAATCTCCAAAATATATAAACAGCTCATGCAGCTCAATATTAAAAACACAAATAACCCTATCCAAAAATGGGCAGAAGACCTAAATAGACATTTCTCCAAATAAGAGATACACATGGCCAAGAAGCACATGAAAAGCTGCTCAACATCATTAATTATTAGAGAAATGCAAATCAAAACTACAATGAGGTATCACCTGACACCACTTAGAATGGGCATCATCAGAAAATCTGCCAACAACAAATTCTGGAGAGGGTGTTGAAAAGGGAACCCTCTTGCACTGTTGGTGGGAATGTAAATTGATACAGCCACTATGGAGAACAGTGTGGAGGTTCCTTAAAAAACTAAAAATAGGGCTTCCCTCGTGGCACAGTGGTTGACAGTCCGCCTGCCGATGCAGGGGACACAGGTTTCGTGCCCTGGTCTGGGAAGATCCCACATGCTGTGGAGCGGCTAGGCCCATGAGCCATGGCTGCTGAGCCTGCACGTCCGGAGCCTGTGTTCTGCCACGGGAGGGGCCACAACAGTGAGAGGCCCGCATACTGCAAAAAAAAAAAAACTAAAAAAAAACTAAAAATAGAATCACCATATGACCCAGCAATCCCACTACTGGGCATATACCCAGAGAAAACCATAATTCAAAAAGTCACATGCACCCCAATGTTTATGGCAGCACTGTTTACAAAGCCAGGTCATGGAAGCAATCTAAATGCCCATCGACAGACAAATGAATAAAGAAGATGTGGTACATATATACAATGGAATATTACTCAGCCATAAAAAGGAACAAAATTGGGTCATTTTTAGAGACGTGGATGGATCTAGAGACTGTCATACAGAGTGAAGTAAGTCAGAAAGAGAAAAACAAGTATCATATATTAATGCATATATGTGGAACCTAGAAAAATGGTACAGATGAACCAGTTTGCAGGGCAGGAATTGAGACACTGATGTAGAGAACAAACGTATGGACACCAACGGGGCAAAGCAGCAGCAGGTGGGGGTGGGGGTATGAATTGGGAGATTGTGATTGACATGTATATACTGATGTGTATAAAATGGATGACTAATAAGAACCTGCTGTATAAAAAAAAAAAGGAAATAAAAATAAAGCAGCATGACTGCTATAAATAAATAAATAAAATAAAATAAATAAAATAAAATAAATAAAATAAAATAAAAATTACCTCTTCAGTTTTTGCCTCTTCCAGGAGGGAAATTCTGGTTAGGAGGCAAATTCAGTTTACTCTTTCATAATCAAATTTCATATTTGTTATGCTAAACTGAGAGTTTACATTTCTTGATATGCTGAACCCCAAAATGCACCACAAGGAATACCACAAAATGAATTAGTAGAACTTTTGTTTGTTGCTCAGGACGTTTAGATCAGCTACAAAATGGGTGAAAAGATACAAACCTACCAAGCAGTGTTGTCACAACTGAACGGTACTTGGTACTGTGTTTCAAATAACAAATGGAAGAAGTGGAATATTTAGGAAAGGGGAGGATTTAGGAGGGGTCTTTTAAATTGTGATTTTGTTGTTGTTGTTGTTGTTTGCTGTACGCGGGCCTCTCACTGTTGTGGCCTCTCCCGTTGCGGAGCACAGGCTCCGGACGCGCGGGCTCAGCGGCCATGGCTCACGGGCCCAGCCGCTCCGCGGCATGTGGGATCTTCCCGGACTGGGGCACAAACCCGTGTCCCCTGCATGGGCAGGCAGACTCTCAGCCACTGCGCCACCAGGGAAGCCCTTAAATTGTGATTTTAATGCATTAATTACTGTGTGGCAAAAGCATGGGAAAAGTTAGGCTTTTTCTAGAAATACTTTTATCTCTCTTTGTCTAGCTACTCTCAATTAGATTTATACTGAGTTCTGGATTTTGTTTCTTTTTCTTTTATTCTAAGCAATCAGAAAAACACTCCAAGATGTCACTGATTTAGTTATCAGATTCCCTTTATCTCTTTGTATAGTAGGTAACATGAGTACAGGGAATGTTTCTAGAAAGATTGCTCATGCCTAGATCAATTTCAAGGTAGAGCCTTTAAAAATTACCTGTGTTGTGAGAAAAGAGAACATCCTGGATAGTAGAGAGAAGAGTAGAAATAGAAGTGGAAAAGAAGATGGACAAACTTCCAGATGATTTGATACCTTTTGGGACCCCCTCATTCTTAAGACAGTAATTGAGGATGTATTCAGTCTTCTAATTTATTTTATAATCATCTTTAATATAATGTTAATAATAAATTTTTATTCTGGAAATTTATAAATATGACAAATTCACAAGTCAAAATTATATATTTCATCAAAGTACCTTTAAGTGATTTTTAACAATTTTCCAACTATAATAATAATACATGCTCATTTTAGAGAATGAAAAATATAGAAACATGCAAAGAAAAAAATTAAAATCAATACTCATTATATCATCCAGCATTAATTATTCTAAAACATTTTTGTGTTTCCTTCCAGTGTTTTTTTTCCATACATATATTTAAACTTTTTATTTTGAAATGATTTTCAAATTAGAGAAGAGTTGTAAGAAGAGTACAAATTAATTTCTACCATATGCTTTAAGCATTCTCTCTTTCTGCATATGATACACAGTATATATTCAAATTTTTCTTGTCTTCCAGGAATGTCCTTTCTAGTAATTTTGTTTTTCTACTTCAAGATCCAATAAAGGAAACCAAAGAGATATGACCTTTATTTGTCATATCTCTTTGGTTTCCTTTAGCCTGGAACAGTTCCTTGGTCTTTCTCTGTCATGACATTGGCATTTTCAAAGAATATAGCCAACTTTTGATATATGCCAAGTTTTAACAAATTGAAATTATTTCCATTAGTATAATTTTATTTCTCCTTTTCTACTTAGCATTATATTTTTGTCATTTTCCAACGTCATTGTTCCTTCAAGTATCATTTGGAGTTGCTGTATAATATCATTTATTTTTATTAGTCTTGTATTGTTGAACGTTTTTAATGTTTCTGATTTTTTCAGTATTCAAATACAGTTCGGAAGAACGTCTTTGTAAATAAAAATTCAGTGTAATTTTGATTTCTGAATTCATCTATCAAGTATTTGTTAAGTGCTTACAACATGGAGCAACAAAACAAAAATCCTGCAGAAGACAACAATTTAATGTTAATCTCTATGATTCTGAATATAATTAAAATGGAAATTTGGAAAGGGGGAAAAATACCAGATAATGAGGTTGCCAGATTCAGCATAGAGAGATACAGGATTTCCATTTAAATTTGAATTTCAGATGGGATTCACAATATTTGAGGCATAATTACACTAAAACATTATTAATTGCATATATGAAATTCACGTTTAATGGGGCATCTAGTATTTTATCTGGCAACCATACCAGAAGATAGAGTGTTCAGGAAACCTTCATGGTAGAGGTGATGGAAGGAAGTAAAGAAGATGTTTTACACAAAAGGAATGGCTTCAGAAAGCCACTGAATGTAAGAATGGAGTATGCTCCATAAGGATAAAAACTTTGTGTCTCATTCACATTAGGGATACTTAGGTGAATAATAACAAATATGGTCCCTACCCTTATGGATTTTACAGTCAAATGGGAGTGACAGACATTATTTACTTAAGGTACTTCTTAATTTGTAAGTATCAACACAAACAACTATTATGAGGGGAAGGTACTTTGTTCTGAAATTATATAAAATAAGGATGTAGTCTTAAAAACCTGACCAGGTTCAACATGGAGTTATGTTATGTCTTGAGGGATAGATACAATTTCTTCTATGAAGTTTTCCTTCATTCATTAATTTTCCCCCTGAGTTTATAGAATTCTCTTTGGGCTGTCATACTTGTTTTTTTATCTTTTTATGTGGGTGATTTCCTTTACGTAGTAGATTGAATATTCTTTGAGAAAGGAGAGATTAGGATACGCAAAAAAGTATTTAGATTTACTTTTATCCCATATAGTTTCATGTGTATAATATCAATAGGTATAAATTATTTATATGTTGATTCATTGAAGTTATAATGGAGCTTCTGATAGCTGTAGATATGCCGTGTACATTAGGATTTAGACTATTTCTGGATTCTTTGAACGTCTTGAAGAAGGTTATGATGTCTAGTTGTCATTGTTAGTTTGTAGACCTTGAGTGGCAATTTTAGGTCAGAGCATCTATCCAGGGATTTGCAGTCAGAGGAGCTTTGATAACCATTGTCACGTTAATCAAAATAGTTGCTTTTGAATCTACCTTCAATATATATTGAAAATCTGACTACTTCATACCACGTCTACTATCTTCCTCCTAGTTCAAGATGGTATTATCACTTCCTGGATTATTTCAAAAGACTCATAATTGCTCCCTCCCCGGATTTTGTCCCCCTTGCAACAATAGGAAGATATTAGAGGTTTTTAGGCAGTGGTGGTAACATTATTAGATCTGTGCTTTGACATGGCTACATTGTGTTTAATAGATTGGAATAGGAATAGAGTAAATGTGGGTTGATTTGGAAAACACTAATAACAATCTTAGTCTTTTTAATTAATTCGCATCTTTTTATTAATATTCATTTGAACCTTAGTTTATAATGTGCTATATTCAAATATAATTGCATTACTTATTAAGTAAACATTTTTTCTTACAGTTTACTGAGATATAATTGACATACAGCATTATGTAAGTTTAAGGTGTACAGCATGATGATTTGACTTATATATATCATGAAATGATTATCACAGTAAGTTTAGTGAATATGTCACAAACTGGGAGATTAGGATTGTCATATAAACACTACCATGCATAAAATAGATAGCTAGCAGGAACACGGTATAAGAACAGGAAGCTCAGCTCGGTGCTCTGTGACAACCTAGATAGGTGGGTTGGGGGGATTGAGATGGAGGTCCAAGAGGGAAGGGATATAGGTATACATATAGCTGATTCACTTCACTGTACAGCAGAAACTAACACAACATTGTAAAGCATTTATACTCCAATTAAAAAAAAATAGAAAAAAATTTTTACCATGAGAACTCTTAGGAATTACTCTCTTTTTGTTTTTTTGTGGTTTTTTTTTGCCGTACGCGGGCCTCTCACCATTGTGGCCTCTCCCATTGCGGAGCACAGGCTCCGGACGCACAGGCTCAGCGGCCATGGCCCACAGGCCCAGCCGCTCTGCGGCATGTGGGACCCTCCCGGACCGGGGCACAAACCTGCGTCCCCTGCATCGGCAGGTGGACTCTCAACCACTGCGCCACCAGGGAAGCCCAGGAATTACTCTCTTAACAACTTTTGTGTATGACATACAGCAGTATTCATTATATTTATCATGTTGTATTCATATTTATTATTACATCCCTAGTACTTATTTATCCTATAACTGGAAGTTTATAGTACGTTTTGACTTCCTTCATCCAATTTCCCCTCTCTCCCCACCCACCCCACCCCCTGCCTCTGTAAATGTAAATCTGGTCTCTTTTTCTATGAGTTTGTCTGTATGTTTGTTTTTGAAGTATAATAGACCTACAAGACTGTTAGTTCCTGTTACACACGTAGTGATTTTAGGTAAATTTTTTTTATATTAAGACAATCCTATATAACAAGAGTAATTAAGACAGTGTGGCATTGACTTAAGGATAAGCTAATAGATAAAGGATAGAAATAGACCCACACATGTACCGTCACCTAATTTACAACAGAGGTGCCCCTGGGGAATAGAGAGCAAGGGATGGTGCTGGGGGTCACTTGAATGTTCATGTGGAACAAAATTAACTTTGATCCCTACCTTACACCAAAAATTGGTTCTGTATGGATTGTACATAAATATAAAACAATAAAGCTTCCGAAAGAACTCAGGAAAATATCATCATGGTCTTGAGTAGGTAAAAATGTCTTATGAAGGACACAAAATGCTAACAGTAAAGAAAAATAAATTAGAATCATTAAAATTAAGGAATTCTTTTCATCAAAAGACATCATTATGAAAGTGAAAAGGTAAAATACAAAGTGGACTTAAGAATCGTGAGAAGTTCAGCGGGGAAAACTAGTGAAAGGAAATATGGTCATGCATGATTTTTTTCCCGATATAAGAAATATGAAAAGTAGAGAATCCTACATTTAACTAAAGCCAGAAAACATTTTGAATCCTTATTTGTTTTGATTTTATGCCTTTTACTTAGTAAATGTACATACCTTAGGCTTATAAATTCAGGCATATGTTATACACATCTTTTAGGGTCCTTTTCATGGTTAGAAAACTTGGGTTTTCTTTCCCCAACTCTTTTTAATTCCCAGCCAACTATGAAATATGCCACATTTATCCTCATTAAATAGTGAGATAACTTAGCCCTTTCCACTAATTTTTTACATTGATAGAAAGGATTTAGTTAGGTGGTAATGTTAGATAAACCTAATAAAAATTTGTTTTCATAAGCCACTGCTATCAGCTCTTATTTGATATTTTAAAACGTTTTGTAATTCTTATTTTTACTTCACATTATTACCTTACATTTTTTAAATGGCTCGTTAATTCAAAATGTCTTTCATGTCTAAAGCAGTTCAGATAGTAGACTGGGAGTAGAAAGAGATTGACTATTAACGGGCATGGAGATATCTTTTTGGGCTGATGGAAATGTTCTAAAACTGGATTGTGGTGATGTTTGCAAAAATCATTGAATTGAGGGACTTCCCTGGTGGTGCAGTGGTTAAGAATCCACCTTCCAGTCCAGGGGACACGGGTTCAATCCCTGGTCCGGGGAGATCCCGCAAACCGTGGAGCAACTAAGCCTGTGCGCCACAACTACTGAGCCTGTGCTCTAGAGCCCACAAGCCACAGCTACTGAACCTGCGTGCCACAGTTACTGAAGCCCATGTGCCTAGAGCCAGCGCTCTGCAGCAAGAGAAGCCACCGAAATGAGAAGCCTGCGCACTGCAACAGAGTAGCCCTCGCTCTCCACAACTAGAGAAAGCCTGCGCGAAGCAACGAAGACCCAACACAGCCAAAAGTTTAATTGTTTAATTAATTTTTAAAAACAAACAAAAAAAATCATTGAATTGTGCACTGAAAACACGTCTTTTATAGTATGTAAATTTATACCCTAATAAAACTACTTTTTCTTTTTTTAAGGACACCATTAATATAATGAGTGGGCCAACAGCAAGTTAGGTGAAAACATTTACAATTCATGTATCTGACAAAGATTTGTATATAGTATATATAAAGATATATACTACAAATTAAACAAACAGAACAACAACAAAAAGTGGGCAAAAGACTTGGACACGTCACAAAGAGAAATAATATAATGGCCAATAAGCATATGAAAAGGGGCTTAGTGTCATACATCATTAGGGAAATATAAATCAACACAATGAGATAACATTCCCCACCAACTTTAGTGGTTAAAATTAAAAGAACTACCAAGTGTTGGAAAGGATATGGAACAACTGGAGCTCCCATTCTTTGCTGGTAGGACCACAAATTTAGAAAACTATTTGATAAGGTTTTTTAAAAGTATATGTAAGCTCAATCACGCATCTACCCTATTTAAGTAGTTATGTATTCAGTATTTTATTTATTTATTTTTGGCTGTGTTGGGTCTTCGTTTCTGTGCGAGGGCTTTCTCTAGTTGTGGCCGCGGTGCGCAGGCCTCTCAGTATCACGGCCTCTCTTGTTGTGGAGCACAGGCTCCAGACGCGCAGGCTCAGTATTTGTAGCACACGGGCCTAGTTGCTCCGCGGCATGTGGGATCTTCCCAGACCAGGGCTTGAGCCCGTGTCCCCTGCGTTGGCAGGCAGATTCTCAACGACTGCGCCACCAGGGAAGCCCACGCATCTACCCTATTACCCAGAAAGTCATTTATCTAAGAGGAGCAAAAATATATGTCCACAAAAATACTTGTGCACATTCATAGTAGGAAACAGGTGTCTATCAAAAGGATAATTTTTCAAGAAGTTGTGGTATACTCATACAATAATACATTACTAGACAATAAAAAGAAATCAACTACTGTTACTCGCAACCACGGGGATAAATCTCAGAGAAGTCAGACACAAAATAATATTTGTGTTCTGTATTAATCCATTCAAATAGGCAAAAGCTGTCTATGATGAAAATCAGTAAATAAGTTTCCTTTTTGTTAAGCAGGCATAGAAATTGACTGGTTAAAGGGCAATAGAGACCTTTCTGGGATTATGTAAATGTTCTACACCTTGTTTTGAGTGAACGTTTGAGACCTGTGCATGCTGTTGTTTGCAAAGTGTACCTCAATTATAAGAAAATACAAAATGCTATATAAATAGCAGCCAATTGCAAGCCAACCAAGCATCTCTCATAATAAATCTCATCAGTTTTTACAAGAAAAATAAATCCTGTTTCTAAAAAAAGGAAACAGTTTTATTTAATGCTATTTTACATATGCTTATATATGACAGATTATAAAAAGATTATCTAAACAAATGGAATAAAGATCCTCTATGAAGAAGGGTGAGTTTTTTGCCTTATTGTATATGCTCTTATATTTAGTAAAACAAGGTGATTTCCTGTGGTAGCCTCTTGTACTCTGTTCTCTTATGCTTTCTTGTGGTAAATTGTGAACTGTGATGTTCTGCCCAAGAAAGGGTAATTATACATCTGTGTACTCTTTTTCTCTTATCTTGTCCTTTTTCTCTTTTCTCTTATTATGAAATTGTTAATATGTATCAAAGAACGTACAGAACAGATATGTTACAAAGCAGATGCGTCTGCCTCTCTCCTCATTTGATTCATGTAAAACTCTTGCCCATCCCCTGCAAAGCTAATGCCTGTTTTGACTTCTACATTTTTATTTTCTGAAATATATGTGTGTATGTATACATATGTATATATATCTTTATACAGTATATTGTTTTGCTTCTCTTTTAGCTTTATAGAAATGGTATAATATGGAATGTAGTGTCCTGAGTTTTGCTCTTTTCATTCAATAATAGGGTTCTAAGATTCATCCGTGTTGCTCTATGTAGCTGAAGTTTATTAATTTATGTTGCTATATGATATTGTTGAAAAAAATTTTGGTCCTTTTTCCTTTGCCCTCTTTCTCATCGTTTGACTACACCTGTAGCAGTAGTTAAATCAGCAAAATCATGAGTGACTTCACATGTATGGAACACTTCTAACATTATGACTTGGAAATATAGATACCATTAGAAGTCCCTTCTATTTCTACAAGTATTGTAAGCTATATGATTTGCATTTTCATAGTAGGATATGAATTATATAGTTACACTGACAGCTGCAGGGTAGAAAGTTTTAACACACTAGAATGAAGTGTATCTTGGAGACATTTTTTGGTATCTGAAGATCAACATGTTCCATATGGTGCCACTGAACCAATGAGCTTGAAGAAAATATTCCTATTGCTCAAACAGCACAAAGTATGGATTACTCTTTTGTACACAAGTTTTTCTTTCTATATGATAGTTGTATGTATAAAGTATATTGATTATAAATATAACCTGCTTTATTTAACCTGTATGTTTCCTCCGAGTTCTAATAAAATGATACTGTATTTTCTAGGTTAGAAAGTTTATTACAATTTAGAAAAATAACAACCTCCAGGTCAAAGTTAATAGCAGGTTTTTCAATAGAGGATATGGTAAAGCTTATAACATTGTTATTTACTATGAATAATAAACATAATTCTGATGGTTTTTTTCAGTAGTCCATCTTGATATTAGTATTTGTTGTATTTAGTACTGTTTTATTTCCCACAGAATATGGTTCTTTATAAAAGAACCCCAAAATGTTTATTATATAAAAACATAATTTAAGTCATTATGTGAGATCCCTTTAGCTGTCTCATAAGTCAGAATAATGGATTGAAAGAGAGGGAGGGAGGGGTGAGGTGGGAGAGAGAATTGGCAGAGAAACTTGTTAAGATTTATACTCCTAAGCGGTATTATACAGAAAGTTTAAAATTAAATATAGAATATTATAAGCATATTAAAATACAGGACAATCAGAGACTGTTCTAAAAGTAATCAAAGTCTTAGGAGGATCTGTTTCTAGGTTGCTCTGGCAAGAAAGCACTTAGAAGATTGAAATAACACTGGTGCCAAATCAGAGATTTCTCCCGCTATAATCAACTAAAAATCTGACTTAGTTGGTCCTAACAGTAGACTCAGACCCCTAGAGAAGATAAGCAGAGCATTTTTCCTATTGACCAAGCCTGAGACTTCATTCATCCTTAAATCACATGGGACATTGCACATACTTTTTTAGAAGCCTAGATCAATAGTAATAATAATAGTAGCAGTAGTAGTAGTAGTAGTAGTAGTAGCAGTAGTAGCAGTAGTAGCAGTAGTAGTAGTAGTAGTTCTTTAGGAAGCTACTAAAACCCTGTGATGAAAGACACTATTCATTTGTTTTCTTGAATGGAGGAGGCATTATAGGGAGTGAAGGCTTATTAAACCTCATTTTTTGAAAAGAAGATGTAGAATTTTATTCTAATAAGTCATGCAACAAGGAAATTTAAGTTACTGCAGCTCCAGGGCAGCAATTACTTATATATTGACAACTTATACATGTTTTACATGCCCGTTTGCTCTCCTGTTCACTACTGAAATGTAGTTACCATAGCAATGAACACATCACATGGTTCCTGTGCTAGTTCTAAAATAGAGAACAGCAATATGCCATATGAGCCATGCTTATTTTCTACATAAGGACTGCGTATACAACTTGAGGATATTCTATGCCCTTCTCAGTGCAGATAGCTTATCACTGATTTAGAAAGCTTTCAGAGTAAAAAGCAATTGGCAGGAGTATATTTCAAGTCTCCAACCTCTCTTGTATTATATAGTGTGTATTCTTTGCCACTGAGCTAAAAGAGCAGCTTCACTAGCTTTGACCAGCGGGGACTCTGCTATTGTGTATTCAACCAAATATCTTCTGTTGGAATATCCCTACCACTCAGGAGATTTGGCAGGAGGGGCATATGTAGCATTCACGGTAACATTTTCTTAGTCTTATTGACCAGTCCTTATCCAATCTTAGCTTTTCTCCTACTGCCTTCTTTTATGTATCAAGTTAAAAAAAAATATAGGAGTCTGTTTTAGAATTTGAGAAGAAGAGGATGCCAGGCACAGCTGGAGACATGCTGTTAGTTCCCTTTTAGGACCACTATTGCTCTGTAAGATTTAAGCATAGGTTACACAGCAGTGTATCTGTAAAAAAAAAAGGACTTCAGATTTCTGTGATTGGTGCTGTCAGGTCCTCACTTCTGCCTCTTGCATTCTTTAGAGTAGGTAGTAGGGTGTCAGACCTCAGAAATAAAATACAAGCACACCCCTGTTACTGTGGGTCTTATCAGATATCTGTTTGAAACAGTCCAAGAACTGTGACAGATTAGAGAATGGTGCTACTCTGTAACTATTTCTAACGTGTATAAAATAAAAATAAATTTCTACTTGAGCTGCCAGCTACAGTTACACCTATTGTCACTGGAGCTATGAATTAAAATTTTTAAATGTTTTTTTTATTGAAACTACTAGAAACAACTATACCGTAGATAGTAGAGGAATCTGGTGCTTTATTTTCCTCATATTTTACCTTATACTCTGGACTGAAGTTTGTGAGAGGTGAATTGTAGGTCTTCAAACAAATAAGTAAATTTAAGAAGCTAAATAGGCATATATTTGACTGGCTATTACTGATGGGATATATGTTGAGTGTATAATATTTGTGTTTGCCCTTTCATCCCCTTTGTAATTTAAAAACCATGTAACTTAGTATTACATAAATTGTATAGTATCAGATACTTCTGTATCCAAATAGTATAGAACAAATGACTGAAGATGTCATTGTTATATTGTACTTGAACTTTATTTCTTTTTTCGTGGTCATTGTTAAAAATTTGGCCTTCACAAAAGCAGATAAAGGAAACTCTTTCATAATCCTACCACATCTCATAGTAAGATAATCTCTGTTACTAGTTTTGGGTATGCCCTTCCAGATTATTTTTTGTCATAAAAGTATTTAAAATATTCACTTTAATGAGATTGTACTATAATTCTGCTTTGAAGCTTTTTACCTAACAAAATACATAGGCCTCTTTTCTTGTTAGTACGGACTTATCTTCCTTACTTTTTGTAATAGTTATATTATTGTATGAATATACCATAGTTTGTTCTCCTCTTGTAGGCTATTGGGGTGTCTTCTGTTTTTTGTTATTATAAATAGCGCTATAGTGAATATATATGTCTGTGTACTTTAATGTAAATTTTTCTATAGGATAAATCTCTAGAAGTAGAGCTGCCAATTCTGAGGAAATAAATATTTTAAGTTTTGATAAATTTTTCCAGTTGCCCTCCTGAGTGTTTCTACCAATTCGTATTCACAATTTAAGTGTGTTTTTAAAGTTTGCCAAAATGATCAATTTAAAGTGACATCTCATTGTTTTAATTTGCATTTCTGAAGTTCATAAGTTGACAAGCCATTTGTATTTTCATCTGTTATCTCCCAAATTCTTTGCTCATCTTGCTTTTGGATGGTTCATTTTTTTTACTACTAACTTTTTTCTCCCCATTCCCCCCCTTTGTTTATAAGGGAAGTAAATCCCAGGTGACTTGTAAGTATTTCTTGCAGTTTGTCTTTTGACTTTATTTTTGGTGCTTTTTGTATGTGGAAGTTTTTCATTTATTTGTAGTCACATTTGTTAGTGTTGTCCTTTGTAGCTTCTGACCTTTATTAATACCAAATTGTATGTTTCATCTGGGCCTAAGGTACTCATTTCATTCACTTATTTACAGAATCTAATCATTTGAGTCCTATAGTATACCAAGTGTCTGGAGATGATAGGTCAGTACTGCATGTACAGTCTAGGAGTATAATCATATTTGCAACAATGATGTTTTAGCCTAGCAATGGGTCAAATTCTCTAGAATGGCTAGCAGCTGCTTCTGAATATTGCTGTAAAGCAAAGTAACTTGTAACATGACCAAATTCTCTAGAATTATTAACAATTACTTCTGAATATTGTCATAAAGTAAAGGTAACATGTAAAGCCAAAGTAAAAAGCTACATCTAACAAACGGTCTGTCCTTTTCTGAAATTTAGTTAATTTAGTCTCTTCGGTGTCTTTATATTTACTATTAGTTTTGTGGCTAATATATGAACATCTTTCCAAGTTAATGGTGTTATTATGAAAGGCATGACTACTGGCATTTCACACAGAACAGAAAAAAATTCCTTTAGATAAAAGCCATACTGCAGTTATCCTCATTTTACACACTATTCTGCAAATTATCAAATTAATAAACACTTACTGAGTGCCTGTTTTATTGCTAGGTTCTTACAAGAAAAAGCACTGGTGAGTTGTTTTTTTTGTTTTTTAAGGTGTGAGTTGTAAGTCTTCAAAGAGCTCATGATCTAGTTTGGAATACATGACATAAGTACATCAAAAGTTAAATAATAAAATAAATGATAATTGCCCAATAATATACGAAGACTCCCCCCCAAACCAAAATAAAACAGAAAAAAAAAAAGTATCAGTTTCTTCTGTAGCAGTATTACGTGCTAAGGAAATGTTACCGGTGTGGAAGCTTTGGCTGCAATCATTTCTAGAATGTAAAGTGAATAAATCATTTTTAAAAAAACTGAAAGTAGCCAGTTTACAGGTAGGCAGAATAAGTGGTCATTCAAGAGTTTGTGAATTTAAGTATGCCAGAATATACTTATTTTCTTGCTTATTTCACCATTTGCCAGTTACTCCTTTGTGTTCAGGCTTTCACTTTTATTAAAGTACCTTGGGAAATTTTAGCATACTAAGTATAGTCAAATATTAATACTACAGCGTGAATAACTTTAACATCCTTTCCTCATCTCAGTTTTGGATAGGGAAGAAGAGAGACAATGAGAATAGTAGAAATCTGAGGTAAGGGGAGAGGATGAACAGTATGAATCTGGGGAAAGGTAACCTTTACACACCTCAAAGTTTCATCTGAATATACACTTCATCTGCCCAATATACATGTGTCTACTCCTCATATCACACATTTTATTGAAATTGATGGGAACAGTTAAAATATTTTAAGGTGTTCACTGTTTATAGCTTATATAGCATCACTATATGATGTCATTATATGAGTCAGAGTTGAAGCAAAGGAGCAGAAACAGTAGAACCGTACAGACGCAGATATAGGGACTTGTTACAAGGAATTGGCTTATACAGTTCTGGAGGCTGGCTGAGTTCAAAGTCCATTCAGGAAGGGAAGATCAGGAGCAGGTTGAAGCCCTGTGGGTAGGGGCTTCCCTGGTGGTCCAGTGGTAAAGAACCCACCTTCCAATACAGGGGACTCAGGTTCGATCCCGGTCGGGGAACTAAGATCCCACATGCCTCGGGGCAGCTAAGCCTGCATGCCTCAACAAGAGAGCCCATGTGCCACAAACTACAAAGCCCATGCTTCCTGGAGCCTGCGTGCCACAACTAGAGAGAGAAAACACCTGCACGCCACAACTAGAGAGAAGCCCACGTGCTGCAACTAGAGAGAAGCCTGCGTGCCACAGCGAAGACCCAATATAACCAAAAAAGTAAAAAAGAAAAAAAATGGTATATAAGAAAAAGAAAAAACCTATGGGTATAGGTGTGATAGAGTCTCAGCTCAGGGAAGGCCTAGGCTCTCTTTTATAGGGGTCACCTAATTAAGTCAGGCCCACCTGGGATAATCTCCCTTTGATTAACTTAAAGTCAACTGATTAGGGACTCTGATTTCATCTGCAGAATTCCATCCCAGCAGAAGCTAGAATAGGACTTGGTTGAATACCTGAAGAAGATAGCTCAGCCTAACCAAGCTGCTATGTCAAAAAAAAAAAAAAAAGCCATCTTAATCATTTAGACATAATTTAAACAATAATTCTTATCTCAACTGTAATTCACGAAAAATAGTTTCCCTGCAACTGGTAACCCTAATAATCATTTACAGTAGCGCCATTCACACTCAGAAAATAAGCTTTGTTGCTGGTCATAAAATAGAAGGGTCTCCTCAAGAGGCTATCTGAATCTATCCCTTCATTTTGCAGGTGTAAAATCTAAAGCCTAGAAAGGCTGTGAATTTTTTTTTTTAATACTTGAAATATCTCATTTAGGGATATAATATTTTAGTTGAGTCAGTCTTTCACCTAAAGCTCTGCAAGGTTTATCTAAGAATATAGGTAGAACACTGAAAGTACTCCATTTTTAGTTCAATTAAACTAATTGCCACTTTGTAATGTTATTATGTATGAGAGATCCTGGTATGTAGAAATATGCTTCTTAGGGTGCACAACTGAAAATCTGGATATTTAACGAACTTTGTAGAGGTGGCTTTTATGAGAATGAATTTTGTCCTCTTTGGAGGATTAAAAACATGTTCTAAGAGATCTCAAAAGGATTAGTGACACAGTTTTACTGTTTCTCCATTGCCTTGCCTCCTACCTTTACCTTGTAATTTTTTATAAAGGAACCCTAGAATTTACCCTTTGATATTATGGTCTATAGCTTAGTTTAACTGAAATTTGGTTGTGAGTTTTTTTGTGCTTAATTGTTTATATTTGATGTTCTTGAGCATTTCCATAACCTCACCACTAAAGGTCTGTAAAAACCATTTATTAATTCAAAAAAGATTTAAATGTCTGCTGTGTGCCTAACACTTCTCTTGATACAGTGGTGAGCAGGATTGACAGTCTAGTAGGAAAGTGAGACAGGGAAACATCAGCATTAATTATGGAAAGTATCAGTACTGGGGAAATACAAGGACATGGTTCATGGGGGAGTTTTTTTGTTTGTTTGTTTTTAATGGCCCACTGGCTGATGCATAATAGATGCTTAATAAATGCTTTTTGAATAAATAAGTCCAAATGGCATTTTTAAAGGAATATAGACCTATTTTTTTTAAAGTATATGTCTGTAGGGTACTTGACAAAGAACTAGGGTAATTGAAGCAGGTAGAAAAAGAATGAAGGGTTCTGTTTTCGGGATGATTCAAGGACTAGAGTATATTGGAATGCGTATAAATACACTTTCACTGATTAGCAATTTGTTTCGTTTTCATAGTCTTAGTCTCCTTGTTCCTGACCCATAACCTTTGTTTTGAAATCAGTGCATCGGTTTGAACTAGTTGGAATTGCCAATGACCAAGTGCATATAACATAACTATAAAATTGAAGTCCTTGTTATGTTGCTGCATCACTAATCCAGGCTTCTAGCTAAATGCCAGAATATAAATTAGATCTCTTATCAAATGTGGCACATAAAATTTTAGGATCCTTTTTAGTGTGGTACATGTGCTTTCAATAAATGCCTGCTTTGGCAAGAAATTAAATCAGGATTCTTTGTGTCAAGTACACTTGCATTATATTTTATGCTCTATAACTTTAAAACTGTCCTTACAAACCAGGTCAAGGGCAGAATTAAATTTGGTTTCTGGATTTTTTCTTTGTTTGGTTATGTTGTGTCGTGGGCATTGGCTTTATTCTGTTTTTTCACATCGAAGAAAATTCAGAATCCATAATACCATCTCTCCAAAAACTGATCTCCTGCCATGCTGGCCCATTTCCAGTTTAAAAACCATTGAACTCTCTTTCTCCTCACAGTCTCTTTGCACATGCTCTTACCTCTGTCTTGACCTATTTTTACCCCGTTATTTAGTATTATTCACCCAGCTAACTATTATTCATTCTTTAGGTGTCAACTTAAATATCATTCTCTTTAGAGATTCCTTCCTCATCCACACCACCAAATCTCAGTTAGGTCCCCCTTAATAGTCTCTTCTATATTACTAGTTCCTAATAATTCCTGGTACATAGTGAGTGCTTGGTAAGTGAAAGGATGGATTAATATATTGAGCACTTACTATATACTACTCACTGTATAAAATGCCCTCAAAGGGGACTTCCCTGGTGGTCCAGTGGCTAAGACTCCAAGCTCCCAGTGCAGGGGGCCCAGGTTCAATTCCTGGTCAGGAAACTAGATCCCACATGCTGCAACTAAAAGATCCCACACGGGGCAACGAAGATCCCGTGTGCCGCAACTAAGACTCGGAGCAGCCAAATAAATAATTTTTTTTTTTTTAATGCCCTCAAGAAACTTTCTTAAGTCTGAGTTCCAAAGGGCCATGTTACTTTGTAAATGATATTCTTAGTTTCACGTCAGGGGAAAAAATTAGCAAATCTGAATGAAATAAGTATAAAAGATATAAGAATGTACATTTATATAAATGCATGTATACATATGTCTGTGTATGGCATGTTGCAAAGAAATGTCATGAAGAACCTAGGGGTAAGATGGAAATAAAGACGCAGACCTACTTGAGGATATGGGGAGGGGGAAGGGTAAGCTGTGACAAAGTGAGAGAGTGGCATGGACATATATACACTACCGAACGTAAAATAGCTAGCTAGTGGGAAGCAGCCGCATAGCACAGGGAGATCAGCTCGGTACTTTGTGACCACCTAGAGGGGTGGGGTAGGGAGGGTGGGAGGGAGGGAG
Source organism: Globicephala melas (assembly GCF_963455315.2). Classification (NCBI taxonomy): domain Eukaryota; kingdom Metazoa; phylum Chordata; class Mammalia; order Artiodactyla; family Delphinidae; genus Globicephala; species Globicephala melas. The sequence continues at coordinate 58,021,760 of NC_083329.1, read as the reverse complement.
ACTGAAGAGGGAAGAGATATGGGAACATATGTATATGTATAACTGATTCACTTTGTTATAAAGCAGAAACTAACACACCATTGTAAAGAAATTATACTCCAATAAAGATGTAAATAAAAAAAAAAGCAAAGTAAAGTGAGTATTTTACTGTGGTTGCTGTCAAGAAAACTTGAAAGCTACTACTTTAGTGGATACTGTTGTATAATAATTTCCTAACAATTACTTCTAGAAAAACCACCCATTTCACTTATCAACTTCCCCAAGCATCTCTCTGTTTCTACATCTTTGGCTTCTAACAGTTCTTTGCTTAGAGTCAAAAGCCAGAATCTCAGAAATCTCCCAGAAAAAGCTATTTAAATTAAACAAGCCCATCAAGATTTGGAGGAAAGCCACTTGAAAAAAGAAAACACTATATTACATTTTACCTTTAATTTTCAAAACCTGAAAACCTTCTCAAGCCCAGGAAAACTAATGGTGTTTCATCTATTCTCTTTGATGGCCCATGTGCCCCAGTCCTGTGATTCTCTTAGAATTCTGTAATACTTTATACTTTTATGCTTTTGCTTTGTTTTTCTTCTCAGGATGCTCTTTCAAGGTCCAACACAGAAATCCTTTTTCTCTAACAAACCTTTCCTGACGAACCTTATTCCATTTTTTTATAGCTCTTTGAATTTTCTCACCATTTTGGTATATTATTTCTCAACTTTTGTATATTATACTATCATGTACTTGGTTATATGTACATTATTTTGTATTGGAAGTAGGCTTTTGTGTGTGTGTGTGTTTTGTTCTAGATCCCCAACCCTTAGCCCTTAAAGTTCAGTGGCTCTGCTCCTTCCCCGGCGTGAAAGTTTTAGCTAAGGCTGGTGACTTTAGTAGCTTAGATCTAATTTTCTGTGTTGAATATTTTCTGTTTACCCTTCAAGATTGACTTTTTACTCTCTTCCTTCCCTATTTTGTGCCCAAGGGCCCTTAGAAAATTGCTGAGTATGAATAGCATGGACAGAAAAGGTCCTTGTGAGGCCCTTTAAAATTATTTAAAATATGGTTTTAAAAGGTCAGGTGAAAGTAAACAGGTTCAAAAATGGGGAGTTAGAGCCTGGAAGTTCAAATCATGGGTCTTAGAATTCAGCCTAGCTCCAGTACTGTAGTGCTCCAGGAACATTACTGGATCCTTCATATGGGCTTGTTGAGTTATCTCAACTAACTGAATGAGACAGTTAAAGATTTTAACAATTCAAGATTATGATACTGCTTATGATACTGACGATTTTTAAACAAGTGGTCATATCAACAATGAAGCATAACTCTTAGGAAGGGGAACAGTGTAATAAGACGCCACTTGCAATTCTATTTTTCAGATAAATGAATATGATTAAAAATAAGATAGAATAAAAATTTTAGAAAACAGTTAAATAAAATCCAAATTGGATGTGGAATAAAGACCAAATTGTTATTTTTCACTCATGTGGTGCATATTTTCCATATTTCTAAAAATGTGGAAGAAGAACTTGGCATAAAGTTCTGCTGTAATAATTTCTGCTTCTTAAATGACAGGTGCCTCATCTTTTATTGTATTAATTCAGAATCCTATCAAGTATGAAAATGCATAGTACAGAAGATAAATTTGTAAGCATTTGCCTCAGAATCATTACTGTACTGCATTCACTTTCAGCCTATTTCTATATCCTTCCTCTCTTTCACCTTCTGGCCTCCTTATGTCTTTATTTTCTCCTTCTTTTCGTTTTAACCACAATCACTTCTCTGTCAGATGGTTCTTGTTTCTACTTCTGAATACATTTAAATGCCATTTATAAAATCATAAATTCTTATTGAATTTATGTTTAAACCTAATGGGATTCAGCAGTAGTTTGAAATTGCAACATAATTATCAAATGTTGGTTTTAATATCAGTGGTGATTCACATTTTCCAACCTCCATGTTTTGCAGTTTGTTTTTCTTGGCAAGGGTTTGTTTTAAGTATACATGAATAACGCAAAAGGTTTCTTGAATTTTGGCTTTTAGCAAGAAGGAATGAATCTTTTACTGTCTTCTGAAAAGTTACTTTACCTTTTACAAAAAGGTATGAGCAGTAAATGACAGATATTTAAATCTCACTGATTTAGGCCAGTCATTTCTTAATAGAGCCTCTGGACTTCTTGCTTAAGGAACCCTCCTGTGGTTGTTAGAGACCTTCCAAAAACTCATTGTTATGGTCACTGAATTTTAGACTTAGAAGGACTTTAGAAAGTGTTATAAGCTTCTCATTTGCAAGATGAGGAACCTGAGAAAGAGAGTTTATGTCTTGCCCAGAGTCACACTAGAGGTAAAGTAAGAGGCAAAGTAAGAACTAGAATCCAAGTTTCTTCATTTTAAGTGCAGGATTCTTTGATTTTATTTTATGGAGCATGGAAGGAAAGCCTAGAAAAGATTGTTTGCCTAAAATTCATTATTTTGTGTTTATCTTATAACTTGTCATTTCTGTACTTTGCTCTTTGAGTTAAAATATTTTGTATTTATCACCTGTTTTCTGATCTGCCATCTAAAAATCTTCACTTGTCTTCCCTTTTACATGCAGTCTGTATATTGCTGCTAGATAAATTAATCTTTCTGAAATGTAGTCCTAATAAGGGTACCTATCCTCTCAGAAACCTTAATGTCTCTCACCTTCTCCGTCTACCTACCACATAGTTAAATGAATTAAATCCAGTCTCCGAACTCATTACAGAGTAAATCTATCTTTAAAATCTTAGTGTTTTCCTGTCCTCTATTCATCCCTTATTGGGCCGCTCGCTAGTCTCAGGACAGACCTCTCATTTTCCATACCTCCCAGTCCTTCCTTATATACACCTTCACCTAAAATTTTACCTATCCTTTTATTGATAGATTTATATCAAATTCTGCTTCCGCCATAACGCCTTTTCGTTTTCTTTCCTTTTAACTTCCATTACAGCATACTGCACTCTGACTTTTAATTTTTGCTTTCATCTTAATTCTCCTTTCCTTATTTTTGATTAATCAGATGAGTCTAGCACAGTGCCATGTAACTATGGAAATAAATGGTATCTAACATGTTCATTGGTTGCTAAAATTCTTGAAGCAGTTGGACGATGGTTATTGCTACCGCCTCCCTTTATTCCTACAACAGATAATCAAAAATCTATCCAGGTCATTACAACCAAGAGAAGTCCAACTACTCCCATGCCTATCCAGCACTCAATAGTATTTGACTAACATTATCATGGTGGTTACATTGAGGCTGGAGATATTCATCAATTATGAAATGCCTATTCTGAACCTATTACAGTTACCAGATTTCACATTTTAGGCAATATCTATAGAATATCCAATGTATATGTTTTGCTTTGGAGACAAAGCAAAACATATACATTGGATATGTTGAGGGCTTATTTTTCTTACACAATTACACAGAAAATTATTTTATGTTCTGTGGCAACTATGTTCTCAGATGCTGTGTCCGATAATACACTGAGTAATTTAGGATGCTCCTGAAAAACCTTAAATAGAACTTGAGTACGTTAGTATTTTTTCATATGTGCAGTTTATGTAGTTTCTTTCTCAAGAATGTAGTGTTGCTTTTTTGTGACTCTTGACTTCCCTTGCCATCCTTTCAAAAAAAGAGAAATAGATTGCCATCACCTATTAAATAGCAGAGGATAATGTAGAGGTAGCAGAGCAGGAAGAGAAGTTATTGATAACTGAAAATCTCTATAATAACAAAACCATTGTTAAGTGTTGGTTGTCCAGGTGAAGGTTAACCATGGTAGTGATACAGTGAATTATTCTGTTTGAAGTGGAAGTGGGAGATAAAGCAACACACTCCTAAATCCAGGCTCCTTGCCTTCATCCCTGCTACTGCTAATCCAATACTGCCTAATTACCAGACTCTGCTGGGTTGGTGAGCACATCTCAGGCAGGCCCCTGCTGTGTCTAAACCATCTCTAATCTACTCTGGCTAATGAAGAATTGACTTTCCTTGTTTGTGAGGTGTAGTGCATGTTAATTAGAGATGTAACTCAGATCATTCCTTTCACAACAAGGTTTTTAGGATTGTTACCATTGCTCCAGCTTTGTTTCCAAGGGATTTGCTATCTGACTCAGATCTTGTCCTTCAAACACTTAACACATAAGATCAATTTATATAATCTCTTCTTTTGAAACAAGAAAATTTAGCATTGGGTCTTGAGCTACACATGTATGGAGTGGTTTCTATAAGGATATGTGCACTGGCAGTGAAAAAATGACATATATTACAATGGAGGTATTAGCATTTATTTGCTAAAGAAAAAAAAGTGTCATTTTAAAGTTTTGAAATGTACTGTAATGGGTTGTTGCTGTTTATAAGCTAATTTGACCTGTGTTTCTATCCCACCTGCTATAAATTTTCTAATTGCCATGTGTGTCAGCAAAATAAAATAGTAGCTTGTCATAAAATTGCTTAGTTGATAACTTACGAAGTCCTCAAACTGAGTTGAGACTTGCTATTTACCCGTTATTTAATCCGTATGTAGAGGGTTGTTTTGTGGGTTTTGTTTAGTTATTTTTGTTGATTTTTCGCAATTCTTGCTACTTCTATCATAAATATTGGTGCTTATCTTTGTTGAGCTATATTATACCCTGTAATATCCAGTATCTGCCAGTGATGTCTAGAATGTATATATCTTTGAAAATATAGTTTAATATTTCAGAGTCAGTTATTCTTCCAGGAAAAACTATTTCCCTGATTATTTGTGTGATCCTTGGAAAAGAGACAAATGCCAAAATCCTTTATAGTAACTTCCCAAAACCGGAGAACTGCAGAAATGGCACGATATACGTATTGCGTGAATACTCTCACGAAACACATGAGGCTAGCAATTTACTAAGTTTTTAGCCAAATCTTAGATCCTGTTCTAGAAAAGCTCAATACACATGAGTAGAAAAATCTTTTACTTTTTAAATAAGATTCTTTTAAATCAGTATAACTCATTTCAGCGCTCGTGTATTTAATTCATACTGTGTGTCAGGCACAATTCTAAGATATGATATAAAACTTAGTTCTCATGAAACTTATAAGCTAGGGGAGAAAATAGACCACGTAAGTAAATTATAATGCAGTGGAAGAAATAAGGTAATAGAAGAATATACAGAGCACTGAGATCCCTAAAATAAGAGTATGAAGCACAAGAAATCAAGTCATTGCTGATCTAATGCAGAGTTATTTCTTCTTTGCTTAATGTAGGTGAGTGTTTTGTCCTTATCATTTGGTAAATCAACAAGGATTTATTATCTGTTCTGGGCAGAGCAATATGTTAGATGTTTTGAGGATACAAAGTGTAAAAGAGTTTCTTCACTAAGAGTTTATAATCTAGTAGGAGAGATAAGCTGTCTATACAAATAACTATGTTTCCAGTCTGTACCTAACTGCCATAAAAGAAGCCTTTACAGGGCTTCCCTGGTGGCGCAGTGGTTGAGAGTCCGCCTGCCAATGCAGGGGACACGGGTTCGTGCCCCGGTCCGGGAAGATCCCACATGCCGTGGAGCGGCTGGGCCCGTGAGCCATGGCCACTAAGCCTGCGTGTCCGGAGCCTGTGCTCCGCAATGGTAGAGGCCACAACAGTGAGAGGCCCTCGTACCGCAAAAAAAAAAGCCTTTACAAATTGAGCAAAACTCTTCTGCAATGCAGAAAGCCACTTCTGGAGGTGGGAAAGGGGAGACCATGAACAATTTAAGAAGGCTTCCATTAAGCAGAAGATGGCTGAACTAACCCTGGAGAGACTGGTAGTATTTTGACAAGGGTGGTTGAAGGGTATTCTAATTCATTTAGTGCCTACATGTGCAAGGTAGCATGAAGGCAAAAAAGCCTGGGGCATGTTCAGAGAATAGCAGGTATTCTAGTTTGAGTGACATCTGGTACATGTACAAGGGAATAGTAAAAGATCAGGCTAGAAATGAAAAGTAGGGGCACTTTATGGAGGACCTTTGAAAGTCAGGCTATGGAATTGGGACTTTTCTTAGGAAGTAGTAGGTAGCTTTTTGAACAAAGGCTAATCAGAGTTGATATTTAGGAAGGTGGATCTAATGGTCGAAATGTTAGGGTACATTCAAACTGAGTGTGATTGGTACTAGACACTGATTAAAACACTATAGCAATAATCTAGGCAAGAGGTAGTACAGGCCTAACCTAGTATTCTGTCAGTAAGAATGGAAACAAGACTAGATATTATAGGCCTTGTGCTTGTAAAATATACTTGGCAGAATTTGGAAGCTGTCAAGTGCAAAGCGACTCTGGAAGTGAGGCAGGATATCTGAGAATGATACCAAACGAAAGGAATAAAGGAAATTACCCCATAAAACTATAAAGAGAGAAAAGATTGAAAAGTTGATAGCTGAATTTCTAGATAATACTATATAGGGCAGGTAATGAATGAGAAAGAAGGTAAGCAACAGAAAGGTGAGAGAGAAAGGGAAAGATGATATGCAACAGAAAAATACGGAGGAGTGTTTCTAGGAGAGGATGGCAAAATTCAAACCCTAAAGCATCAAAAAAAGTCTCATTTTTTCACCTATTAAATTATCCAGTGGAATTGGAAAAATCCAAACAAAAGGGCTTAAATGTGCAGGAGTAAGTGGGGAAAACTGACCAAAGACCTGAAGGAGGGAAAATATTTACTCAGGAAATGAACAGTAATTTGTGATGCAGAGAAATTTAGAGAGAGATTGAAATTACACCTCTGAAGGGATAGAAGGAAACGAGTACCCGTTTTATTTCTTAAAATAATTATTCCTAAATTTTACACTATGCAGAAACCCTTCATCCCTCTAGAAAAGTCATCAAGTCCTATTTGAAAAAGTCAAAAAGAAAGGCCAAGATTGGTGACCAATGGGAAAAGTTTCTAAAATGGATATTGGTAGAAGCCAGTTTGTAATACTATGTGCAATAAGTCAAAATTGCTTTTAACAAAATCCCATCTGTTAGCCCAATCACTTTATAATGTGCAGTACAATAAAAATGCCGGCACTGACCAGAGAGCAGACAGCAGAAGCAAGAAGAACTACAATCCTGCAGCCTGTGGAACAAAAACCACATTCACAGAAAGACAGACAAGGTGAAAAGGCAGAGGTACATCTATGTACCAGATGAAGGAACAAGATAAAACCCGAGGAAAACAGCTAAATGAAGTGGATATAGGAAACCTTCCAGAAAAAGAATTCAGAATAACGATAGTGAAGATGATCCAGGACCTCAGAAAAAGAATGGAGGCAGAGATTGAGAAGATGCAAGAAATGTTTAACAAAGACCTAGAAGAATTAGAGAACAAACACCTAGAAGAATAAAAGAACTAACAGAGATGAACAATACAATAACTGAAAGGAAAAATACACTAGAAGGAATCAATAGCAGAATAACTGAGGCAGAAGAACGAATAAGTGACCTGCAAGACAGAATGGTGGAATTCACTGCTGCAGAACAAAATAAATAAAAAAGAATAAAAAGAAATGAAGACAACCCAAGAGACCTCTGGGACAACATTAAACGCAACAACATTCGTATGATAGGAGTCCGAGAAGCAGAAGACAGAGAGAAAGGACCCAAGAAAATATTTGAAGAGATTATAGTCAAAAACTTCCCTAACATGGGAAAGGAAATAGCCACCCAAGTCCAGGAAGTGCAGAGAGTCCCAGGCAGGATAAACCCAAGGAGAAACACACCGAGACACATAGTAATCAAATTGACAAAAAGTAAAGACAAAGAAAAATTATTGAAAGCAATAAGGGAAAAACGACAAATAACATACAAGGGAACTCCCATAAGGTTAACAGCTGATTTCTCAACAGAAACTCTACAAGCCAGAAGGGAGTGGCATGATATATTTAAAGTGATGAAAGGGAAGAACATACAACCAAGATTACTCTAAAGAAAGCTGGTGTAGCAATACTCATATCAGATAAAATAGACTTTAAAATAAAGAATGTTACAAGAGACAAGGAAGGACATTACATAATGATCAAGGGATCAATCCAAGAAGAAAATACAACAATTATAAATATATATGCACCCAACATAGGAGTACCTCAAACATAAGGCAACTGCTAACAGCTATAAAAGAGGAAATCGACAGTAACACGATAGTAGTGGGGGATTTTAACACCTCACTTACACAAATGGACAGATCATCCAAACAGAAAATTAATAAGAAAATACAAACTTTACATGGCACAATAGGCCAGATAGATTTAATTGATATTTATAGGACATTCCATCCAAAAACAGCAGAATTACACATTTTTCTCAACTGCACATGGAACATTCTCTAGGATAGATCACATCTTGGGTCACAAATCAAGCCTCAGTAAATTTAAGAATATTGAAATCATATCAAGCATCTTATCTGACCACAATGCTATGAGATTAGAAATCAGTTACAGGGAAAAAAAAATGTAAAAAACACAACCACATGGAGGCTAAACAATATGTTACTAAATAACCAAGAGATCACTGAAGAAATCAAAGAGGAAATCAAAAAATACCTAGAGACAAATGACAACGAAAACACAATCCAAAACCTATGGGATGCAACAAAAGCAGTTCTAAGAGGGAAGTTTATAGCAATACAAGCCTACCTCAAGAAACAAGAAAAATCTCAAATAAATAATCTAAACTTACACCTAAAGGAACTAGAGAAAGAAAAACAAATGAAACCCAAAGTTAGTAGAAGGAAAGAAATCATAAAGATCAGAGCAGAATTAAATGAAATAGAAACAAAGAAAACAATAGCAAAAATCAATAAAACTAAAAGCTTGTTCTTTGAGAAGATAAAAAAAATTGATAAACCATTAGCCAGACTTGTCAAGAAAAAGAGGGAGAGGACTCAAATCAATAAAATTAGAAATGAAAAAGGAGAAGTTACAACAGACACCGCAGAAATACAAAGCATCCTAAGAGACTACTGCCAATGAAATGGACAAGCTGGAAGAAATGGACAAATTCTTAGAAAGGTATAACCTTCCAAGATTGAACCAGAAAGAAATAGAAAATATGAAGAGACCAATCACAAATAATGAAATTGAAACTGTGATTAAAAATCTTCCAACAAGCAAAAGTCCAGGACCAGATGTCTTCACAGGTGAATTCTATCAAACATTTAGAGAAGAGCTAACCCCCATCCTTCTCAAACTCTTCCAAAAAATTGCAGAGGAAGGAACACTCCCAAACTCATTCTGTCAGGCCACCATCACCCTGATACCAAAACCAGACTAAAAAAGATACTACAAAAAAGAAATTACAGACCAATATCACTGATGAATATAGATGCAAAAATCCTCAACAAAATACTAGCAAACAGAATCCAACAGCACATTAAAAGGATCATACACCATGATCAAGTGGAATTCATCCCAGGGATGCAAGGATTCTTCAATATACACAAATCAATCAATGTGATACACCATATTAACAAATTAAAGAAGAAAAACCATATGATCATCTCAATAGATGCAGAAAAAGCGTTTGACAAAATTCAACACGCATTTATGATAAAAACTCTCTAGAAAGTGGGCATAGAGGGAACCTACCTCAACATAATAAAGGCCATATACAACAAACCCACAGTAAACATCATTCTCAATGGTGAAAAACTGAAGGCATTTCCTCTAAGATCAGGAAGAAGACAAGGATGTCCACTCTCGCCACTATTATTCAACATAGTTTTGGAAGTCCTAGCCACGGCAATCAGAGAAGAAAAAGAAATAAAAGGAATACAAGGGCTTCCCTGGTGGCGCAATGGTTGAGAGTCTGCCTGCCGATGCAGGGGACGCGGGTTCGTGCCCCAGTCTGGGAAGATCCCACATGCCGCGGAGCAGCTGGGCCCGTGAGCCATGGCCGCTGAGCCTGCACGTCCGGAGCCTGTGCTCTGCAACAGGAGAGTCCACAACAGTGATAGGCCTGCCTACTGGAAAAAAAAAACAACAACCACCCAATCCAAAAATGGGCAGAAGACCTAAATAGACTTTTCTCCTAGGAAGACATACGGATGGCCAGGAAGCACATGAAAAGCTGCTCAACATCAGTAATTATTAGAGAAATGCAAATCAAAACTACAATGAGGTATCACCTCACACCAGTAAGAATGGGCATCATCAGAAAATCTACACACAACAAATGCTGGAGAGGGTGTGGAGAAAGGAGAACACTCTTGCACTGTTTGGTGGGAATGTAAATTGATGCAGCCACTATGGAAAACAGCATGGCGGTTCCTTAAAAAACTAAAACTAGAATTACCATATGACCCAGCAATCCCCCACTGGGCATATACCCAGAGAAAACCATAATTCAGAAAGACACATGCACCCCAATGTTCATGGCAGGACTATTTACAATAGCCAGGTCATGGAAGCAACCTAAATGCCCATCAACAGACAAATGGATAAAGAAGATGTGGTACATATATACAATGGAATATTACTCAGCCATAAAAAGGAACGAATTTGGATCATTTGTAGAGATGTGGATGGATCTACAGACTGTCATACAGAGTGAAGTAAGTCAGAAAGAGAAAAACAAATATCCTATATTAACGCACATATGTGGAACCCAGAAAAATGGTACAGATGAACCAGTTTGCAGGGCAGAAATAGAGAAACAGATGTAGAAAACAAATGTATGGACGCCAAGGGGGGAAATGATGGCGTGGGAGGCTGATGAATTGGGAGATTGGGATTGATATATATACACTAATATGTATAAAGTGGATAACTAATAACCTGCTGTATAAAAAAGTAAATAAAATTGAATTTAAAAATTTAAAAAAAAATGTCAGCACTTCATTACTACCTCTGTGCTGAATTACCTTCATTTCCCAGCATTTTGTTAATATGTAGTGAAAACTCATGCTTTGTTACAGAGACAGCAAAACACACAGGGAAGCACTAGGATTAGAAAATGTGTTATCTCAGATTCTGACAAAAGGTTTGTGAGGAACAAAGCTGTGGGGGGTGGGGGGGCGGTATTCCCTGGCGGTTCAGTTGTTAGGACTCTGTGCTTCCACTACAGGGGGCCTGGGTTTGATCCCTGGTCAGGGAACTAATCCTGCAAGCTGTGTGATGTGACCAAAAGAAGAAAAAGAAAACAAATGATGTTTGTGAGGTAGAAAGATAGACATTTCTTGAGTCTAGTTTGTAGACTAATGATTGGCTCCCACTTCATAATCAAATGCAGTACTAGCATTTCAAAAGTATCTTTTTAAACCTAATTATCATAGAGGAAGGATTGGTGAATTATGCTTTCAATTAATCCTTTATGGAGGGCCTGCTACATGCTCTGTTGGGTGTTTTCTATCATCTTTTTGTGATTATTTTTTTAGTAGCCTGACATTTGGCTGATTTGTTTTTCATGCACATTAGATTTTTTTTCCTTTGACTTCTTTGTAGTTTCATTTTTGGCGTAGGTTTTGTTTTTTTTCCTTTCCTTGAGAGACCTGTATTCATTGTTACTGCCATGGCCATTTTTGTTACTTCCTACTGACCATTGTGAAAATTCTAAGTTTGTCTGTGTTGGACTTGTTTCTAAGACATAAGTATTACAGTACACTCTGCGCATAATTATTGTGAGTCACCTAGTAAGAAGGAAGAAAATAATACTGGTTATTGGTGATACTTGTATGGAATGTGTTATGTACATATCCATAGGTTAAAAATTCTGACCTGAGGAGGAAGAGGAACTGCCTTTCCTGCCCCCAGCCCCCCTTCCCCACTAGAGGTAGGAAACTAGATGCTTCTCTGTTTTTTACTATATTTTGTTGTGCTAATAAGTCACAGTGTAGTCCTATAAGTTTCTTTCTTAATTTAATTCAGTAATATTTTGGGTTGTGAATGTTACTGTGATTTCCAATTTTATTTCGTCTTCTCCCTCAAAAGACCAAGAGACTCAAAGAGTAGAGGAGCTTTTATGACAGGTTCTGCCGTTAGCGTCATCAGAGTGGCCACAGAAGGTTGGATTGATTTGGCAGTGATTATTACACCTTGACACTTTAGGAAGCTTCGTTCATGGAATATGGAAAATGCAAAAGACACGGGTGCATATTTGAGGGAGAAGAATTATTAAAAAGACACTTAGTAAGAATGCCAGTTTCTCCCCATCATGAGGTCTTCCTTTCCGTTTTTGGTCTAATGTTTAGCACTGATCAGTAATACCTTTCTCATTGCCACATGTAAACATGTGTCTAAACTTGTAAGAATTGGTTATTTATCTTGTCTTTTACTGTCTTTTTATTAATATGAGTGATTTAGGTTTTAGGGGTTTTTTTGGCCAGTGAATGAAGGAAACAAGACCTAAAGATATACATTTTACTTAAGGCTAACAAGCTGTGTAGCCTGCTCTCCATAGGGCCTTCAGTTCCTCACTGGTAATTCAGTAAAGAAGAAAAATGTCTGTTTTAAAATTTATAAATATTCTACTAATAGCATAATACAGGGGTTGGCCAACTTCAAGTGACCTAACATACATACTTGGAGTCCTGGAGAGGAGAAACAGAACAATATTTGAAGTAATAAAGAGTGAAAATGTTCCAAATTTGAAGAAAACTATAAACCCACAAATCCAAGAAACTCAACAAACTGCAAAAGAAACAAGGAAAAAACTACACCAAGGAACATTATAATCAAATTGCATACAATCAGTGATAAAAAAAAATCTTAAAAGCAGACAGGTTGGTTTTTTTTAAAGACATATTCTGTACAGAGAAACAGATAAGAATGCATCTAAAACAAGCTGGACCTTAGAGCACTGAGGCAAAAAAATTGTCAACCTAGAATTCTATACCCAGTAAAAATATCTTTGAAAAATGAAAACGAGATAAAGACTTTTTCAGACATAAAACAGCTAAAAGAGTTCATCAGTAGCAGACCAGCACAAACCATTTGGAAAGCCTCAGATCCAAATGCCAGCTATTACGATTACTTGTTTTTTGGTCTTGGACATATTTTAATGTCTCTGAACCTTCAGATTTTCATCTGTGAAAGGAGAAGAATACCTATTTTACGGGATTTTCATGAGGATCAAATGAAATACGTAAAATAATTGACATTTGTTGAGTGCCTTCATTATGCCAAGCACATGTTATCTCATTAAAAATGGAAATAAAGGGCTTCCCTGGTGGCGCAGTGGTTGAGAGTCCGCCTGCTGATGCAGGGGACGCGGGTTCGTGCCCCGGTCTGGGAGGATCCCGCATGCCGCGGAGCGGCTGGGCCCGTGAGCCATGGCCGCTGAGCCTGCGCGTCCGGAGCCTGTGCTCTGCAACGGGAGAGGCCACAACAGTGAGAGGCCCGCACACCGCAAAAAAAAAAAAAAAAAAAAAAAATGGAAATAAAATACCCAATAAGAGGCCTGCTACCCTGATGATTTTCTTATGCTAGCATCTCTTTTTTCTTTCTTCAGCAACTGAAAAACTTGGATTATTCTATAAGTTAGCCCAAATAGCTAGTCAGTCAAATTTTGATGAAGCACTTTTCCTAAACTTGTTTTCCTTTAGTTACCACCATTAAATATGCTTAACAGTGGGAATTAACAACTTTCCTTAGTAGAATAGACACGTCTATCAAATCATTTTGTGAAAGGGTTAAGTATGTTCTAAACTAAACCTAATTTTTTTTGGCTTGTAATTTGAGTAATTTTTTTTCAGTCATGTTTATGAAAGTATAATTTATATATGTTTATCTGATTTTTATTATAAACCTAATGGATAGGGGCCATGCGTGTCTTTATAGTTTATACATTGCCCCACAGAGATTTTGGCACTCAGTAAATGTTAAATAATATTTCTGTTCAGCATTCTGCAGACAGGAAGCATATGGTAATAAATGTCAGAGTACAGGTTGAAAATCTCCCCAAAGTTGTATGTTATATTGTTTGGAAAAACCAGTGCAGATATTTTCGTAAATGAAACATTTTAAAAGGGGTTTCCCAGATTTATATTTTCTTTAACAATTTTCTCTAGGCTTTGTTTACTTTATTTTCAAATTAAAACTTTTCCTCTTCAGAAATAGTTTAATATTAAAAGTACTATAACATTAATGCAGTTTCATGAGAAAATATATAAATGATTTTGTAGATAGCATAAAGAAAATGTAATTCATAGTCTGAAGGATAGCATGAAGAAATATTTAGAGGCTTAAGCAACATAAGTCTTTATAATATATTGTAGGAAAAAAATAAACAGCAGGTAGTTCTTTATCATTAAATGTCAGCATGAATTAGAGGTATATCACTGCTACAGCTAAGAAATGGTTAATCATAATCAGGTATACAAAACCATTTAGATAGTATGTATCTAAATTATCTTTCCATAATTTGCTCACCTACAATTGATTTGTTAGCCACGCTTGTTTGATTTGATTTTTGTGACCTTTTTTTAAGGATTAGCATAATCTGAATGAGAAAATATCTGAATTGGGCCATGTTAGTTAACCTCTCTAAGGCTTAGGTTCCTCATGTCTTAAAATGTGGATAGGGAGTCCAGGCACAGCTTAGTTTGGTGCCTCTGAATCAGATTCTCTTACAAGGCTGTAATCAGGATGTCAGCCAAGGCTGTAGTCATATCTCTGCTTGGGGAGTATTCACTACCAAGCTCACTCACATGGCTATTAGCAAGCCCTAGATCCTCTCTGGTTGTTAGTCATGGGCCGCTCCATAGGGGTCCTCACAACATGGCAGCTTATTTCCCCTAGAGCAAGAGCTGAGTGAGAGCGTGTGAGCAAGAGGATGGACAAACAAGACATCCCATCACTTTTGTCAGATATTTGTTAGAAGCAAGTCACTAGGTCCAGCCCGCATTCAAAGGGGAGGGAATTTTACAAGAATTTGAACATCACCAGTTAGGGATCAATGTAGTAGGCAACCAATTCAGACGCTTCTCTACTACACATATGATCCACAGATAGGACAAATCATTGAATGTACTCTGGATGCTCTGAAATTCATTTGTTTAAATTATCCTAAGATCTTACCAAGATCTTGAATTCAATAGGCAAAATGATTTTACAGTTCACATTAAATATTTTATTTATTCCTAGCAACAATCCAGTAGGTTTTGTTGCCCTCAGTTGTGTTGATATAAACCGATATACTGAGCGACTTGCTCAAGATTACATATCAAATGAGCTGCTGTAAAACAGCAACCTTAGTGTAGGTCTTCTGATTCTAAGCCCTGTACTCTTTCCATTTGGCTGTAACTGCCTCCTGACCAGTACTATCTTGCATTTAAAGCCCTTCGAAAAAGGCATTATACATCTAAATGTATATACAAATTTAAGAATTTTATTTATAGATAGAGATTTTTATACATAGATTTATACAGAGAAAGGCAGATATAGATAACATTCCGTCTTAGACTCTCATGTACACCACACCATTAGGATTTACAGTATTGTTTCAAATATTATCATGTCAAAGTCTAATACCATTGTAAGGTCTGCAACAGCTGTAGCACTGATATACCTCTAGCATAATAGTATCTGTTAGCCTAAAACTATCCTTGCAGGGTAGATTCTATTTGGATGGAGAGATGAACAAACAAAACAGCAGAACTGTTTTGGTGGCTCGGTTCTCCCTTGGCTTCTCCTAAAGCCCTGGACTCCTGTGACTTGAGTGAAGACCATGGGAACTCCAGTGAACTTTCTGCTTCCTGTTTGCATTGGGGTAACAGAATAGTTTGTTTTGAATGGATGGGCTGCTTTCGGTGGATAGTCACAGGTTACCTTTCTTTGGTCCTAAGTTGGGTCTTCTCCCTTTTTTGCTTCAGTCCATGAAGTTTCAGCCTATACCCAAGACCCCTTATGTCCACTATCAGAAAGTAGAGTGGTAACATAAGCAAGCAGATAATAGCTCTAACTGTGTTCAGTGCCTTGAAGTGTAGAGCAGGAAGTGGGAGAGCAAGGGTTATGAGCTATGGTAGTGGTGGTAGTTAGTATTTATACCCTTCAGATCACCCTGGAGAAAAGAGAGGTAACCTTTTTAAGGCATTTGCTAAATTCTTAAAATAACTTTGTAGTATGGTTAGTAGGAACATCTTTCTTTACAGGAGCAAAAGAATAGTTCCTGCAGCTAATAAGCAAATTTGGCAAAGTGTCAGGATATAAGGCCAATACACAGAAATCATTTGTATTTCTATATAACTAGTAACAAATAATTGGAATTAGAATAACAATATGGACTAGTTATGGTTTTAGTTTGTGATTAGATAATTCTCTATAAAGTCAGGGTATTATCAGACAAAATGCAGAGAAAACAGTTTTCTTCTCAATTGAATGTAAAGGAAATTGTTGTCTTTCATACACACAGACACACACTTGAGTTTTTCCTTCCTTTCCTGTATAATCTGAGGATTGTGCTTTTTGGTAGTGGTTTGCTAATCCCTCTAAATAGCTCGTAATGTAAGTATTCCATAGTTTTCATTAACCGCGAATTTCAGCTTTTTTTAAACCTCTACTCAAAAAACCATACTTGGTTGTTGTTTCATCCTTTTAGCCTGGTTGGTGAAGCAGCAAGCCTAATGCAAATCCTAAACAGTGTGATGTAGATGAGAGTCTAAGACTTTAATTATATGTCATTTTATTCACAACACTCAATTCCAGGAAGGAAAAAATGGCTTTGTTGTTGTAAAAGATATATTATGTGAGTATCATTCATTGTAAACCAAAAATGATACTGTACTATAGCACAGACAACAATGGGAACTGATTTTGAAAATGTGACCTGTATGAGAAACTGAATAATAGTGAAAGTTATCAAAATGGAAAGAAGTGTTAATGTGAAATCCAGCCTTCTCAGAAATACTCTTTCCTGGCCTTTTGCTTTTGTTGCTTGTCATGCATGAATGAAAGTGCTGCACTCTCAGGGGAGCAGGAAAGCCTCTGTGTCGGTTGTTTATTTCCTTAATCCCTCCTCCTTTGTGATTTTTGATGTCAGATCTAAAATAGAAAGCCTGTAAATATAATGATTATCACATGGATAATCACCTGCATTAGGAACCGCTCTGCTTCTCTATTCTAACCCTAGCTGTTCTCCACATGTCACATTCACTCTGTGGTTGGATTTTAACTTGACTGCTTCATTAGATTTGTGAAACTCAGTACGTGGCGCCCTGGGGCAGCACAGATGGAGACTTGCTTGTTTTCTTTTCTCACTTTTACTGCGAAGGCACGCTAAAAAGTCCTTTTCAATTTAGTGTGATCAGTTCACTTGGAATTACCCTTGATATTTGGAACTTGTCTTACTATTCTGCCCACCATTTATGCCCCTTTTTTCTTCCCTGATTTCTGACCTAATGCCTTTTCTTTCTGTTTCTCCATGCAGTGAATCTGAAGACGAAAATTCTGCTTAAAATTCTTACTGGGTCAGACTGTTCCCCTGTGTTGTTTTATTTGTTTTGCTGAGAGGGAAAAATAAATGTTGTTCTATCATTGTATCTACAAACACCTTCAGATCAGAGGTTAGCTGTGGGAAAGTCTGCAGTGATGTGAGCCAGCTGCCTTCTCTAATGGAGTGACTGGGGGCACCAGCCCAAGATCAAAAGAAGGTGGGAGGAAGTCAGGAGATAAGATCTTTTTAAGCCATAGAACAAGTGCTTAGCTTTTCAGTGACAGGGCACAGCTCTGCAAACCTGTGTGAGGGGGCGCTAAGATAGAAAATTGAGTTGACTTTTCTTCAGCATGTCCTTCCTCAGTCAGAAATATGTTGGTGCTTGGAATAGTTTACAGATGTGGAAGTGTCCTAGGGCCCAGTTTCCTTAAAGAATAATGATCTGATATTTATAAATGTGCCTTCTTGCAATTAGTCAGTTCTACTATACCATAACAGATCACAGTCGATAGCTTCTTACATTTGTGGGAACAGAACTGGACATTAAAAAGGCAACTTAACTACTGTATGTGAATTTTAAGTTTTTACGTCTTAGTGCAACTTCAGTCATACAGATTCTTCATATTAACTTTGTCTTATAGTCCTCTAGGTTTCTTTTGTGCCTCTGATAAAGTTCCATGTAAATAAGTAGTTCTTGCAGGGCTTCTTAGTTGTCTTTTCCATATAAGAATTAGCTTGGTTAGTTCTTGAGTTGGACAGCTTGGAAAAGTTCTACGTTGATATCTTTTGAACTTTATCCTTTTCCTTGACATCCAGGCTAGCAAATATTATTGACTGTGTGGTATACAAGATTCTAGTGTAAGTAAATTGTCAGAGAGGCTAACCTTGCTTGCAACAATTGTCAAGATCATAACTCCATTTTTTTAAAATCTATATCAAGTAAGGTTAACTCAATCAGCCTTATGCTTCTGTAGTCAACAGCCTAAGGAGTTGTACTTTCAGCTTATCACTTTCTATTAACTTCAGTGTTCAGCTGTAATCGTCTGTTTCGACCTTTTCAAACCCTCAAAGTGGTTCTTTAAATTTATATGCTATTAGTATATTGGACCATAAGTGCACACATACTTTTCTTCCCTGTGTTTTCCTTAACATGTAGATGGTACCCAGATTTGTGCTGGAGACATTAACTGTAGTTTCTGCCTTACATGGTTTGGTGCAGCAGTCGTTTTAGTTGGATCTGCTCACTACTCAGGCTCACATCCCATCCTTCTATTAATATCTCTTGGCAAAGATAATTTTGGAGGAATGTAAGTTAAGATGTAGAGGCTCTTGACAGTTGTCTGCAGTTTTTTTTTTTTTTCCATTTTCAAGGGGGAAGTGGAATGGAAAAGTAATATTGCCTCCATTTTCTGTATCAGTACTAAATGAAAATATATATGCAAAGCAGAGTGAAGAAAGGGAAAGGATTTGGTTACACAGATGTGTTTTTTGTCATTTGATAACCTATTATAAGGGCATTAGAGTATATAATAAGGTTCATCAGATTGTGCCCTTAAGATATATTTAATATTCAGAAAAATATTGTTTTAAAATTTTTAACTGTATTTTTTAAATGATGTTCAACTTCTGTTACCCTGTCATCTTATATCAAAGAGAAATGGGGGGTGGGGACTTTTTATTACAAAAATTTTCAAACAGGCCAAAAAAATAGTAATACTGAATACATCTAGATTCAGTCATTAACATTTTACCATTTTTGCTTCACTTTATTTTTTTTAAGTTTTCTAAAATAAATTACATATATCATGCCATTTTATCCCAGAATACTTCAGGATGCACCTCTAAAAATCTAGAACATTTTCCTTATGAAATCGATAATTCTTAATATTATCTAATTCCCATTTCATAATCAAATTTCTCCACTCGTCCCAAAATGTATTTTATAGCTGGTTTCTTCAAAACAGTTTCCAATTAAAATCTGTATATTGCTCCTGGTCATTTTTCCCCTGCCCACTTTATCATAACATTGACTTATTGAAGAAACCAAGCTACTTGTCCTGTATAATGTCCTGCATTATGGATTTGTTCATTTGCTTTCTCAGTGTATCATTTAACTTGTTCTCCTATCCTCTATATTTCCTGTAGACTGCAAGTTATTAAATAAAATTTTTATTAATTCATGTTAAAAACTTTATAGCTGATGCTGTGTACCTTATACTGCATCATTACAGAAGACACAGTGTTTTTGGTGATCCCATTATTAATGATAAGTGATAGGATCGATCGCTGGTTAAAGTGATGACAGCTTGATCCTTGTATTATAAAGTTATACTTTGCTCCCCATGACCAGCATGTGATCTTTGATACTTTGATTCCATGAAATACCCAGTTCCCCGTCATCCTTTCACCTAATGAATTTAATATCCATTGATGATCCTTGCCTGAATAAATTTCATCAGGGATTACGAAGTGGTGGGTTTTCTGAATCTGTACATTTTTTAGCAGACGTTTTTCTCTACAGGTATTTTCTCTACGTTTTTCTGTAAGGTATTGTTTTAATTAAAAACATAACCATCAGCATCTTCCTTAGTTTTCAAATGATTTTCTTTGCTGGGGTCAAAACACCTGAACTCACAGTGACAGCTACAGTAAAAACATGTACTATATCTTATTTCAACTTCTGAAGTGTGTTGACATTATGCTGCCTTTTTTTTCATGCCAAGGTAAAAAGAAATCTTTTTTTTTTTTTGGTGTAAGAATAAAAATTGAACTATGTGGATATATTGAGATAATTGTGTAAAAAGAAGACTGAATGAGTTTCAAAATGGATTATTTCTTCATTACCTAGCACTTTATAATTAACTGTTCCTTTTTTTTTATTTCAGGAAGCTGCCACTTTTGCTAGAGAGCAAGGCTTTGAGGTGAGTTAACCCACAATTGTACACTAAACAGATCCTAAAGGTTTCTTCTAGCTGATAATGAAGTTCTTTTGGACAGTGATTGATGTGCTATTATACTCTCAGAGCCTCGCAGCAGTTGCCATGGAAACTTGGCAGTCGTCATGGTTTCTTTGTTCTGCCAGCACAGTGTTATGACGCACTCTGCTAGGTCTGCACCCAACATCGCCTACAGATGTTATTTATTGAATTTTGAAAAGCCTCTTGGGAAGCCAAGAGGTTGGGCACGGTTTCAAGCTGCCTCTGCAGATATGGGGCCTGTCAGTTTGTTCAGTTAAAAAGCTACCTCATTAGCTGCATTACATTTCATAAGGATTCACTGCTAAAGCAGTGGTGGAGCAAGACTAAATAGTGAAATATAATGTCATTTAAATAATTTCAACCCTACCACATGTAGATTATCATTATGTAAATTAATTTCCAAAAGTTGTACTTAACAGTTGTTAGGAACTGATTAATTTAAATACTGTTCATATAAACTTCCTGTTTGAATCTCTTTTTTTTCCTTCTCTCTTCTTTTTTTTTGATAGCATAAAACATATACATTTTCTGAAACAAAATATTGATACTTGCTTTACTTTCCAGATAATTGATTCTGTTTTCCTCATAGAAATAGAAATATTATCTTGTCAAGATTCCAAACTCCATGTGGTTGTTGTTGGCAAAATTAAGCTAATAGACAAGACTATGTTTTTACCTACATAATATCTACCTTCCAGTCCATCATTAGTCCACACTGACTAATCTCAGCGCAGGTTAATTGATAGAGAATTCACTGAGTTGGTGAGTTTTATGACTATCATATTTATTTAGCTAGAATTACATAGAATACTGTGTTCTATACAGCAACTTGGAATGTTTCATGGTAGTAATTTTTTAACATTTAATCTGACTAGAGCTGGAACATACAGAAACTCTCTCCTTATTTGCATACTCAGTATTGTCTACCATCTACAGAAGCTGTGAGCATTGACTGGATATATTAGTAAGCTCACTTTGAACTCTTTAGAGAAAGGTGTTGTATGAAATTGTGATGGAAATGTTATTTAAATGTACAAAAGACAGATTCATTATCAAGCAACAAAGTGATACATGTGTATGTTATCCATGTCATAGGACTTGACAACCAGGCATAGGGCTTCCTTTTCTTGGAGGAAGATAGTGAGCATGTGGTATAAGTATTCTACTCTCAAGATCTTATGAAAAAAACTGTATCAGGGTATGAAACTCTGCCTCATAATGCTCAATTAATGGCAACTTTGATAGTTTCTTGGGAGTTTGCTTTTTTTGTTTTAACATATTCTCATGAATATGGGGTTGAGTCACATGAAGAAGAAGGAATAAAGATTTCCAAGTAATTTTTATCTAATTTAAGTTTCACTTTGTCATTTCCCAAACTGGCAATTGATATACAGGGCTAAGTGTAACGAAGGGAATATTCAATTTAAAAGTCAAATGTTTTGATCATGAAACTATACGTAAATGTTTTCAGCCATGTTTTAAAGTTTCACTGATGTGAAATTTCAGTATTAACAATTAATACTCTCTGTTGTTACATCAAAATTCTCCAAAGATAAA
Source organism: Globicephala melas (assembly GCF_963455315.2). Lineage (NCBI taxonomy): Eukaryota > Metazoa > Chordata > Mammalia > Artiodactyla > Delphinidae > Globicephala > Globicephala melas. Next base: position 57,999,869 of record NC_083329.1, on the reverse strand, counting down.
AGGCTGCAGAGTATAAATTTGTGTCCTGTTTTCTGTGCTAACATTTAAAAATGTATTTTGGTTCTAGAAAATAACCAATTTTGTAGATGTTTAGAAATATAACATTATGTATAACAAATGATCATGATTCAGTAGTACCTTAATAATAATTTTTAATAGTTTATTAAACCTTACTAATTCATAGTTTTATTGCCCTCTTGAGCTACATGCTTTGTATATGCCTGGTTTAAATACAGTCTTAGCAACAAACTACTTTTTCTATTTTCTACTAACCAGCACCATATTAACCTTTCCGTTAGTTCTTACTCATTGATTCTAGAGTTGTTTCTTTTTACCATAAATCTGCCATAAATGATTACAGCATATAAACAAAGTGATGATGATTATAGTAGGATACCTTATTACCTCCTGACATAGCAAGATGACTCAGTTGGTGATTTGACAATGATGTGTTAGATTGGTTAAAGCACACAGTGTCTTGACGTGTCCCTTCACGGGTTCCCTAAAATATTATACGCATCACAGAATCTGTAAGAGCCATGAGTAGAATACCCTGAAGTAACAAGTATTGTTAATAAAATATAATCCATGTACGGCATGCTATCTAGAGAAACTGAATGATTTTAAAATGTCATGAAAGTTTCCTAAGTTCATTAGATAGGAATATGAAAGCATAGGTTTGAAATTTGGTATTTTTAAAGACTCAAACAAGAATAAATCACTTAACAGTTTAATGTCTATGGAAATGTGTCAGTGCTCTCAAGTGTAGTGTGACAAACTAGACAAAATCTGTCTTATTCCTCCCAACTTTAATTTTACCTCTTAATTTGGGGCATGAATGAGAGGAGAGAAATGAAAAAATTAAAAAAGAAAGGAAAGGTGGGCATTTTTTTCTTCCCACAAATCCACTGTCCTACCCTCATTTTCTGTTATAAATCCCAATCAGTTCCCAAAGCCACTGAGTGTTGCCACTAGTGATCTGTCTGCTAAGAGACCAATCTAAATGCCTCTAAAAATAACCAGTGTTTATTCATCAGGAAATATCTTCAGCAGCATTGTTTATGATATTCTGGTTAGCTTCTCTGCAAATTTTAGATAATCTTTCTTTAAGAAAAAATCTTGGACTTCCCTGGTGGCACAGTGGTTGAGAGTTCACCTGCCGATTCAGGGGACACGGGTTCGTGCCCCGGTCCGGGAAGATCCCACATGCCGCGGAACGGCTAGGCCCGTGAGCCATGGCCGCTGAGCCTGCGCGTCCGGAGCCTGTGCTCCGCAACGGGAGAGGCCACAACAGTGAGAGGCCCGCGTAACGCAAAAAAAAAAAAAAAAAATCTTTAATCTTTAAAACGAATTGGGCAATTTTCAGTAAGAAGAGGTAGCTTAGGAGGGCACTGGAGAATGAGATAAAAACTGGAGCTGGGCAGAGCACAAAGCAGAAGAGAGAGGATTTTTATATATATATATAGGTTGATGGAAAATTGCATAGTGCCCTGTTTTAAATGACAGACCTGCTAAGAATTTAAAATGACAATTCTTTGGGTAAAAAGTTTCGTGAGGCCTTTTGTTATTTTGGAAAATCGGTTCAGACTGCAGTGTTTTTAAATCAAGCTTATCTTGAACTGATTAAAGGTTTGTATTTTTAGAACCTAAATAAAAATAAGGTACTTAGTAACATGTTTCATTATGAAACCTTTTTAAAGCAGTATTGAAAATTGATTTAAATTAAAGTGAAGGGCATACCTCCAAAACCTAAATAAAAAATATTTTTTATATTTTCATTCTCAGTGAAATAGAGTATATGCCAAATGATGAAGATAACTTATACCTTTTCTATTGGATCAGTTATTCAGTTTTACTCCAGGCAACAAATTTTAATTTTCTTATTTTAGATCTCTAAAATACAATACTTCTAACCATAGAGGAAATAAAGCAATCTTTTAACATTTTCCTACTTTCCCTACAGCCCATGACTACCCAGAGGCTTCCAGGCTTGTAGTCTTTCTCTGAGCAATGACAACTCTATCATCTTATACCACTGAGAGAGGGAAGTATTGAATTGTGCTATCCAATACGCATCTACTAGCCACGTGTGGCTATTTAAATTAAAATTAAATAAAATTTAAAATTCAGTTCCTCAGTCTCTTGGCACATTAGAAGTGCATGCATACGTAGATAGGGACTACCATATTGGACAGAGCAGATATAAACACATACATCATCACAGAAAGTTCCACTGATCAGCACTGGATAGCAAGTCCAGAGAGTTTCAAGAGGTATTGATTCCCAAAGAATTCTCCAAGATTTTTCTAAGGTTCCTGTGTTCCTTACAAATACAAAGAATGCAGTGAATGATCACCAAGAGTTTCTGGAAATAAGACACTAAGTCAGGTCATGCTGGCTAAGAGAGTACAATGCTGCTTCCTTAGGTGACTGAGTCCCAAATGACAACAGTTTTAAAACACTAGATTAACAGAAAGAGATACGATAGTCTTCAAATTCTCTTCATTTAATCACTTACTCATTCAACAAATATTTGCTGAGCACTGACTTTCTGCCTAACACTTTAAAAACTTGAAAAATACAAATATCTAGCTATGACAGAAAAAAGCAAAACAAACAAACAATAGGGAAACAAATTTCAAACAGAGGGAACAAGAGTACATAGGCCCACAGACACGAAAGAGCATAATGTACTGTGTACTCCAGGAACTGACAGGAGGCCAGTGTGACTGGAACGGAGTGAGTGAGGAGGAGGTAGTATGAGACAGGATGGAGGCTGACACATCATATGAACCCCGTAATTATTATAGGAGTTCCTATTTCGGAAACAAAGCAGAATACGCTGTGGTTAAGTGAGGCAATGTATGCAGACACCACAATTGGTATTCTATAAGAGTAGGTAGATTGTGACAGTATTGTTTAATATTTGTATCATCAACTTGTTAAAAATGGAATGAAGAGAATGTATTCTGTTTTGGTTTTTTTTTTTTTTTTTAGTTTTGCTTGTGTTGGGTCTTTGTTGCTGCGCACAGGCTTTGTCTAGTTGCAGCAAGCAGGGGCTACTCTTCGTTGTGGTGTGCGGGCTTCTCATTGCAGTGGCTTCTCGTTGCAGAGCATGGGCTCTAGGCGCGAGGGCTTCAGTAGTTGTGGCTCGTGGGCTCTAGAGCGCAGGCTCAGTAGTTGTGGCGCATGGGCTTAGTAGCTCCGCGACATGTGGGATCTTCCCAGACCAGGGCTCGAACCCGTGTCCCCTGCATTGGCAGGTGGATTCTTAACCAGTGCGCCACCAGGGAAGTCCCGAGAATATATTTTTTAATTTGGAAAACAGTGCTAAATTTAAGATGTGTGATCACCAGTGACAATAAAAGCATAATTGAACATTTATGAAATGATTCACAGTTTATAAAACCTTTTCTAACATATCATCGATATATTTAATATTCATACAAACCTGGTGGCTCGGGTAGGTAGGGCATGTATTGCCATATCAGTTGAACAGAAAAAATAAGCTGCATGACTTGTTCAAGGTCATGTAGCTAACAGACAAAAGAGCCAGAATCAGAGCTCAGCTCTCTGAGTCTGGTACTCTTTACTATATAAACTACACTTCTTTCGTTCTCACATTCTAACGTACTGGAGGAGGAAATCAGATTTCCAGTGACCTTGGAAAATGAGAAATATCTGGAAATTCAGAAGGTGAAATTCACTACAGTAAAATACATGCCAGAATAATTAATAAAAAATATCCAACAGTGAGAGGCCTGCGTACCACAAAAAAAAATTTAAAAAATATATATATATATATAATATTTAAATGCAGGATCAGCAATGACTTATGAATGTGGCATAAAATGATTTAGGATAAACATGCTCTAGTTTTTTGGTTACAACAACAGAAGGCACATTGCCAGAATTCATAGAAGCAGTATAATCTGTGGATAACATGGAAGAGTATAATCCCTGGAGTTAGACTTTGTGGGTGCTAGTCCTGACTCCACCTCTTAGTATGCTTATGACTTTAGGAAGTTACTTAACCTCTCTGTGACTCAGTTTCCTCATCTATAAAATGGGGATATAGTAATAGTGCCTACTGCCTAGAGTGGTTAAGATTTAATGAGTACTTTAGAGCTACATACACGGCTCTTGGTTTCTACATCTATGAAATAGGGATATAGTAATAATACCTACTGCCTAGAGTGGTTAAGATTTAATGAGTACTTCAGAGTGCTCATAGCTATTTATACATGGCTCATAGCTAAATTGTATGAGCTTTCTTCTACTTCTCCTTCCTTTTTTCTCTTTGTCCTCCCTTATTAGATACCATAATTGAATTCTCAATACTCAAAACTCTTGAGGCCCTTTCTAGAGATTTTGAGGCGACTTAGGATTTGACAATTTTGGAAAGTATTAAAATGACGGTAAATAGAGGAAATAAATTAATATTTATGAAGTACTTGGCATATTCTAAGTATTGCATTAAGCTCTTTCACTTACCTTATCTTCTTTCATCCTCACAAAAGAACATTTTTATTTTGAAACAATTTTAGATTTAGAACGTTTGCAAAAATAGTACAGAGAATTTCCAGATACCTTCACTCAGCTTCCCCTAATGTTAACATCTTACATAACCAGAATGTAATAATCAAAGTCAGGAAATTAACATTTGTACAGGGTCAGTAACTGAACTACAGAATTTATTCTGATTTTACCAGTTTTTCCTCTAATTTCCTTTTTCTGTTCCACAATCTAATCCAGGGTTACAGGTTGCATTTATTTGTCATATCGTCTTAGTCTCTTCCTATCAGACAGTTTGTCACTTGTTCCTTGTTCATGAATTTGATACTTTTGAAGAGTACCTGTCAGTCGTTTTGTAGAATGTCCCTCAATTTAGGTTTGTCTGATGTTCTCTCATAATTAAATTGAGGTCATGCATTTTGGGCAGAAATACCACAGAGATCACCCTTCTCAGTGCATCACATCAGGGATGTAAATGATAGCCCAGTGTCTTACTGTTGGCCAAGTTAACTTTGATCACTGGGTTAAGGTGGTACTTAACATCTGTGAAGTTACTATTTTCCCACTGTAGTGAATAAATATCTTGGGGGCAATATTTTGAGACTGTGCAAATATCCTATTTTACCCACTAATTTTAGCATCGCTAAATGTGATCACTGGGGTGAAGGGATGTCTGTCAACTTTCTCCACTGTAACATTTCTGTTTTCCCTTTTATAATGAATAAGTATCTTAGGGGGAGATACTATGAGCCCATGCAAATATCCTGATTCTCTTCAGACTTTTGCCCACTGATTTTAGCATACTTCACTCCCAACATCGTTTAACACAAATATTATTGTCTTAGTTTTGTAGGGAGGTTTATTTACCTGCCTGAGAGGTATATTTACCTCCTTGAGGTCACACAAATAGTAAATCCAGCTGTGTCATACTCCCTTGTAATTTCATCATTCTGTTAGGATATGTTAACCCAGGTATATGGGAGAAGAATCTACCAGGGGATAGGGGAGGAGAGGCTACAGAACTCGAAATATATACATTGTTGGGAAGACAAAATTGAGATTTTAAGAAAAGTTTTTATACGAGATGGGAATCAACTGTTGAGGGCAAAGCAATGACTCCTCAAAGCATAGTGAGAAATTTAGGTTTGGTGCACACTGACAGTGATCCAAGAGAGACAAAGGGGTTTTGTACGAACGGTGGATATTGATGCAAATATCCATAGAAAATATAGCTTAACCTTTCTGTAAAGATTTATCTTTTGTATTTGAAAAGTTTGTTTCCATCTTGAATTGCCATTTTTATAAGATTTAATCTGACATAAAAAAAATTTCTTTGATTAGGATACCAAAACTACCACAAAAAATATATCTTCTCACAGCGTTGGTATAAGACAACCAAATCTCACTCTTAATTTATTCCTTATACCACCTTAAAGAAGGACCTCTACTTAAAAAATATCCAGTACATGCATAAGATTCCGCCCCCAAGATGGTAAAGTGAATCTTTCTGGCGTTTGCTTCTTACCTTTACTCAAGATGAACTGTACCCAATCATAAGCAAAAATCCTACAGCAGTAAAATATGTGTTTGATAAGGAGACTGAGAGAATATATGTAATTTTTTAGAGTATACATTTATTTGAGAGAGTGAAGACATTACTATCATAAGACATTGGCAATAACTAATAATAAGGACCCATTGTATAGCACAGGGAACTCTACTCAATACTCTGTAATGACCTATATGGGAAAAGAATTTTAAAAAGATATATGTATGTATATATAACTGATTGACTTTGCTGTACACCTGAAACTAACACAACATTGTAAATCAACTATACTCCAGTAAAAATTTAAAAAACAAACAAACAAACAGAAAAAAGACATGCATTTTGTGGGGTCCTTTCAACTGTCGTCAGTCATTTCTAATAGTCTTTCCCCTCAAACTGAGGGAATTTCTTCTCATGTTATCAGAGTTCAGGCTTAGTTCTCTTCTAAAATAAGCAACCAGAAGTGGAATAGTCAGCCTGTTTGAAAGGTCAGCAGCATTATCCAATCACAAGTGGCTATTCTTTTCAGAAACAACAGTCCTCTGGAATCATGATGTTAGGTATAGGAGAAGCTTAGGTTCATATATCATCCAGAATTTCTTAAGTATTTTGTGAATAAACAGCATACAAATATTTCACTGATGACCATCATACTTTTAAAAAATCATGGTTTCTGATGTTGTCTGTAACCAGTGTGACTTGTCTGCCTTACTTACCTAAATTCTTCTGTCCTGTATCCTAATTAAATTATTTTCTTAGATATATTTCCCCACTGGTATTTCCCCACTGGTATTTCTCCATAACTGTTTGAAACTTTACACAGTGATAGAGTAAACTACCAACAAACCCCAAACCATGGGCAATTTTACAGGCCCACTAAATTCAGACATGGGTTTTTAAGTTATCTAAAATTGTTGAAAACATGATTCTGAATATCTAACCCATAGCTCAAGAGTTAGATTTCAAGACAGACATTTATGATGTAAAACTTCGCAGCCTATGTGATATGCAAAATAGCATGAAGGTTTCTAGAATTAATTTGTAATTTTTAAAAACTTTATCTTTAAAAAAAGTAGTTCTTGGGCTTCCCTGGTGGCGCAGTGGCTGAGAGTCCGCCTGCCGATGCAGGGGACACGAGTTCGTGACCCGGTCCAGGAAGATCCCACATGCCGCTGAGCAGCTGGGCCCATGAGCCATGGCCGCTGAGCCTGTGCGCCCGGAGCCTGTGCTCCGCAACGGGAGAGGCCACAACAGTGAGAGGCCCGCGTACCGAAAAAAATAAATAAATAAAGTAGTTCTTTCTCTTATTTTAGTTCTTTGAAAAATTTGGCATTATAGTAACCATTATTTCCAGAATCAGCATAATTATGCTCTGTAAACCTCTAAAATAATTTAATATTACTCTTTTTACAATCTTATTAATTGGAAATTTGAAAACTGTGTTTTTGTTGATATCAAAGAAATGTTAATTTTTAAAAATATGATAATAGTTATATGGTTATGTTTGAGTCATTACCTTTCAGAAATACATACTAAAGCATTTATATGTGACACTAGTATCTGAGATTTGCTTCAGAATAATATGAAAGGCAGGTGGATAAAGGTATATAAATGAAATAAGCATCATCATAAATTTAAAACTGTTGCATCTTGATGGTGGGTTCCTTGAAGATTGTTATTCTATTTACTTCTGTATGTGGTTAAAATTTTTAAATAATAACTCTTAATACATTTTCAGGTCTTTCTTACTTTGAACATGAGAAGATAAATCCTTTATCTACTAATAAAATTTTAGTTTATTGTATTGGTTATGAGAATTTTTTTCCTTCTTTCTATTAATAGACTGAAGACATTAAAGAAATAGCCAAAAAGACACAGGCTCTTCCAAAGGTGAACTCAGAGAGGCAGCGAATCGTGATTTTCACTCAAGGGAGAGATGACACCATACTGGCTACAGGTACATGTGGAAACTGTGGGAGAAACCCAGTATTATGGAGATTAATCATTCTAACAAAATTCTATATTTTTTCTATTTTAATTTATTCAAAGCAATGTACTTTTTTTTTTTTTTACCACCTTCATGTCTTTTACCCCATCTCACCTCCACCCCCATTCCCACCTCTGGCATCCACCAATCTGTTCTCTGTATCTATGACTTTGGGTTTTGTTGGGTTTTTTTTAATTCTTCATATAAGAGATATCATACAGTGTTTGTCTTTCCATGTCGGACTTATTTTGCTTAGCATAGTGCCCTGAATGTTCATCCATATTGTTTCAAACGGCAGCATTTCCTTTTTTATGGCTGAATAACATTTCAGCATGTGTGTTTGTGTGTGTGTGTGTGTGTGTGTGTGTGTGTGTGTGTGTACCACATTTTCTTTATCCATTCTGAAGTCTGTCCATCCTGAGTGTCTATCAGTGGACACTTAGTTTGTTTCCATGTCTTGGCTATTGTAAATAATACTGCAACGAACATAGGGGTGCAGATATCTCTTTGGGTTAGTGTTTTTATTTCCTTTGGCTAATTGCTCAGAAGTAGAATTGCTGTATCATATGGTAGTTCTACTTATAATATTTTGAGGAGCCTCCATACTGTTTTTCATAGCAGCTCCATCAATTTACATTCCCACCAACAGTGCACAAGGATACCCTTTTCTCCATGTCCTTGCCAACATTTATTTCCTGTCTTTATGATGACAGCCATTCTAACAGGTATGAGGTGATACCTCAGTGTGGTTTTGATTTGTATTTTCCTGATGATTAGTTATGGTCAACACCTTTTCATGTACCTGTTGGCCATCTGTTGTCCTCTTTTGAAAAAATGTCTATTCAGATCCTCTACCCTTTTTTTTTTTTTTTTTTTTTTTGCTGTACGCAGGCCTCTCACTGTTGTGGCTTCTCCCGATGCGGAGCACAGGCTCCGGATGCGCAGGCTCAGTGGCCATGGCTCACGGGCCCAGCCGCTCCGCGGCATGTGGGATCTTCCCGGACCGGGGCACGAACTCGTGTCCCCTGCATTGGCAGGTGTACTCTCAACCACTGCGCCACCAGGGAAGCCCCTCTACCCATTTTTTAACTGGATTATTTGGTTTTTTGCTATTGAGTTGTATGAGTTCTTTATATATTTTGGATGTTTACCCCTTATCAGGTACATGACTTGGAAATATTTTCTCCCATTCCATAGGTTGCCTTTTCATTTTATTGATGGTTTCCTTTGCTGTACAGAAGTTTTTTAGTTTGAACTCCCACTTGTTTATTATTGCTTTTTTGGCCTTTGCTTTTGGTGTACAATCCAAAAAAATCATTGTTGATCAATGTCAAGGACTTATCCCCTTTGTTTCCTTCTAAGAGTTTTTTGGTTTCAAGTCTTACCTTCAAGTCTTTCATCCATTTTGAGGTGATGCTTATGTATGTTGTAAGATAGTGGTTCAGTTTCATTCTTTTGCATATGGCCATCTGGTTTTTCCAACGCCATTTATTGAAGAGACTATCCTTTCCCCATTGTATACTCCTGGCTCTTTTGTCATAAATTAATTGACCATACGTGTGTGGGTTTATTTCTGGGCTCTCTGTTTTGTTCCATTGATGTATGTGTTTGTTTTTATGCTGCAGTACTATTCTGTTTTGACTACTCTATCTTTGTAATATCGTCTGAAATCAGGAAGTGTGATGCCTCCAGCCTTGTTCTGTTTCTCAAGATTGCTTTGGCTATTCAGGATATTTTGTGGTTCCCTACAAATTTTAGGACTGTTTGTTATATTTCTGTGAAAATATACTTTTTATTGTTTTTGTTTAACAAATACACCTATCTTCTCTCAGTAGAAAAGATTTCATTTTCAAGAACTTAATTTATTAAAATTCAGTTGAGTAAATCCACATTGATTTAGTTTATTTACTTTGATATTTTGGAGATATTGTCAGTCTAAAAATGTCTTTCTTGAAAAAAAAAAGACATTTTACTTACCAAATACCTGTGCTTGAATAAAATAAATTTATCTGATTATGAGCAACAGAATTCAGAAATAAGTTATTTCCTTAGAGCTTCCCTGGTGGCTAAGTGATTGAGAGTCCGCCTGCCAATGCAGGGGACACAGGTTCGTGCCCCGGTCCGGGAAGATCCCACATGCTGCGGAGCGGCTGGGCCCGTGAGCCATGGCTGCTGAGCCTGCGTGTCTGGACCCTGTGCTCCGCAACGGGAGAGGCCACAACTGTGAGAGGCCTGCGTACCGCCAAAAAAAAAAAGTTACTTACTTAGTTTTAAACTTCAAGAACAAAACCTCACTTTTGTTTTTACTCGGCCATCTATTTTATAGCTCTCACATAAATAGAATAGAGGGAACTTCCCTGGTGGTCCAGTGGGTAAGACTCCGTGTTCCCAATGCAGGGGGCCCAGGTTCGATCCCTGTTCGGGGAACTATATCCCGCATGCATGCCGCAACTAAGAGTTCACATGCCGCAACTAAAAGAAAAAAAAAAAAGATGCTGCAGTAAAGATCCCATGTTTCTCAACTAAGACCCAGTGCAGCCAAAATAGGTAAATAAATATATATATATAATTTTAATAATAAATAGAATAGGAATTTCATCTAGTAAACATTTATTGATTAAAATGAGTAATATTGTCAATATGATGCTGCCTACTATTAAAGCCAAAATACAAAACTTTAAATACTCTCTGAACCCTTAGGATTAAAACCAGTTAATTTATAATTATTATAAACAGTAGCAATTATTACCTTTATGTTTGTTCAGTACTCTGCTGAACACTGAAATTTAAGATAGACTTAAATATCTAACTGGAACATAAAATTGGTACACATCGAAGTATGAATACGACAAAGTATAATTATATTTCTTAATTATTGGTACAGAGTATATGGGTTGTATTGACTCAAAGAAGGAGATCAGTAAAGCTTGAAGAAAGAAGTTATAGTGAATATGGAGTAAATTTTTTATTGAATTAAATATATAAGCCTGAAATGGGTGAAAAAAGAAATTATTGTCAAATTGTGGGGAGAAGGAACCCTACAGTTAATTTATTTCAACTTACTTATTTTAGAATTGTCAAAAGCAAGATTGAGAAATTTACTTAAAAAAATATGTTTCAAAATAATTCTGTGAGTGGTAAATAGTGAAGTGGGGTTATAGATGAAGTGAGATTTGTCATGAGTAAATAATTGTGGAAGCCATGTGATGGATATATGGGGGGATGGTCATTATTGCTATTACTTCCACTTCTATATATGTTTAAAATTCTCCAAAATTAAAAGTATATAAAACAGAAAGAAATGTAAAAAGTAATTTTTCAGACAAAATTCAGAGATATTAAGTGGTTTTTCCCAAGACACATTGATATCCTTGCTAAGCCTTGAATTTTAGGAAGGATTTAAAGAAAAGAGGGCAGGGCTTCCCTGGTGGCGCAGTGGTTGGGAGTCTGCCTGCCGATGCGGGGGACGTGGGTTCGTGCCCCGGTCCAGGAAGATCCCACATGCCACGGAGCGGCTGGGCCCGTGAGCCATGGCCGCTGAGCCTGCGCGTCCGGAGCCTGTGCTCCGTATCGGGAGAGGCCACACCAGTGAGAGGCCCGCGTACCGCAAAAAAAAAAAAAAGGAGGGCAGTCCAGTCAAAGAGGATCATGTGAGCAAAGGCACCAGGTAGTATATAATCTTTAATTGTTGTGACAGGAAAAGCCATGTTGTTGTTAATTTGTACAAGAAAGAAAAGAAATAAGTCATGAAAAGATATCCCTTCATTGATAATAACTATCTGGATTGCCGTCTTCCTATAGTATGTGGCCTGTTCCTGTCTTAGCAATAAACACTGTTTGGAAAAGTGAAAAACATGCAGATTTCTTATAGGAACTGTTATACTGCTTTCAGATTCATAAAATGCAATTTGTTGCTCTTTATGGAGACATTTATTTTAAGGCTTTATGTATTCCAGATCTACATATTGTACAAGTGTCTTCCTCATTGTGAATTTGCACAATTTTCTCAAAATTGAAACCTTTAAAATTAGCTTCCCCTTCCTGTGACTGAATTTCCTTGTCAACTCATTTTGTTCTTTATTAAATCTATTAAACCATTCTTAGGGATCCTTACCAGCAGGAATTTATTTGCGGAAAGACGCTGGCTAATCTTTGCTGTTCCTACTATATGAAAATGAACTTAAATTAGAGGATGCACTATATCTGCAATGCATGATAAATACAAGATGGATAGAGAATCTGTTCAGCGGTGTCAGCTACAAAAGCAAACATGATAAATGTTAATGCAATTTTGAGCCCTGGGGTAAGCTATTCAATGCACAAGCATAGCTGAATCTCTTTGCTATGTTGTTATTCATGGCAGCCAAATAAATGTCAATAATAAAAGAGAATTAAAGATTTTCATTTCCCAGAGGCAATCCTCTAATACGGCTTGATCTTTCATTTCATTTGTAATTCGTTCTCATGTCAGGATGCAATCATTCGCCAGGCTCTGGGTGTCATGTTAAGTCATTTAATAATGATTAAGAACATAAAAATGCTTGGCCTGTGGGGCAATTCACAGAAGAGATGCCAATTTGTTATTGTTTTTCCTCCTTTCCTCTTGAATATGGATCAGCTTTTTCCCACCTCCTAGCATAAAATACTAATGGAAGATGGGGAAGGAATGTGTCCCTTAATTTACCATAAGTGACATTCCAGAACGGCACAAGACAGTGCTAGCACACTTATTAAAACACTAATTAGGAATTAGTGTTTTAGTTCCTTAAACCTCACTCTGTAGAGTACTTTTAAATGATCACTGCTAAGTTTGTGACATTTAGCAATAATGTAACAAAATTAGTTTCCTTGGTATTTAATTCTAGAGACCTTTCTCCTTTTGAGATACAGAGTCTGTAAACTACTTTCTCTTATTTTATAAATGTAATTCTTTGAATTTCTCTCCTATGAATTGCTTGTGAATCTAAAGCCTTTTCCACTTACCCTATTTTTTTGGTCACCTCTATTTCATTTGGGTATCCATCCTCTATCCTTGCAGCCCAGAGGTTTTGTCACATACCAGCCCAGAGGTTTTGTCACATCACTGGTTCCTTGCTTACAGGATAATTGAGTTCTGAGCTTTTGGCAGGGTGAGGGGACCTGAGGGGGACTGGAAAGTAATGAGTAAGAGACTAGGGATGAAGGGTAGGAAGGAAAAGATGATTCTATCCATTTTGATCCTTTTAATGTTGACTAACCTGTTAGAGGAATGGGAGTCAGGTTAGGGAAATCATTTCTGTGTCTATAAACTTTAGAAAAACTAATACTACAGATTACCTACTAGAAAGCAGCTGCTAATAAGGTCTTCATATATTCACATCTTACTATGATAAGGACTGTAGTGAAAAAAATACAGATTTTCTACATACACATGTGTAAATATATATACATATATATGTCCTTATAGGAAGTTTAAATTTCTCCAAGTTTCCGTACTAAATTTATCACTAAAAATTGGAGGAAGCAATAGGACTTTTGTTCTAAATTGAAAATAATGCATTTTACACAGTGGCTGTTACGAGACAATAAAATAGGTCCACTGAAGAATAAACTGTAGACTTTTCTGAATAATTTCAGAGTGCTTTCTGGGCTGTTTGAATTGTAATTTTGCTCAGACAGAAAAAACAGACTAGCTCAGAGGTTTTCACCTGGAAGACTGGTGCTGTTATATTAGAATCACCTAATGGGCTTTTGGTAAGTAGAGCCCTTCCTTCATAAAAACACCTTCCCCTCAACCTGATACATCCCTGTGAGGAGTTAGAATATACATCCTCAAGAAGATGTCTAAGAATGGGGGTGATAGAGTCTGAGGGGAGGGGAGTGTAGGATTGTGTATTTGTTGAAAAAGCTCCCTGAGGTGATATAGCAGTGCTGTCTATGCTCCATCTCTCACGTTGAGAACCATTGGATTAGGTGATTTAATAATGTTGCTGCAAGTTCTATGATCCTATGGGATAATGGAAACAAAACCTTTTAGCAGCTAAGCATCTAGTACTTCAATAAGTCAGGCCTTTTTGAATGCTTCTCTTTCTCAATAAATCACAAAGTAACGAGGACCCATCCACAATAACAAGCAATCTACATACTACTTTATTTTTTTTATTTTTTTATTTATTTTATTTATTTATTTTTGACTGCATTGGGTCTTTGTTGCTGCACGCGGGCTTTCTCTAATTGTGGTGAGCGGGGGCTACTCTTCGTTTGCAGTGCAGGGGCTTCTCATTGCAGTGGTTTCTCTTGTTGCAGAGCATGGGCTCTAGGTGCACGGGCTTCAGTAGTTGTGGCATGCAAGCTCAGTAGTTGTGGCTTGGGGGCTCTAGAGCGCAGGCTCAGTAGTTGTGGCACACGGACTTAGATACTCTGCGGCATGTGGGATCTTCCCAGACCAGGGCTTGAACCCATGTCCCCTGCATTGGCAGGGGGATTCTTAACCACTGCGCCACCAGGGAAGCCCTACATACTACTTTAAATTGTCTCCTGCGTCTGGCATGCTTGTAATTTGAGGTAGTCACATTGTAGTGTCCTTTGTCATTTCATTATGGGGTAAATAGGGTTATTGAAGTTTCTTGCCTTCATGTTCTTGAGTCCTTAAACTTGTCACCCCATTTGCTAGTTAAATTGTCATGTTCTTTGAAAACACTCAGTGCTGTCCATTACTCTCTAAGAAAAGATCAGTGTGATTTGCAATTCTGGTAGGCATAAGGCACAGAAGGTGTGCAAAAGAAAATGCAAACTCTGAAGGAAAACAATCTCAGCAGCTGGAAGAATAATGTCAGCACATCATCACAACTCCTACTGCTACAAAATATTATTATAAATCACTTTGAAAATGTTATCTCGACTGCAGCCAAACCAATTTTAAATCATGTTCTTGTTGGCATAGGTTGGTAATGGCGTGGATGGAACAAATTAAGTAGCATTCTTTCAGAGTGTCTATGTATGGCATTCATAGAAAAAAGTTCTTACCAGATGAGGTTTTACAGAATATATATCAATATTTCGTAACTATGAATATAAACAAGTAAGTTATTAACTCATGTTCCATTTTTAGATTTTTGTAACCATAAAAGACAAAGTCCTTTAATTATCCAAGAGGTCGAACATAATTTAGAAGGACATATATGGAACTGTCACATTCCTGACAAAGTAATATCTTTGGGGCATGGTATGTGTGGTTTAGTGATCTCATGCCTGTCAAGAAATGAGACTTCTTTCAACTCCCACCTTTCTATCAAAGCTAGAAAGCAAAATGGGAGACAGCCTACACTAGGCAAATGTTAGCCTTATTATAGCATTTATTTTTGGAAGGACCCTTATTCAGATTTATTGAGGTATAGATTACATATAGTAAAATGCAGATATATTTTACCAAATAACGTGTAACCACCATAATCAAAATATAGAATATTTTGTATGGTTTATTTTGAAATATAGTATGGATACAAAATTGGTACAGATTTTCACTATGTCAACACACCTGTGCCAACTACCACCAGATCAAGTAATAGAACACTTCTAGCACTTTAGAAGCCACCTCTTGTGCTCCCCTCCTAATCATTACCCCCCACCAAATGTACTTATTATTTTGGCTTCTGCTGCTAACAATTCGTTGTGCTTCTTTTTAAAATAGAATCACCCAGTATATAGACTTTTTATCTTGATCTGTCCCCATAATTTTTTAAGCAGTACCTTACTTTTGACAACATAAGATGCTCTAGGCTCTTGTATTTACCTACCTCGGTCCAAGAATCGACTACTTCTTCAAATAACCCCGGTTCCTTTTATTAGCAAATGGTATTTAGAAACCCAGATCTGGGTGCTAGATATGTTCATTGCTACTTGAGAATCATTGCTTCTAGGCCCTCTTACAAATAGATTGGCAATATATGTATGTATAACAACTCATGAATCTATACCTATCTATATTTATTCCTATATCTATCTGTCCATTTATATATTTAAATTCCATGAGTTCAAACTGATACCTTTGATTCCAGTCCAACAGGAGAGTTCATTCTAGCCTTCTCCCTTTCCTTATTTATAACTTCCTCTGACATTGAAGTTCTGGTTTTCATTATGTAAGATACATTTACTATTTGTTCTGTCTTAAAGTAGTTTTGAATTGCTTACCCATACCCTTGTATGAAACATATTTCCTTAATGTACAGTGTTAGATTATAGTCCTTTTTGTCTTTGGCCCTACAGTATCTAGTCAAAATACTGTTATCCAAAAGTAACTTTGTTAGTTCTTTTATTCTATCCACTTCATGTGGTTACATTATTTATTTGTAATGCAGTTATATTCATTTGTTAGAGTTTGTATTCCATTTTGGTTTCCTTTCATATCTGTGTTGGTTTTTTTAATAATTAAAGTTCACTCTTTATGGTGTCAGGTTCTCTGTGTTTTGACAAATGCATACATTTATGTAACCACCACCATAGTTATAATTCAGAAGGGTTCCGTTTTTCAGTTCCAGTTTTCCAAAGTGATGGTACCAGTTTATACTCCCACCAGTAGCATATAGAATGGCTTTTCCCCCCCACAACTTCACCAGCGTTTGCTGCTATCCACCTTTTTAGTTTTGTCATTCTGGTGAGTATGTACTAGTATCTCATTGTGCTTTTAACTGGAATTTTCCTACTGTAATGAGGTGGGACACCTTTTCACCTGCTTCTTAACATTTGTATATCTTCTTTTGTTGAAGTCTTTTTTTTTTTTTTTTGGCTGCGTTGGGTCTTCATTGCTGCATGCCAACTTTCTCTAGTTGCAGTGAGCCAGGGCTACTCTTCGTTGCCGTATGTGGACTTCTCATTGCAATGGCTTCTGTTGTTGCCGAGCACGGTCTCTGGGTGCATAGGCTTCAGTAGTTGTGGCACGCGGTCTCAGTAGTTGTGGCTTGTGGGCTCTAGGGCGCAGGCTTGGTAGTTGTGGTGCAGGGGCTTAGCTGGGCATGTGGGATCTTCCCAGACCAGGGCTCAAACCCGTGTCCCCTGCACTGGCAGGTGGATTCTTAACCACTGCGCCACCAGGGAAGCCCTGAAGTCTTTTGCTCTTATTAGATTGTCTTATTGATTATAATTCTTCGTACAGTCAGCATGCAAGTCTTGTTACAAAAGCCTTTAATTTTAATATAGTCCAATTTATAATGTTTTCTCCTGTGGGTAATAACTTTTCATGTTCTTTGAAGAAAATCTTTGCATATGCCAAGCTTATGAAGATATTTTCCTATTCTCTTTTTCTATAATTTTTATTTATTTATTTTTATATCTAGATCCACAGTCCATCTAGAATTAGAATCAGTTTTTATATACGGTGTGGGCTAGAGGGCATGATTCATTTATTTTGTGCATATGAGTAACCAGTTGACCCATCATCATTTATTAAAAGGAACATCCTTTTCCTAACTGCACTGAATTGGTACCTTTGTCACATTTCAAGTGACCTTATATCTGTGTCCCTTTTTCGAGACTTTATTCCATTGTTCTCTTTATTCTTGTACCAGTTTACACTGTCAGTTTCTGTTTATAATCAGCCTTTTTATCTGGTAATGTGAGCTTTCTAATTTTGTTCTTCAGGATCGTCCTGGTTCTTCTTGGCCCTTTGCATTTCTAGGTAAATTCCAGAATCAACTTGTTGTCACCACCCCCAGAGTTTGTTTTTTTTTTTTCCAAATCCTTAATAGAATTTTTATTGAGATTATATTGAATCTGCATTTCAATTGGAGAAAATTGACATCTTTATAATATTTTAGTCTTATTCTTTGAATAAGAGGTTTATATAATATTTCCATTTTCTCTGACTGCTTTTTGGAATTTCTCTTTGACTTTAACTTTGTATTTGGTTTTGGTGTTCCTTGTATTTATCCTGCTGGGGGTTTTAGTGTTCCTTGAATCTATAGTTGATGACTATTAACAGTTTTGGAAAATTCTCAGTAATTATCTCTTTAGATACTGCATCCCTGATTTTCCAATTGGAGACCAATTACACATATCTTAGGCCTTTTTTATTGTGTCCCATATATCTTTTATGCCTTTTTTGTACTTTTTATTTTTTTTGTATTTTTTGTATTATTTTTTGTATTTTTTTAGCTTCAGCTTGTGTGTTTTGCGGTGACCTAGCATTTAGTTCACTAATCCTCTCTTTTTCACTTTGTCCCATCTGTTGAGTTCCTTATTTCAGTAATCACATTCTTCTTTTTCTAAATTATTTGATTCTTTTTTATTGATCCCAGTTTTATAGTGTAATCCTCTACCTTCTCATTAATTTTTCAAACATATTAATCACTGTAATAGTAAATTGCATGTCCAGAAACTATAATGTCTCAGTCATCTGTTGGTCTGTTTCTTTTGTTCCTAATAAATTATAGCATTTCTGTTGGTGATACTGTTTTCCTGTAGAAGGCAGCTAGAGTAAACCTAGATCAAAAACTGAACTAGCTCAAGGTTTTGTTGCAGGTTTTATAAGATTCAATCTACTTCTGTATTTTTTTTCCCACTCCTGAAATGCTGTCTCTCTCCTGAAATCTCACCTGAAATCCTGGCATATTTACTAGGGTCCCTACTCATTGGTAGGTTCTCTTTGCACCATATAACTGCCAAAAAATTACTCTGCCTTTTAGAGGTCTTCTGCTTAGTATCTTGGCCTTTTGTCCTGCTGCCTTACAAATTTGGCAAACACCTCAAAGGAGAAAACCCCTGAGAATAAGGCTTACTCCACTGTGTTCCCCTTCAGGATCACGCCACTTCAATTCTGATTGCCTTGGCAGCCTGAAACTCCAGTTTTTGTCTCACCAGCCCTGGAGACTGCCAAAAGCTCTGTTGGCTTTGCTACCTCTTAGCAAGAGCCAATTGCCTAGATTCTCAACCTCTCACCCAGCACCAAGAATTTGCAGGTCAACTTTTAGCACATTAGCCTAGGTCTTTAAGGTTCTCTTTTCTCAGAGATCTTGTCCCATCAAGTCTTGGCTTCATTTATTGTTTTAAATTTTTTTTTTTAATTTTTGCAACTTTTCTAGCTGTTTATGGTGTAGGAGTTGGTTTATTACAAGCAGTAGCATTAGAGCCTAAATTAAAGTCCTTAGTCAATATTTTTTATTATAAAATAGAAAAATATATGGTCCTGGAAAGTTAAGTGGGCTTAGCTATTTGTTATATAAGGTTGTTAGCTGATTTAGCAATACTACCCTCCATAATTCACTTTGAGAACTGCCAGATTAGGTAGAGACAAAAACAGCTGGATTAGAACCCAGCCTCTTGAATCTCAGTCTAGTCTAATCTGTTCTATACCATGCTGCCTCATTTGTTTACAGCAGTGGTTCTCAACTAGGAACAGTTTTTCTCCTCACTTTTGGTTGTCACAATGGGATAGGTGGTGGAGGGTGGGGGAATTCCACTAGCATCTAATGGATAGAGGCCAGAGATGACACTACACATCCTATAATGCACAGGACAGTCACTCACAACAAAGAATCATCTGATCCAAAATATAAATAGCATCAAGATTGGAAAACCCCTGGCTTACAGTGTACCTCAGAACGTATATTTAAAGGATCACTGTCTACTTCCCCATTACACATTTAACCATAAGATCAATACCAATAGACTTTAGTAGGATAAATCTTCTTGTAGGAATACATCCAGGGGCCCCTTGATCGAAGAAAGCATCCATGTATGATCTAGTCCATACTTGGTTAACTGTGTTTTTAGAACTTCTTCCAAATAATCTCCAATTCTAAGACTTCTGTTTAAGTAGAATATCATAAGAGCTGGAAAACATTATGATGAAGAGGTGGGTATACATATCATAAATTCATTTTGTATATGTGAATGGGTATCTAGATGATAGCTGTGTTTACCTACACATTTATAGTTAGATAGACAGACAGACATTAGCTTTAATGGTT
This sequence comes from Globicephala melas, assembly GCF_963455315.2. Lineage (NCBI taxonomy): Eukaryota > Metazoa > Chordata > Mammalia > Artiodactyla > Delphinidae > Globicephala > Globicephala melas. Next base: position 57,979,876 of record NC_083329.1, on the reverse strand, counting down.
CTTAGAGAATGTATCCATCATGTTTTAAAACTCCATAGAATCAATTTCTATAATTGAAAGCTCTTAAAAATATACAAATGGATATTTATCTAAGAGGTATATTACCAAATATTTTTCAGAATAATTATTGTTTGTATCCAGTGAGTGATTTTTCTGAAATTCAGTTAGACACCAAAATTCATTTTTCAGAGCATTACAACTTGGTGGCAAAATTTTATTTTGGCTGAATCACTGCATGCAAGTTTTTGGTTCAGATAAAAATCTTCGGAGGTGTAGCAGATAAGTATGATTCAGATAATTGAACAGCTAAAATTTTCCTTAGTTAAAAGGAATAAATTGTTTGCACATTGAATATGAAAAGCTACTTAAATGAAGACTTAAATATTGCCTTATTCCTTTTATTAGGATAAAGACAGTTTATCCCAATTAAACTTCTTTAGAAGCTCACATCATTTTTGATTTATTCATTTTTAAAGTAGCCCTGTAGAAGCCAGCATTCCTGAGGACTTCCCCCTTTGTTTAATCTTGGTCCATAACGTTTATTTAGATTTTCTCTGCTTCTACTAAACTATTTTAAGTTCTTATGTCTAGAGCTTTTCTGGCTCAATAAACAATCAAGTCTCAAGAAAATGGCCTAGTTTTTTTGTCAAATTAATTATTTCACACTTAGCCGTCTATTTAATTTACTCATCGTAATAAATTTAGCCTATACTCTTAATGATTTTCTTTAGTCCTAGAATTCCACCCATACTCACCTATAACAAAGGGGAAATTTTTAAAAATGTTTTTTGAATAAGCAATACATTCACATGGTTCAGAATTCAAAAAGTACAATAATTAGGGCTGTTCAGCTGTCCAGTACTTGTGAGGAAATAGGCAGTTATTCATTATTATGGTAACCATACAACTTGTCATCCAAACGTAGATACTTTTGGAAGTGAAAGAGGGTGCTATTAATTGTAATAGGACTATCCTGGGCAAACCAGTCTGTGTGGTCATGGGAGTCATTATAGATATTTAAACAAAGGTATTTAGTAAAATGAATTATTGCATTGGTTGACATTTTGAACTGTGTTAATTTCTAACATTTCTTCCAACTCACAGATTTTTGATCATGTGCTAAGAATATGCCGGATAATATAGAACTTAAGCCTGCGAATCTATAAGTGCAGGCAGGACAAGTTGGAGAAGCAAGACACCAATAGATAAAACATAAAGTAGGGCTTCCCTGGTGGCGCGGTGGTTGGGAGTCCGCCTGCCGATGCAGGGGACGTGGGTTCGTGCCCCAGTCCGGGAAGATCCCACATGCTGCGGAGCGGCTGGGCCCGTGAGCCATGGCCGCTGAGCCTACGTGTCTGGAGCCTGTGCTCCGCAACGGGAGAGGCCACAACGGTGAGGGGCCTGCGTACCGCAAAAAAAAAAAAAACATAAAGTAACAGTACAAATGAATTCAAGTCAGTGTGGTTTTATTGAGTGCCTTCTATATGTCGAAAATTGTAGTTATGTAAGACAAAAACTCCTTTTCTTAAAATCTAGGAGAGGCATAACCCACTAATACAGTATGAGAAGTGGTATACAATTTTTATGAACTAATTTATATAGGATAACAGAAGGAAGAAGAAGTTGGGGAAAGTTTCACAAAGGAAGTGATGTTTGAATTAGGCTTTGAAGAATACTTACAATTTTGGCAAGTTGAGATTACAAAAGAATGTAAGTTAACGGAATAATAAGATCGAAAGGCAAAGAAGCCTGAAAGGGTATGATGTATCACAAAGAAAGTCACATATAGGGGAGAGGGGTGTGGGTGAGCATGAAATGGTAAGTTGTAATAGGCCTTTGAATGCTGTGCTGCACAGTAAAGTGCTTCAAGTACATACTGAGAAGGAAGAGATCATTTGGGTTGAGAAACATTTTGTGGTCAATAAAAGAAAGGAACTATACTTACACTTGTTTATAAAGCTCTTTTTCAGAGGTATCAACAAATACTAAAGATGAAGTTTTTTTTTTTTTTATTAAATGCCAAAGAATAAAAGCTGCAATAATCCCTCTAAAAAGTATTAGTGATGAACAATCCCATGAGGTTAGAGTGAGACAAATTTGATAGGGTTAGAAAAATTGTAGAGAAAAGGAGCTATGTATAAACTGTGGTGAAAGCACTAGGGAAAACGCCTTAGAAAATTAATGAAGATTGGTTTGGTTTAAAGATGATAAACAGAGACTAATGCAAAAGGCTAATGAATTCAGTCATGGAGAAAGTTTATACTAAAGTGCTTTCAAATAGAATTGCTGCTGGCCTGGTTTTTATTAAGCATTTTTTTCCGTTAAATTAAGGGGAAAATTTAAGTAACCCATTAATAAAATTTGCAGTTGATACTAAATTAGGAGATACTGTAGCTGTTAATAAAATTATGGAAATTCTGATAATAATTATTGGAAGTTGAGTACAGAAGTTCAAAATAGTGTTTAAAATAAGATAAAATATATTCATCCCATTTTTAAACCCACATGGAAGCAGCAGCTAGCATTTGAGAAATGTCTCCATTTCCAGGAGATATTCCTGGTTTAAGGGTTTTAAGAACTGAACTAAAATGTAGAGCTGTAGGACTATGTCATCACTAAAGAGTCTACGTTTATAAGATGTATAATGTGGGCTTCCCTGGTGGCGCAGTGGTTGAGAGTCCACCTGCTGATGCAGGGGACGCGGGTTCGTGTCCTGGTCCAGGAAGATCCCACATGCGGAGCGGCTGGGCCCATGAGCCATGGCCACTGAGCCTGCGCGTCCAGAGCCTGTGCTCCGCAACAGGAGAGGCCACAACAGTGAGAGGCCCGCGTACTGCAAAAAAAAAACTTAACCCAGATGAGGCAGATGTTGAGATAGGATGTCCTGGTTACAGGGGTTGGTAACAAATCTGGTGTCAAGTCAGCTTAAGTACAGTCTCCACAGGAGTACAACAACCTGAGGAATTCTGGTATAAACACACCAAGATATTATGTGAGCTAGCAGTGGTAGTGGGAAAATGGAAAAAGCTCTTTCTCAGGAGGAAATCAGTGTCATTCAGAGAAGTCTATTTTTATATAAAAGGAGCTGTATTGGTCTTATAAAAAGAAAGGTTGCCAGGAGCCGGCAAGCACTAAAATGCCTAGCAAACACCTTGGAGTGAAAGGAGTCTAGTTTTAGAAGATGGAGACTAGACTGTTAGGAAGGATACTACTCAGGGCTAAGGATAGGGAATCTAGACTGAAGCTCAGTCCAGTTCCCAAGATTGACTGGTACAGAAGACAACTTATTAAGGTAGAACAAAGCTTTGTGGTCACAGTTGGGCCACCACAGCTTACATCTGAATGTCTAAAGTTATTCCATGCCCTACTCTTGGTAAGTATCTTGCCCTTATTAGGATTAGCTTAGAGTTGGTGCCCAACTCTGCAAGTGCAGCCTGAACTATAAAGAACTAGGAAGGATATAAGCAGGGCAAAATGAAAAAGGAGCTCATGCAAGTGAAATCAGGACTTAAAATGTCAACAGATAAGGTATCTGAACATGTCATGGCAGAAAGCAAGTTGCAACTTGTTTTAACTACTACAATGCTAAATTGAAGACTGCTATGTGTAACCTACTGTGCTGGGGTAATATTGGAAACAAAGGTGTACGGCCCTCACTTCAGAGCTTGTACTTAAGTAAGGCAGGTGAGATATACACTAGAAAACAGAATAAGAAAAAATTATGTGAATTTTATCCAAAAATGTGCTGTAGAAATAATGCAAGCATGAATTCACTTTACACTAGTGATCAGGGAAATGATATATTCTAAAAGGGACATGTAAACTAGTTTGTGGAATATCAGTAAGATTTTGATGCAAATAAGAACTAGAAACGATCTTAGAGATCATCTGGTACATCTTAGAAATTTGAAAAATAATTGTGACCCACTGCTGGTGGGAGAAATCTTGTACAGCTTTCCTGGAAGACAGCTTGAAAATACATATCACAGACCTTAAAAAAATGCATAACTTTGACTCAGTAACTTTACTTACAGGAATTAATTCTATGGAATAATTTAGCATATACAACAGAGATTTACACACAAGGATGTTTGTAACAGCATTGGTCTTAATTTTTAAATTTTTTTTAACTTCTCATTTTGCAGCAGCAAAGTTGTAAAAATAGTAGAGATTTTCCATATATCCTTCACCCAGCTTTCCTAAACATTAACATTTTATATAATCAAAGTACAATTATCAAAACCAGGATATTAATATACTATTAATAAAGCTACAGGCCTTATTTATATGTTGCCAGTTATTACTGATGTTCTTTTTTCTGGCCTAAGATACAATCCAAGATGCCACATTGCATTAGTCATTAGTCATTTCCTCTTATTCTCTTACAGTTTGGCATAGTTTTTCAGTTTTTTTCTTTGTCTTTCGTAACTTTGAAACTCTTAAAAAAGTACTGCCCAGTTATTTTGTAGAATGTCTCTCAATTTGGGTTTGACTAATGTTTCCTCAAGATAAAATTCAGGTTATGCCTTTTTAGTCAAGAATACCTCACAAATAATATCTTGCTCTTCTCAGTGCATCATATCAGGAGGCATACGATATCAATTTGCCTCTTTGGTGGTGACATTAACTTTGATCACTTGGTTAAGGTGGTACCTCTCATGTTTCTCCATTATAAATTAGTGTTTTTCCCTTCTTAATGAAGAAAATATTTTGTGGGGAGACACTTTGATATTGTGTCTTTCATCTTTTCCCCCCCCAATATACTTTTGCCTTCAAATTTTAACATCCATTGATTGATCAATAATAATTATTACTGTGGTGTCAGCCAGATAGTGATTTTCTGTTTTTATTATTCCTCATGCTTTATTAATTGGAATTCTGTCATCAGAAAGAGCATACTCTTCTTCCCATTTATTTGTTGATTCATTTACTTATTTATATCAGCAGGACTTACAGAGATTTATTTTATTCTATGGATGCACATTCATTACTGTCATTTTTTGTTGCTCGGATAGTCCTAGATTTGGCCATTGGAAGTACCTTCAGGTTGACTCTTGTGCCCTTTTGACATGCTCCTATCGTCTTTATTTCCTTATGTTCTGACACAATATGTTCCAAGATCATCTTGTACTTACCCTGCCCTACCCATGGAATCAGCCATTTCTCTAAAAAGCCTTGGATCCTTTTATTGGCACTGGCCATTCTCATTTCTACTGGATTGTCTTTATTTATAGACTTTTGTGGGTGAGATTAGGAAATATATGAATGTATAAACACATCTATCTATATCTATTTCTATATCTGTGTGTATGGATTTGTAAAATATGAGTTCATACTGATGTTGCCTGCCTACTCCAATCCAACACCACAGAGTTCCCCCCACATCCTGGTTAATGTTAACATTTTTATGGTATATGAAAAGTTACCATGACTACATACATACTCAGTGAAGTGTCACTCTCCACTCATTCCTTCTTCTGCGTTCCCATTTTCCCTCTCTTTCATACTTTTTCCACCCACCTCTTGTAGGCAACCGAACTCACTAGTTTCTGACTTATTCTTCCTGTATTTCATCTTTTTTTTTCTAATAGCTTTATTGAGATAGAATTCATATAACATGCAGTTTACTCATTTAAAATGTGTAATTCAGTTTTGCAAGTATATTTACAGAGTTGTGCAACCATCACTACAATCAATTTTAGAACGTTTTCATCACCTCAAAAGATACCGTTTTACCTCAGTTCCTCCAACCTCTCCCAGCCCTAGGCAACTACTAACCTCTCTATATATGCCTTTTGTTTTTTGAATTTTGAATTTATTAATATATCCATATGGCAGAAATTGACTTAGTCATAAAAGTGTTTTTATTAACATAGAAAGATATACACAATATATTCGTGTATATTTTTCCGTAAATCTTTAAATAAATTTATGTTTTCAATATATAATATTTTCACACAATATGCTCTCTTTTGTATCGGTCCTCTTTCATTTAGTATAATATTTTCAAGGTTCATCCATGTTATAGCATCTGTCAGTACTTCATTCTTTTTTATTGCTATGGCATATTAGTTTCCTAGGGCTGCCATAACAAATTACCACAAACTGGATGACTTAAAACAACAGAAATTTATTTTCTCACAGTTCTGAAGCATAGCAGTCTCCATATATCAGCATATAGAGCAATAAAGATATTAGCGGGACCATGTTCCCACTTAAGACTGTAGGGAAAAATCCTTTCTTGCCTCTTCCTAGCTTCAGGTGGCTCCTGGCAATCAATCCTCGGCATTGCTAACATTTCTTGGCTTGTAGCTGAGTCACTCCAGTCTCTGCCTCTGTCTTCACATGGACTTCTTGTATGTATCTATGTCCTCATCTCTTATTATAAGGACACCAGTTATTGCATTTTGGACCTACTCTAATCTAGTATGACCTCATTTTAATTAATTATATCTGCAATGACCTTATTTCCAGATAAGGTTACAGTCTGAGTTTCCAGGTGAATGTGAATTTTGGGGGGACACTCTTCAACCCACTTGTATATGAATTTACCACATTTTATTTATCCATTCACCAGTTGATGGACATTTCATTCTTATGTTTCTTTATGCCCAAAGGAACAGATACATCAGTGTTTCCTTTTTTCCCCTTCTTTTTATGTGAAAGGTGGCACAATATTAATACTCCTTTGCACTTTGCTTTTTTCACTGAGTAATATAACCTGGAAGTTGCTCCATATTACTTTACAGAGGTCTTACTCATTATAGTCAGACCCAAAACAGTGGATACTGACTTCCATCTTAGACAGAGTAGGAATAGCTCCTATCAAACCAGTCCTTTCTCAGGTAGCAATTATAACTCTGGGCAAAATATTAGAAAAGCAAATACTGGGAGATACTAGAAAACAGTGCAAATCAGGCAGAAACTGAAAGGGAAGACATGTAGTCTTATAGACTTTAAGAGCAGAGAAAGAGTTTGGGGTGACCACATCAGGTAGAAAGTGAGCAAAGAAATTCCTGAAAGGAGAGAACCATAGAAAATGAGCCTGAAACTCTGCATAAAGACCCTGCCCAAATCTCTGTATGATCCCTGAATTACACATATACAAAGTAGTTTTCTAGCAGCCCAGCTAAGGCTAAAAGAACTGAATGACGATTTCTGTTGTTGTCTATTGCTGGGGCCAGGAGTTCAGAATTTGAGTCTAGCCAAGTTTAACTGCCTACTTTTTAAAAAATTAATTCTCTTCACAGGTACACAATTGACTAGTCTCTACAACAGAGGTCAGCCAACTTTTTTCTAAAGGGTGCAAGAGTAAATATTTTAGAATTGCATGCCTTGTGGTCTCAGTTGCAACTACTCACCTATTGCCATTGTAATGCAAAACCATCCATAGGCAATACATAAACAAATGGACATGGGTGCATTCCACTAAAACTTTATTTACAAAAGCAAATGACTGGCCCTCTGGTTTTAGGTTGCCAACCACTGTTCCACAACATCTCGTTCACAATATTCAGGATATAATCTAAAATTACAAGATTTAAAAAGAAACATGCATACTGGGACTTCCCTGGTGGTCCAGTGGTTAAGGCTCTGTGCTTCCATTGTAGGGGACACAGGTTCAATCCCTGGTCGGGGAACTAAGATCCTGCATGCTGCATGGTATGGCCAAAAAAAAAAAAAGAATCATGCATATGAAGAACAAAGCAATCAGTGGAGACCAGCTCTGAAATGACCCTGATATATCAATAGAATTAGCAGACAAGAGTTTTTTTTGCTTTTTCTTTGTTTGTTTTGGCTACGTTGGGTCTTCAATGCTGCGCACGGGCCTTCTCTAGTTTTGGCCAGTGGTGGCTACTCTTTGCTGTGGTGCACTGGCTTCTGTCATTGCAGTGGCTTCTCTTGTTGCGGAGCACGGGCTCTAGACGCGCAGGCTTCAGTAGTTGTGGCGTGTAGGCTCAGTAGTTGTGGCTCACAGGCTCTAGAGTGCAGGCTCAGTAGTTGTGGCGCATGGGCTTAGTTGCTTGGCGGCATGTGGGATCTTCCTGGATCAGGGCTCAAACCCATGTCCCCTGCATTAGCAGGTGGATTCTTAACCACTGTGCCACCAGGGAAGCCCCCAGACAAGAGATTTAAAGGAGATGTTTTAACTGTGTACTCCAAGATGTAAAGTAAAATATGCTTATATGAATGAACAATTCGAAAATCTGCAGAGATATAGAAACTTAAAAAAATAGAAATTCTAGAACTGAAAATACAATTTCTGAAATTAAAAATTCACTAGCTGCTCTTTGAGCAGTTTAGAGATGATAAAAGAGCTAGCAACCTTCAATCTAGATCTATAGAAATTATCAAGTCTGGGGAACAGAGAGAAAAAAGATTGAAACAGAATGAATAGAGCTTCTGTAACCTGTGGGACAATATCAGAGGGCCTAATGTATGTGTAATTGGAGTCCCAGAAGGAAGGGCGAGAGAGAATGGGGCAGGAGAAATATTTGATGAAATAATGGCGGAAAGTTTCCTAATTCTGATCAAAGACATGAAATTATGGATTTGGGAAGCTCAATGTGTACCACGAACAGAATAAATACAAAGAAAACCACAGCTAAACATATTATAATTAAACTACTGAAAACAAAAGGTAAAGAGAAGATATTAAAAGCTGCTAGAGCAAAATAGCACATTACATACAAGGGAGACATTATATGAATAACTGAAGATTTCTCATCAAAAGCACTGAAGGTCAAAAGAGAGTGGAACATTTTTCAAGAGCTCAAAAAAACCTGCCAACCCAGAATTTTTCTTCAAAGATGAAGGTGGAATAAAGTCATTTTTATGTAAACAAAAGACTACATACTATGTGAATCCATATATAGAAGAAGAAGATAGAAGTCAGGTTACCTTAAGAGGGAATTATTAATTGCAGGAAGGGAATGTTTCCACATAACATGCCACCCCACAAATTAGTAGCTTGAAACAAAAGCAGTTTTATTTTCTCATGATTCTGCAATCAAGGTTATGCTCAGGTGGGCAGTTCTTCTACTGGTCGTGACAGTAGTCACTTGAATGACTACATTCAGCTAGTGTGTTGGCTGCAGGCTGGATTCATTAGGGATAACTAGGACCCTGTCTCTCTTTCCATTTAGTCTTAGAATCAGTATGTCCAGGGTCAGGCTTACAGTTCAAACCCTTTTTATGTATGTGTTATACCTCAGTAAAAAGTTTACTTTCAAATGGGGTGCAAACAGTAGAGAAATAATGTTAAAGAATAATATAGCAAAAATAGAGACTACAGAATATTCCAGAGAATACAAGTACTTTTTATCTGACTAGTGTAAAGTTTTTGTAAGGAAAATTAATAGAAGATAAAGAAAAAAACCTTAAGTTTATGTTAGTTAGATTTGAATGGGTCTGATTAGAAAGGATGTGAGAAGCTATTAAAGGGTTTTGAGCAGAGGAATAATGTGATCAGAACAGTAGTTTAGTAGATATAATTTCATGCTAGTGTATAAAATCAACTGGAGAAGGGAGAGGTTATAATCATGCAGACTTATTTGGGAGCAGCAATCAAGAGGTGCACCAGTAAGAATTTGAACTAGAATGATGGAAAGTTAATGGGAAAGAAAGTAATAGAATTTATTTGTTCCATATACAGGGATTGAGAACCTACTGTGTTCCAGGCACTGGATAAGGAACTCACAATATATGAAATACAGGTGTAGAGAACTAATCACAGTTTGTTGTAATAAGAGTTTTAATGGATGAATGTTGGGACTTCTCTGTTGGTCCAGTGGCTACGACTCCATGTTCCCAATGCAGGGGGCCCGGGTTCAATCCCTCGTCAGGGAACTAGACCCCACATGCCGCAACTAAGAGTTTGCACGCGGCAACTAAAGATCCCACATGCCGCAACGAAGATCCTGCACACAGCAACGAAGATCCCGAGTACTGCACCTAAGACCCGGCATAGCCAAATAAATAAATATATTTTTTTTAAGTAGATGAGTGTATAACGTGTTAAGGACCCAAGAAGAGGGAGCAACTAATTGTATGGAAGAGTCTAAGAAGTGCTTTATGTAAGATTAAATGTTAGATGAGTATTTGAAGTTTGCCAGGCAAAGAAGAGTAGAGCATCATGGCATTGAGGACATGGTTCAGTATGTCTGTGTATGGAAGCTAAGCATAGGTACAAGAAGCTAGAAAGATAAAGAAGGATCACATCGCTAAAGGCAAAAGGTGTCATGAAAGAAGGTTTAATAGAAATTAGTGACAACATAAGTAAGCAAAAATTACCCTAAGGTTTTAAATTTAAGTGACTAGAAAAATGGTATCGATAATACAAATAAATGGGAACTCAGTGTTAAGAATTATATAATCTATAGATATTTTTCATCTGAGTGGACCCTGGAATACCCAGAGGGTATTTTTTAATGTATGTTTGAACACTAAATGTGTTTCATCAGTGAAGTTCTTAATATCGTATGCTCATCATAGGTTATTAAAGCCAGTCAACAGCCTAGAATTGATTCTTAACCATTGGCACAGTTTTCTTCAAAATTACAATCTGTAAAATAAAAGAAAATTCACCTGAATTTTTCTTAACTCAGAAGAAAAGAAATAGGTTAACTGAATAAGAAACAGAACTGTTAGGAATGTTCCAAAGGTTTGGTTTTAAATTATCAAATTAATTCCTCTTTCATTTGTTTTAAAATACTGTTGTTTCAAGAACCACCAATTATCAGCTAATGCTAGATGTATAATTATGTGTTAATGTATGACAAGGTTGGCAGTCTCCACAGAAGACTGGCACTTAGCTGATGATTGAAGCTGCTGTTGGTCCAATGAATCTGTAGCTCAGAAATTTTCCTAGAAGTAACCTCTGTTGTTCAAATTACATATCCATTTTTTGAGACACAACCCACTGACTACAGGCATTATTACCTGAATTATTACAAAGTAATTGATTAGAAATCTAAATCAAACTTTGACACTATAGATCCATATGAGTGGTTGTCTGAGAACTAGGGGACAGGAAAAAGGTAGGAGCTTACTAAGAAAAACACAAGGGAATTTTTGGAAGTAATGGATATGTTCATTATCTTGACTGTGGTGATGGCTCCATGGGTGTATACATCCTACAAACTTAAGTTACACACTTTAAGTATGTGCAGTTTGTTGTGTGTCAGTCTGTTACCTACCTAAGTCTTGGACTTTCTAATCAATAGAAATTGATAAGAGGCCAGACGAGAAATTCAGGCAAGGCTTTATTGGTAGTCATACTGCAGCACAAAGGAATGAAAACAAGTTGCCTTGCTCACTCCCCTATGTGGGGGTGAGTTGGTCCCTTAAATGGAGTGAGAGTAGGGGCAGGTTGGTGGGTGGGGCCTGAGGGGTGGCTTAGGTAGTCTGCCCACCCCCTTGGTGATGCTGTGTGCAGGGATCATGTACAGTATGCTGCTTTTTCTCTGGCACCTCAGAAGTAGCAGTTGGGGCTTTGCCTTTTTGTATCTTGTTCATAATTTGCCCCAACTGCACATTTGTGCAGTTATTTTTAGTCCCTTATAGTTTCTTTGTATTCTTTTGCTCTGGGAGACATTTGTCCAGGTACACACACTCCAGTAAAGGGTCCCAGGACTCAAGTCCCAGCCTGTCTCAAATCATGCCTCAGTATAGCTGTTATTAAAAGAAATAAATTTAATCTTAGAATAGTCAGATAAAATATTTTGGGTCCTGCACCATTATTCATATAAAAAAGATCTAGCCATTTTTAAATGTATATACACAATTTGAACAAATCTAGGTTACCTGAGTTATAATGAATTGAGTGTAGTGATTTTTAACCAGAGTCTTAAGAGTAATACACTTATATAGATTTGTGTATGTGTATTTGTGAATCTGTGCTGATTCTGGATGATTTTTTTTTTCTTTGAGAATTGGTGACTGTGGATTGAATGTTAAAGATGTTAAATTGGCTTTTAAGCAGATTTTACAATATATCAGTACCACCTTAGTTTGAGTATTTTTTCCTTGTGAGAGATGCAGAAAGATCAATGTCTCAGGTGCCCCAGATCATAATAAATATTTTTAGTAATACTTTTCTTTACCTTTGTACACTTTTAATAATGAGCTTTAAAAAAAAAATCAGACTATTAATGGCTTTCTGACAGTGTCATCCTGGCTGTGGTTGAGACCAGTGTGAACTCTAATTTTTAAAGGTTAATTCTATAGGTAGAACACAGATTTGCTAGAAGACATAAGGACTTGGATAAAAGATCGAATTAGGATATGTGATATAAGAGGATCTTTTAAAAGAATCGCTATTTGATGCTTGGAATGTGTTCAGTCAGATGCCTGTATAATATTGCTAAAGCATAAACAGGTGAACGTATTCATATCCTTTAATACAGTAATTTCAATTCTTGGAATTTAAATAATCAAAATAGGAGCATCTATATGTGAAGATATTTATGTTGTTTTTATGTATCATAGTAGAAATTAAAAGAAACCTTTATGGGACAGATAAAGTACGTTACTTACTGGATACTACCATTAAAAATAATGCAGCAATTTGAGATTATCCTTATGTATTGTGTTAGATAAAAAATGAACCAATGCAAAGCGTTCGTTCATTTTGTGAAACTTCATTACTTAAAATTTGAGGACTTTCCTATAGTATGCAAAAATCAGAATATAAATTTGCCTGCCTCTACAATCAAAACAGCAAGAGTGATTAGGGTGGGGGGTAAGATGATAAATACTGTGTGTTTTCCATATCTTATTTTATATATTTTTTAAATTATCAGTTGTTTTTAAAAGAACACACGCCTTTTAATTAAGTGTACAAATTTAGCTACACTAAAGTAATATAGACTACTAGTGGCTGAAGCTCTGGGGTTTCATTAGTACAGTAATGACTTAATTAACAAATCCTCTATGAACAAAACCTCTTTCCCCGAGACTGGCCTTGGTGCAGCAGGCATGGGGGAAGGATCAATTTTCTCTGAGTTAGATTGGTGGCAGCAGGGACTAATGAGGCAGGGCCTTGAAAGTGGCTCTCTCTCAGATCTAACTCCTCAGGGGTTGGCTAGAGCTGATGCTAAGGGCACTGCTGTACTCCTGGGACCTACACAGCCTGGTTACCCAGGTGTTAAGAAAACAATTTCTGTGCCAAGACCATATGTGGCTTTTAAGAGACTCGGCAGGACTCTTGATTTAGGCAGAGCATTCCTAGTGTGGAACGAGTAGGCTAGAAAATAGCAAAGAGGGAATCCCATGTACTAGGAAGCTTCCACCTGTCTTCTGTGTGCTCAGTGTACTGCTTTTTTGATACCCTGGGCTTCATTTTATTCAACTATAAAATGAAAGGGCTGACTAGAAAATCTCTACTGTATCTTTCAGTTCTGATGGTCTTTATGTCCAGAGTGTTCTAATGGTCTATGTGTCTAGATCCGGAGTCAGCAATCTTTCTGCAAAGGGCCAAATAGTAAATATTTTCAGCTTTGCAGGACATACGATCTCAGTCGTAGCTGTTCAGCTCTGCCTCTAGTATGAAAGCAGCCATATGTAAGAATACGTAACCAAATAGGTCTGGCTGTGTTCCAGTAAAACTTTATTTACAAAAATAGGCGGCTAGCTAGATTTGGCCCATAAGCCATAGGACAACCTCTGGTCTAGATATTAATGTAATGGAGGTATTAAAAGAATTCTTAGGGGGATATGATATAAATCTTATTTCAGAGGGACCATTCGCTCAGACTTTTTACTTTTAAAGGTTAGTCAAACATAAAATGATATTTCAGGGAATTCCCTGGTGGCCTAGTGGTTAGGATTCCGGGCTTTCACTGTAGTGGCCTGGGTTCAATCCCTGGTTGGGAACTGCGATCCTGTAAGCCTCACAGTGTTGCCAAAAAATACATTAATTAAATAAAATAAACTGATATTTCAAAGTCAGGGTTTAGCAGCATGGAGAGAAGGATAAAAATACCCTGTCACCAAACTATTATAGTAAATTCTCTGCAATAGAGGAATCCTGTCATTCCCAATTAAGGAAGAAATGGTGTCTGCAACACTTGTGACTAGATTCTTTCAAGTCTCCAAAACTGTGAGCCTAGTAGGAGAGAAGTTCAATGGCCTGTTAATTTTGTTTCTTATAAAATAGGCTAAATCATGCCTTTCATGGTAGTGTGGGCTTCAGACCGTGTGTGTGTGTGTGTGTGTGTGTGTGTGTGTGTTTCCAGAAAAGGGCAACTGCCATGCTAGGCAGGCTTCAGGTCTCCATCTGTCTTGGGTTGGGCTTATGTCTTGGTCTTAAGTTACCAGGATTGTAATATGGAGATCAGACTGTCATCACTTTGGAGACCTTTGTTAGTTCTCCCACTTCAGGCCTCATCCAGTGTCCTTTGTCTAGAACATTTATAGCAAACTTTACTTTGTTTGCTATAACAACAAAGCAATCGTAGTTTGGGTTAATTAATTCAGGCCTATTATTACATAAAGGAATCAGCACAGTGATACTTTACCTGCCTAGGGAAGTCTAAAACATTCTTGTTAGCCAGCTTGCTTTCATCTAAGCACTTTTTGGGATCTTTTACTTTCTAAGCTTTAGAGCATTAACTCCTTACTGGCCTATCCCACTAAACAGAGCAGAACTGACATATTCTTTCAGTTACAGCTTGTCCAGAGTGAGCAGTTCTACCATCCCAGCGTGGGGACAACTATAGCCGCTACTTTAATGCAGCAGTTTTCAAAGTGTGGACCAATTGGAGGTCTCCAAGATTCTCCAAAGCGTCTCTTCCATGAAATCAAAACTATTTCACAATAATACTAAGACATTGTTTGCCTTTATGACTCAATTTCAGTGAAGTTTCCCAGAGCATGCATAATATGTAACATAGCAACAGATTGATTACTAAAGCAGATATGAAAATCCTGCTGTCTTTTATTAAACCAGACATTAACGAGATTAGCAAAAATGCAAATGCCACTTTTTTCAATAATATTTTTGTTTTGAATATATTATTATTTTTATAAAAATATGTTAAAATGTAATAGGTCTATTAGTAAATATTTTTCAGTTCTCTTTTTAAATTTCTAATACAGTAAATATAAATATAACTCACATAAAGAAAGGCATTTTGGGGTCCTGAATCTTTAAAAGTATTTCAGGGGGTCTTAGAACCAAAAAGTGTGAGAACTCCTACCCTAATGTAATACCCTTAGTTGCAATGCTCTCATCTCATGGTTACTGATAACACCCTCAACATATTCCCATACGTAAAATATCCACTGAAATTCCCCTATTCAGAGAACAGATGTTAACAATTTAGTGCTTATCCTTCCAGACATCTTTCTACTGAGTGCTTGCATACCCACAGTATATAATTTTACATATATAGGATTATACTATACTTTTCCAGACGTTTTCTCATGAGACAGTTCAGTTTAAATTTTCTCCCTGTTAGCTCTCTGAATTCTTATAAAGTCCTAATGTCTTAAAAAGGGCATAAGGATCATCTTATCTCATTCCCAACTCAATTCAAGAATCCTCTCTAAAACATTCACTGCCTAGCAGATTATTCATTTTGGTTTTATAAACCCTAAATTGTTAGAAAGTTTTTCCTTCTGTTGAACAGATATTTACCTTCTTATAACTTCTCTTCATTGGTCCTAATTTCACTTTCAGAAACTATGTAGAATCCTTCTTATCCATCTTCACCATGTCTCTTTCTGGATGCTTTCTTCTGACCTATCTTCCAGTTCACTAATTCTTTTCTAAGCTGCATCTAATTCTCTATTAAACATATTCATTGAATTCTTATTTTCAGTTTCCATTTAAACTTATCAAATTCTTGATTTCAGTTTCTATTTTTTATAGTTTATAGTCCTCTACTAAAATTCTCAGCTTAGTTTTTAACTCATGATCAGTAAGTATAGTTATTTCAGAGTTGCTGTTTCATAAGTTCAGTATTTGGAACCACTTCGGGGTACTTTCTGTTGTATGATTTCTGCTGGTTTTAATTTCTTGCTTGCCTCCATATATTACTATTTTTTAATCTGTGTGAGACATTGTATTTGGAAAATTCTTTGTAGAAATAATTTGAGGCATAGGATGATTCATGTTTTCTTTTGACAGGCACAGGAACACCAGCATACTAGAATCATCTTGATCTAAGTTCAGGAACTTAGAATGATTGGAAGCCAAGCCACAGTTCATTGCCTAGGCTTATCTACCCCCTATATATCCTTAAGCCTAGCTGCCATCCTTTGGGTTCCAAACTTAAGATGAAGAGGTTTTACCAGAGCCATCTCTCTTGACAGGCTCTAGATTCCAAATTTTGTCCTCCCAGCAATATCAAACATCAGACTCACCTCCCTGGTCTCTCTCATCCCTTATGTCCTACCCTGGTAATTCTTCATTCTTTTGTTAGGCCATCACTACCTTCAAGCACATTTTTTGTTTTGTTTTGTTTTTGGTTTTTTTTGCGGTACGCGGGCCTCTCACTGTTGTGGCCTCTCCCGTTGCGGAGCACAGGCTCCAGATGCGCAGGCTCAGCGGCCATGGCTCACGGGCCCAGCCGCTCCGCGGCATGTGGGATCTTCCCGGACCAGGGCACGAACCCGTGTCCCCCGCATCGGCAGGCGGACTCTCAACCACTGTGCCACCAGGGAAGCCCAAGCACATTTTTTAAAGATACATTTTGTCTAGACGTTCTAATTGTTCTTGATGAGATGGTTGGTACGAATTACTTAGTCTACTGTTATCAGAGCCCCTAGAACCTACTTAAATTCATATTAATATTTCTCTATCTTTCTGGGTTGCTTAGGAAGCTGTTAGGGAGCAGGCATAACCCTGAAAGGGCATCCTCATAGACACATTTTACCATCTGTACCACATTTATCCAGGAGCTGTTTAAGAGCACATATTGAATGTTTGGTCTGATACTGCATTTCGGTTCAGACAAACTGGAGGTATTATCAAATTCAAATAAGCAGTTATTCTATAGCTTTCATCTCATAATTTTGAATTTTGTTAAGATTAATGATTGCAGTGCTACCCTTTTTCTATATTACCTGGGTTTATTACCCAGGTTAGGCTAAGGCAGCAGCCTAACAAATAACCCTCAAAGTCTTAATGACATTCAGTAATAGATATTTTTTTCTCTTGCATTCTTTTTCTTCACTGTACGTGAGGCCCTACTCCATGTTTTCTTCTTTCTAGGACCAACACTGAAGGGCAGCCCTAATCAGGAGCATGCTAGTTGTATTCGAGGGGTAAAGACTTAATGAAAGAACTACACAGTAGTTCTTATATCTCTTGTATCACTTCCTCTCACATATCATTAGCTGAAGCAAGTCATGTGGCCAAACCTGATAATAATCAGGTAGGAAGTACAGTCCTTATTAACGGAATATAGTTCTCCCGAGGGAATGAACCCAGTAAAGAGGAGCAGTGGATACAGTGTACCTGCGTCCCCATTTTACTTCACAGGTTTATATTCTAGTCTTCTTGAAATAAAACTAATGGTCTCGTTATAATTTAGGATTTAAACCACTAAAAACAAAAAAGTCAAAACAAACTATTGCTTAAACCTTGAATTAAGGTAAAGAATTGGGTTTGTTTTAAAAATCACTCAAATTGCCCTTCTTTAAAACATTAATTCCGTGTATGCACAGTTTCTTTCATCTGGTGTTTCTCTAAATTCCTTTATCCCATCTCTTATCCCACTAGTGATAAAGGAATTTGCTCTTTGGGGAGTTAAATCTTTAATATTGACCTCTAGGTATTACTCGCAGCCCAGTTGTTTTCTGTTTTGTATTACACCTTCATTAGCACTAAATTTTTTATACTAGCTTTTCTAAGATTTTTATTTTAACATGTTTTTAAAAACCTTAAATTACATTCTTCTCATTTATTTGCACTTCTTCTCTCTTCTAATTGTTTCATTGTCCACCCACCAAAGATACATTTACTATCTCTTATTTTTTCATTCATCATATATGCTCATAAATTCTAAATTCAGAGATTCTCAGTTCTCCCTTACAGTTATGGTGTTTTTCTAGTTGTTCTCCTATTACTGTTCAAAATGTTTTTGGAATGTATTGGGATTTTCTTCATTGTTTGAGGTTCTTCAGCATGTTCTTTTATTTTCATGCATCAGAGCAATTCCTACTATATTTGTATGGGATCTCATATAATTTTTTTAATGAGCAAAGTACAATATTGAGCAACATTAAAGATTTTATTATTCCTTATTCTAAAATATAATATTTATTTAACAGTGAGATGAAAATACAGGTTTTATGAAATATAATTCCTGTGTCAAAAAGCTGTTAAGTGCTGCCACTGTTTTGTGACCCCCTGAATGATGTCTGCTCTCTTTGTATTAAGTCTAATAGTAATTGATCCCAAATAAAATCATGAAATTCCCTTTTATTAGCTTTAGAAATGCATTGATAAGTACCTTGTTTGATGGGATAAAAGCTTCAATCACTGATGCCCCCACCTGAGTGGTTAATTCCAAAATATTATTTGTCTGACGCATTGTTGTCAGTGACAACTGAACAAGAACTTTTAGGAGCAGTTGGCTGTTCCAATAATCACAAATTTCAAGGTTATGCAAATGGTGCCAGTTCAGCCCAGCTCTTTTCTCTATTATCATATCAATTGAGTCAGTTCATAGTAGACAAAGCAAGGTTATGGGAACCACCTAGAGCATCATGCACCATTTAACATCAATGCAGCATATAAGAACATCTGCAACTTCAATCTTATTAACAGAGGATAGAATGGAAGGCAATAAACAGCTTTCTTCACCATTTAATTGCAAAATAGTATTTCCTAATGTTTGCATTGTTTATCAACAGGAACTTCATCAATAATTGTATAATTATGGTTGCCTAGATTACATAGGCAACCCTCATGCATCTTGTCATTTATTACAGAGAGGTCTGAATTTAATCTGAATTTGAACACACGATTCAAGACTAATAATATAAGTCCTTTGAAATGTGAGTTGCATGATACAGATATTTTGTGCAGTAAGAGAATGGCAGTTTATGATTCCTCAGTCACTTTGGGGATTAAGTTAACACAGAGAAAAGACTGAAAGGCAGTGAAAAATGAGGGGAAGCCACTAGTTAGATTCAAACATAGACCCATTGAACATGAAAGTAGGTTATGTGCTTTAGAATTAATCACGAGTAATTAGATGTTTGCTTTAGGCCAAAATTGGGCTGAATTAAAACAGAATTGTTATGCTGGGGTCTTCCCCTCAGTTTCTATGCTTAAAGGGAGAAAATGGCAGAAAACCACAAGTATACTGAAAAAAAACTATGGTGGCCAAAGTTAGAAATTGTAAATGCAGAGGAAAGGCTTGATGTATCTGTTCAGTCTTTGCCTTTATTGCTCTTTGAAGCCAGATAACATCACTACTCCTAACCAGCAAAATGTTAGTGTTTGCAGCAAGCGGCCAAGTGCGTTCTTCAGGCTCTGTGGAAGCAGAGTTTCTTTTGACACACAGTGCAAAATAGCCAAGAAAAATGAGAGGAAATAATATAAGTTCAGTAACAGTTATTGGTGTGGTCATTGGGAGTTGTCTCATAATAAAACAGGAGTAGGAAAATGTAAAAAATAAGGGATGCATTTAAAGTAGATGAGGCAAGGGGCTGGTCTGAAAAGTTTGTGTCTTTTAAACATGAAAATCTCATATTTTTACTTAAGTTTATTTTGTATTTAAGGAGAACCTGAGGCCTGTTCATGAAATTGTGTTTGAAACATTTCAATATTTAGAATATTTTCTCCCCCTGATTAGTCTGTATTTATACCTTTAATAATTCTCCATTCATTTTCTAGCAGCAAATTTTTCTTCCCTTCTCAGATTTTTTTTTTTAAGATCACATAAGGAAGAAAAAAAATCTACTATAGTAAGGTACCCACAGATTAGAGGAAGATGTAGTGTTTCTGTCCCCTTTTTTGCTGGTTCTGAGTGTAGTGAACATAGCAGAAGCTTTCTTAACGTGATAGTTGATCTATCATTGCCTCCATCTGAGGGATACCAAGAACTGGTTTGTTGGAGGTAATTGTTTGACCTGTAATTACTTAACATTATGCCTAAAGACTTTTTAAAAAGTAATTACAGCCTCTACTGTAAACTTGAAAAAGTTCTAGCTCTGCAGAATAAGAGTGGATATTTTGTATACATACATACATACATGCATATATATATATATATATATATATATATATATGTGCCTCTCACTTAAATACCTCAGGAAAAACATTTTTCTAGGCTGGGGCTTTGCATAAATGGGCAGTACCAATTATGACACATGCACACCTTTCCTTTAAAGAACTTATAGGCAAACATTATTCAGGAGCCTTTTCTAGGAGCTGTTTATCAAAACTGCTATGATAATAACTTTGTCCTAATGAGTCCCAGTCTCTGTTTAGGGAGTAATCGATAAACTGCGAATTAATGTTCCATAATTCACATTACAATGCACATGTAATTATTTGAGATGAGGCAAACCCTATGCATTTAATTTACAACTATAATTAAGTAAACTCATTTGATACTAATTAGGTGAGCCTAAAAGGATCATAGGTTTGTATATTTAATTATCAAAGTACAATCAGCAACCAGTTTCTGAAAAGCTTTCCTAGCTTGAACTCAACATTGATCTTTGCCCACCCACACTACAATTTTATGTTCTTGGACCTTCAGTAAATTAAAATGCATGGTGAATCGTGGAGAATCTACTTGGTGAGTTAGCTTTTTTGGTAATTAGATTTGTAATTCACCATCTGAAAAAACGGCTTGAATATAAAGAAGCTTTATGTCTGATAAATCAGTTCATCAGAAATGAGGGAGAAATTAAGACATTTCCCATTAAACAAAAGCTAAAGGAGTTCATTACTGGTAGACCTGCCCTATAAGAAATCCTTCAGGCTGAAAAGGATGCTGGACAGTAACTCAAAGCCATATAAAGAAATAATGCCAGTAAAGGTAACTACATAGGTAATTGTAATAGCCAGTGTTCTTGTATTTTTTATTTCTAACTCCTCTTTTATTTCATAGATGATTTAAAAGACAAATACATTAAACAATAATTATAAATATATGTTAATGGACATACCTGCATAAAGATATAATTTATAACAACATAAAGGGGGAAAGGAGCAATATAGAAGCAGAGGTTTTGTATGTTGTTGAAGCCAATTTGGTTTCAGTTCAAATTAGATTGTTACATATTGAAAATGTTAATTTTCTTACCCACTGAGAAAATATTTGAGGAATACAGAAGTTTTCTCTGTTTTGTTAAAATAGTATATAAAAATTAGTTTGTCAGAAAATATACCTGTTTGCTAGCTTAGAAGTCTTTTAAATTCTACTGTCAATCACCAAGTATTTACTGCATACCTAATATAATGGGCTTTCTGCTAGGTTTCAATAATTATCTCCATTTCTTCCCACTAAATGTGTAAACATATAATCAAGAAAGAAGCTTTATATGATGTCTCCAGTGACTTCCTAGTCTTGGAATATGCTAGATAAAATGTTATTTCTTAGCTGCATTTATGCTGTGAAGAATGTGAAAGCTTGTGCCCATGACTTTCCCTAAAGGTGTAAAAGACGTTTCTATCTCCAACCTTTAAAACCAAGGTACCTGAATGTAAGGAGTAGAAGGCACCTGTATGATCCAGTATATGTTCCCTTCACTCTTAAAGTATTTAGGGTGTTGCCATTACTATCAGAAATTGTGAACCTTACCCGCAGACACTCAAATTCTAAGCTTTCAGAATGTGCTAACCAGAACGTGAGGGTTTTTCCTTTTCCTTATCAGCAGCCACTATAGTAAAATAGAAGGTAATTGCTGACGCTTATGTTGCTCACATAGAACATTTACTTACATGATCTAAAATAAGATATTAAAATAGATGAGCAAATTGATATCTGGCCTGTGAGGCCGTCGTTGCTTCTTTTATTTCTTTGGGGATACGAGTGCAATTTGTCAGTACATTAAAACAGAGATTTTTTTTTTAATAACAAGGCCCAAGTTTCTTCTGTCCAGATGTAAACAATGTCAGGAGTTCACACGCTATACAATTAATGGCACCAGCCTTGCTGCACTGACATCTATGCCTGACCAGTTTGTATCTTGTCTCTGGGTCATCTGAGGAAGTATAAATAGTATTGCGGACTATGAACAGGCCAAGTCTAGCAGGTACCATTTACATGGACTAGAGTATAAATAGTATCCTCTGAAGCTGTACTTGTGGTGTTCTTTTTTTTTTTTTTTTTTTTTTGCAGTACACGGGCCTCTCACTGTTGTGGCCTCTCCAATTGCTCCGGACACGCAGGGTCAGTGGCCATGGCTCACGGGCCCAGCCGCTCTGCGGCACGTGGGATCCTCCTGGACCGGGGCGCAAACCCGTGTCCCCTGCATCGGCAGGCGGACTCTCAACCACTGTGCCACCCAGGAAGCCCTGTGGTGTTCTTAAATTGAATTATCTCTCATCTTCTTCCAATCTCAGAAACAAAGATACTGATTTTTATATCGTTTGAATAACTATTTGCTAGTTCAACATAACTAGTAAAGTATAAAGATTTGACACCTAATGGCTTCTGTTCTATCCCCTCGTGGTAACAGTAATATGGTGGATTCAGAAGAGTAGTAGACATTTAGAATGATACTTTGGAGAGGGGAATGGAAGCACCAACTAGGGATTATTAGTAGGACCAGTTCTGAGAGGAATTAACAGTAATTGGCACAGTATTGGATGACAAACACCAGCCCATTTGGAAACAGGATCTTCATCATTTTTTAATAGGGTTGTGCCATTCTTCTTAATCTACTGATGGATATGAGTGTGATCCTTAAACTATTCCTGCAACTTTTCAAAAATCTGATGCTGCAAATTCTGTTCATAAAGAACAGTGAGGAGTACAACCAAGCTTTAAAAGCAATGTAAAATATTGTAATTGATGGGGCTTCCCTGGTGGCGCAGTGGTTGAGAGTCCGCCTGCCGATGCAGGGGACACAGGTTCATGCCCCGGTCCGGGAAGATCCCACATGCCGCTGAGCGGCTGGGCCCGGGAGCCATGGCTGCTGAGCCTGTGCGTCCGGAGCATGTGCTCCGCAATGGGAGAGGCCACAACAGTGAGAGGCCCATGTACCACAAAAAAAAAATATATATATATATATATATATATATATAGAGAGAGAGAGAGAGAGGGTAATTGAGAGGTTTTTTTAAACAGGTAATTAACCATACATTTACACCTTTTAATCTACTTTTAAGTGCAAGGGAGATTGGCAAATGACTCAATAAAGAAAAGCGTCCTGTTTAAATTGGATAAAATGGTTGTTTACTAGTGTTTATCACTGTACTCCAAGTAGTCAACTGATCTGTTAATCCAGTTTAGTTTACTAGACAATAAATAGTACTCATAACTTTTATCAGTGTTTGTCAGGGGTCCCTCTGAAATGACTCCATACTTTGGGGAACTTTAATCTTATTGTATAGTATAGACTGTTTAAAATTTTTTTTTCTTTCCTCATATACCTATGACATTACCTTGAGGCATTATCATCCCTGCAAACCAGATTGCACTAAACACCAGTAATATTTCAGCAATGCTTTCTTGCTCTAAGACTTCTAATCCATAATGAGAAAAAAGGAGCCATTGGTCCTCTCATATCTGATGCAATTTTTCATTTGTAAACTAAATAACATTTGCCATTGCCACCATCAACAATTCAAACAGAAATCTTACCAATAGAGAGCCCATGATTAGAAGTAGTGGCATCAATAGCTTAATCTTTAATAATAGAGAACAACTTTGTACATGCATATCCATTTTAAAAATCTTTATTGTTGGGACTTCCCTGGTGGCACAGTGGATAAGAATCTGCCTGCCAGTTCAGGGGACACGGGTTCGAGCCCTGGTCCAGGAAGATCCTGCTTTGCCGCAGAGTAACTAAGCCTGTGTGCCACAACTACTGAGCCTGCGCTCTAGAACCTGCGAGCCACAACTACTGAGCCCGCATGCTGCAACTACTGAAGCTTGCGCACCTAGAGCCCGTGCTCCACAAGAGAAGCCACCTCAATGAGAAGCCCGCGTACCGCAACGAGTAGCTCCCGCTCGCTGCAACTAGAGAAAGCCAGCATGCAACAATGAAGACTCAACGTAGCCAAAAATAAATAAATAAAATTAATTAATTTTTTAAAAAACGGGTTTCCCTGGTGGCATAGTGGTTAAGAATCCGCCAGCCAATGCGGGAGACATGGGTTCGAGCCCTGGTCCAGGAAGATCCCACATGCCGCGGAGCACCTAAGCCCGTGTGCCACAACTACTGAGCCTGTGCTCTAGAGCCTGCGAGCCACAACTACTGAACCTGCATGGCCACAAATACTGAAGCCCGCACACCTAGAGCCTATGCTCCACAACAAGAGAAGCCACCACAATGAGAAACCCACACACTGAAACAAAGAGTAGCCCCCACTCACCGCAACTAGAGAAAGCCCACGCACAGCAACAAAGACCCAACGCAACCAAAAATAAATAAATTAATTAATTTATTAAAAAAAAAAACATGCCTTCAGAAGGAGCAGTTTTAAGTAAGACCTGGTCACCTATACCCAGACGTCTTATTTTAAGATTAATAATATTCTTGTCCATTTATTCATTAAATGCTTACTACGTGCCAACCTTTGTCCTACGTGCTTTACATGTATTAACTGACTTAATGTTTGCAAAAACTCTATGAGATAATTACAATTTTTGCCCCCATCTTACACATGACAAATTGAGGCATAGAGAGTTTAACTTGGTTATGAGCTAGTAAATCGGAATTTACTAGTAATCGGGAATATGAACCCAAGAGTCTTGTTCATATTCTTAATCACAATGTTATACTGCCTCTGTTCTTTATGGAGTATTAATTTACTTAATTTAGTCAAATTTAGTTATCAGTACAGGGCTTAAAAGGGGAATTTAAATGTCAGTAAACTGTTACATACTGTTCAATCAAAATCTGTTTTTTTCCATTATCACCTTTTTTCTGGAAAAAATGGTGGCAACATTGCTCAAATGGCAGCTTTGGAATTATATTTTACTTCTCTCTCATTCTTTTTGTCCCAAAGTCCTACTTTGCTTTGGGACCCTGGGTAGTTGACAGCCTCCGTGAGCTTCAATGTCTTCATTTATATAATCAGGTCAATAACACCTAACTCATGTGATTGCAGTGAGAATACATGAGATAAAGTATATAGAGCACTTGGTGCAGTACCTGGCTCATAGTAAGTATTTGAATATCGCTTTTTGCTCAGAAACTGCAGTTGCATCCCATTTGCCTCATGTATCAAGTCCAAACATTTGTCGGGCTTTCAAGGCCTCCCTAGAGATGGCTGGACCCCACCCATCTTGCGTTATTTCTGGCCTTACCTGACATTTAAACATCCTTCTTTCTCTATGCCTCCTGGGATATATATCTTTCTTTTCCTCTCCTTTTCACTATCCACATCAAAACCCATCTTTAAGTTCAATCTTCTCCATGAAACTATCACCAGTTAATTAAACTCACATTGTTCCTTTCCTCCTTTGAGCTCCTGTTGCAGCTATAAATATTACATTGTTAATATTTCACAAATTCTTCCACATATGCTAGATTTCTCTTTCCAACTAGATTCTTAAGTTCCTTGAGAAGACAGACCATGTCTTAATAATTCTCCTTTATCTGCTTCCAAAGGATCTAGCAGAAAATTAAGAGCTCATAGTGAGTGTTCAACAAGTACTTATTGCCTGGTTGAAGATAATAAGCTCCTGGGCTTCCCTGGTGGAGCAATGGTTAAGAATCCACCTGCCAGTGCAGGGGACACAGGTTTGAGCCCTGGTCCGGGAAGATCCCACACGCCACGGAGCAACTAAGCCTGTGTGCCACAACTACTGAGGCTGCACTCTAGAGCCCGTGAGCCACAACTGCTGAGCCTGTGTGCTGCAACTACTGAAGCCGCACGCATAGGGCCTGTGCTCTGCAACAAGAGAAGCCATCACAATGAGAAGCCCGCACCCGCAACAAAGAGTAGCCCCCGCTCACCGCAACTAGAGAAAGCCTGCATGCAGCAGCAAAGACCCAGTGCAGCCAAAAATAAAATAAATTAAATTAAATTAAATTTTAAAAAAGATAATAAGCTCCTAAAAACACCTTATAGAATTGTATAGGGCTTTATATTTGACAGGGTGCTTTTATTAATATTTATGCTTAATCCATATAATAGTCACTGAAAATAGCTAAAGCAAGAATTATCATCATTTTCTGAGCAGCAAAACAGAGTTTAAGTTACACTGTGACTTGCATAAGGTCTCTTGGTAAGTAGCATCTTAGACTCCGTTCCCAACTCCCACCATTCAGTCCATTCTCTATAAGGCTGCCAGAACAATCTCTTTTGAAAATGGGATCGTGTCACTCCTCTCTTTGAAACCTTCCAGTGGTTTCCCTTTTTATTAAATAGAATGAAATTCTACCAGCTCTTCCCCCCGACACCCCACCCACACACACACACACAAATTTGATCTCCACATACTCACTGTACTCTAGTTACAGTGGCCTTCTTAACCTTGAACAGGCCTAGCTCACAAAGCTTGTTGCTAGCCCAGGTCCTCTGCACTTGAATATTCCACCCCTGGATCTTCACATGGCTGGCTCCTTCTTGCTATTGAAGTCTCAATTCAAACATCACCTCCTCAGTGAGGAAGTAACACCCATCTAAATTAACCCTCCTCCCCAGTCATACTTTATCATCTGTTTTATTTCCTTCATGGCATTTATTGTTATCTCAAATTATCTTCTTCATTTTTGTATTAGTTATATATTATCTATCCTCACTAGAATGTAGATCCTGTGAGAGCAGGGTTTTTGTTTGTCCTATTCACATCTGTATTCTCCTTCCCTGACAGAGGTCCTGACACATGATAAGCTCTTAATAAGTATTTGTTGAATAAAGTAGCTGAACAAAAACCAGACTCAAACTGTGGGTCTTTTGAGTCCTAATCCAGTTTACTTGCCATCATTCCATTTATTCTGCCTTTCATGAAAGCACTTATACTTTTGGAACTACAATAAGAACTGATGTTCAGAATAATGACATTAACATGTGCTGTAGGATTCTCGATTATCAAAGAAAATTTTCATTGAGTTCAATAAACTAATTAAAGCAAGGATGTCATGGTATGTTATTATATTAGTACATTTAGAAAGATTTCCAACTAAAAAGACTTTCTGCTTTTTCTTTAGTTAACCAGAAAATTAAATTAACCCAGAGCTCTTCATTTCCCCCAAAAGTCCTTGTTAATTAGGATTGTTCTATAAATCTCTATTATTAGCAGAATTTGTCATCTGTTTCATTATCCTGTTTATTAGGGCAGTCTGAGCAGGGTGTCTTTGCTCATATCCTGATATGTGTATCCAATGAAAAGAAAAAGCATTTCCTGGATTCTCTTTTTTTTCCCTATTCTGTGACACAGGCATATTTCATGCTGTTTGCATAACAACTTAATTTCCTTGTGTCAGTTCCCAGTATAAAGTAGGAATGATATTCTTAACTTGGCTATTAAGTAAAATAATTAAATTTAGAGTCTACTTAAAATAAAAGCATTAGTGCTTTGAAACATTGTTTGTGATAACAGAAGATTGAAAACAACCTAAAAGTTCATCAATAAAGGACTACTTAAGTAAATTATAGTATATCCATACAGTGGACTATTACACAGTCATGAAAAACAATGACATTCTCTGTTTACCAATATAAAAAGATCTCCAAATGAAAAAACATCGTCCAGAACAGCATGCATATAGTATGATACTTTTTTTGTTGTTTAAAATAAAAAGGAGAAAAGTAAGAATGTTTTGCTTATATGTGCATAGAGAAATTGTGAAAGGATATACAGGAAAGCAATAGCAGTAATAACCAGATTGAAAAATAGTGGGACTAGAAACTGAATGAATGGGAGAGATAAGAGAAGGGTGGTTGTACCATATATTTTCACATATTTATATTTGGGGACTATAGTTATGCATTACCTGTAGTAAAAGTTAAAAGGTTAAATTTTTTTAAAAAACAAGCACAGCTAAAAGCAGTATGTGGTTCTGGACTGCATCCTGTACTGGATGAAAAAAATTGCTATAAAAGACATTAGGACAATTAACAAAATTGGAATATGGAGTATAGATTAGATGAAATAACAATATTAAGTTTTTAAATTTGTCAACTATACGATGGTTACCTAAACGAATATGTTTGTTCTTAGGAAATACACCAAATTAAATAAATTATTAAGGAGTAAAGGACATGATATATGCAACTTAAGCTCAAATGGCTTGAAAGAATAAATATGTATGTATATACAGGAGGACTGATAAATTATGGCAAAATGAAAAACTGGTAAATCTGGATAAACGTTATATGGGAATTCTCTGTATTTTTCTTTAAACTTTTCTGCTTGTTTAAAATTATCCCCCCAAAAAAAGGTTAATAAAAAACAAGCAGGGCTTCCCTGGTAGCTCAGTGGTTAAGAATCCGCCTGCCAATGCGGGGGATATGGGTTCAAGCCCTGTTCCAGGAAGATCCCTCATGCTGCGGAGCAACTAAGCCCGTGCACCACAACGACTGAGCCTGCGCTCTAGAGCCTGCGAGCCACAACTCCTGAGCCCGCGCGCCTGGACCCCGTGCTCTGCAACAAGAGAAGCCACTTCAATGAGAAGCTTGTGCACCGCAATGAAGAGTAGCCCCCGCTCGCCACAACTAGAGAAAGCCCACACACAGCAACAAAGACCCAATGCAGCCAAAAATAAATAAATTAAAAAAAGAAAAAAGAAGCAAACAAAAACATTAATACCCTGGAAATACCTCATTATAAGAAATCAAGGTGCAGGAGCCACTTTTCAGAATCTTAGGAGTTCTGGGGTTTTTTTTTTTTGTGATACACGGACTTCTCACTGTTGTGGCCTCTCCCATTGCGGAGCACAGGCTCTGGACGCGCAGGCTCAGCGGCCATGGCTTACGGGCCCAGCCACTCCGCGGCATGTGGGATCTTCCCGGACCGGGGCACGAACCCGTGTCCCCTGCATTGGCAGGCGGACTCTCAACCACTGCGCCACCAGGGAAGCCCAGGAGTTCTGGCTTTTAAACGGTCCTACTTGTCACTTTCTGGTGAAGTTTTTGCCATCAGTTTTCTGTTTTTTTCCATGGCTGGTAATGCTCATCAGAGGCAGTGGTAGAGGTGGTGACTACAGTCTACCTTGAGGCTGAAAAACACTTGGCTATCTGCTTCTCATCCTGCTTTGTATCTTCTTCAGTTATATCTTCACTACAATTTAGAGGTGACATCAGTAAGACAGTGACAACACATGGCACTTTAATATACCTTGAACAGAATTTCCTAAGGATATTAATTATCTTGACTCTGTGTGTGTGTACAGTACTAAAATATATAGTTAATTTGGTAGCAGTAAAGCTACCGGAACATTTAGTCTAATTGTTTGGCATTGAATGAGTGGATTTTTTATTATTATTTTTCAGTTAGATATTGTGGCATTTGTATGAACTAACCATCTCTACTATAAACGACTTAACATTATAGTTGATTCTAGCCAGACTGGCCTCTTAAGAGACTGGGTAGTAAGGCTTATGTCACAGTAGAGTGAAGAGTGAATTACCTGTTTGTATAAACTGTCCAGAGACTGTTTGATTTTTATTATTTTGTACTTTAAGTACATTAAATTTCATTGTTCTGAGTGAAGATGCCGTGAGGGTCTTATCCAATAAATGACACTAAGCAAATCTGTTATCAGCTGAATTGTTAGTGTTTGTTTCCTGTCTGCTTGGGGAAACTCATGATTTTGTGCTGTTGTAGAAGTCTGGAAAATAGGAATAATAATTATTCCCAATCCTTTTCCTTCTCACTTTATAAAGAATTTGGGAAGAGACAATGGCACTTACTTATCTTAAGCTCTTGAGTAGAAGTACTTGATCAGAACTAAGTGTCATTTTTCTATAACTAAGGCAAAAAGCTATTTTTGCTACTTGTTCCCACAGCTACTCCAGTCCCATTTCACACCCAAGAAAACAAGATCCCAGTAACAGTGATGTGAGTGTCTTGGGCCTCATTGGCTGAATAATGCCCATGCCTATAAGTGTGTCTTAAGATTTAGTTAGGTACTTTGTATGTTCATAACAATAAATTGACTAGAAGGCTATGGAATGGGTCATGCTGGTGAATACCATTTACTTAGTTTGTGGGAGTTTTTTTAATAACTCTGTAAACCAGCTTAGATCATTGTATTTCAAAATAAGAATGTACCAAAAATATAAGTGAACTTGAATATTATTGAACTTTGTTTAATCCCTTTTCAATGATTTGGAACACCATTCAAGATCTTGCAAATTTTCAGCATTATTATTTTGAAAGAAGTTCTCATAATATAGCTCTCTAGATGCAAAAGATAATAGAGCCTGGACTGTGTACCAATTTATGACAGCTCTTTTTACATTCTTAATATTCTTATATACTTATTTGAATTAATAAGTACAAAAAGTGGAAAATATTTCTACTTCATGTTTCAGGAAATTGAACTTCATATGACACCTAAGGGTAAAGGATTTCAAGGATCTACGCATATATCCAGAAAAAAGTGTAGTAAAGCTGCATTCATTTAGAATTTTTGCTAATTTAAACAAAAAGTCATGATTCTTAAGAACAAAATTCAGATAAACTCTTCCATTGTGAATTAGGTTTTATTCATAAATAAAGATTTATCCAATCAAAAGTCAATAACTTTTTTAAACAAAGAACTCAAGGAATTATATCTAATTGCAGCTTACTTATCATTTATATGTGATTATTTTAATCTGTAATCCAGGAATTAATTCTTATATTACCTAAAATGTTTTATAGATGTGTTATATTATTACATAATATAACCTTATTATAAATGGTAATGGTGTCATTAACTTAGCTCATTTTACTTGTTTAATGCCTGTTTGTTCTTAGTTTATAGTTGTTAATTCCCTTTATAGTATGACTTGTACTTGGAAGTAATAAAATCAGATTTCTTTATAAATATTTATGGTACAGACCTTTCCCTAAACCAGACTGTAGCCCTTTCCTTTCCTAATTATTTCTAATAAAGTCTGCTTGTATCTTTTTTTTTTTTTTTTGGCCTGCGTAGCAGTCTGTACTGCATACTCCCTAGAAAATCTAATCCTGGATGTTTATGCCTTAACTTCCAATTAATCAAAATCTTGTCAACTTCATGTAGGTCTGGTGTTACAGAGTGTGGAAAGGTAGTACTTAAAGAGTTTAAACAGGTACTTCTAATATGGAATCTTCTTAGCATCTACAGTCAAAAGACATCACTAAGTGAATGAGTCCTCTTCTTGAATATCAATCTTTCCAGGAGGATCTTTTTTTCATTATCATCACTTTGTTTATCTCTTGTTGAAAGTATCCATTAGTAGCAGGTAGCAAAAGGCAAACAGAACATGCTTTTTGAGAGTCTTAGGTTCTTTATTAAGACCTTAAAATTTCCAAGATTTCCTTTTCTCTCCTTCTTGATCTTAGATGAGATTGAAGTTTATAGCGCTTTGGCCACATTTGTCCCCATAAAGGATGCAAATTTGTAGTTTCAGAAGTTCCAGACACCAATGAAAAGCACTATTCAGTCTTTTACAAACGTCCTCTAGGCCAAATTTCATCACAGATACAGTAGTCTCCCTTACCTGCAGGGGTTCGTTCCAAAACCCCCATTGGGTTCCTGACACTGTGGATAGTACCAGACCCTATATATACTATGTTGTTTTTCTTCTGTACATACATACCTATGATAAAGTTTAATTTATAAATTAGGCATAATAAGAGATTAACAACAATGAATAATAATAAAATATAACAATTACAATAATATACTGTAATAAAAATTATGTGATGGGAATTGCCTGGCGGTCCAGTGGTTAGGACTCCACGCTTCCACCGCAGGGGACCAGGTTTCCATCCCTGGTTGGGGAAATAAGAACCTGCATACCACGCGGCATGGCCAAAAAAAAAAAAAAATTGTGAATGTGGTCTCTGTCTCTCAAATTATCTTATTGTACTGTACTCACCCTTATGATGATGATAGGATATGATACAATGCCTGTGTGATGAAATGAGGTGAGGTGAATGACACAGATATTGTGATGTATCATTAGGCTAACATTGACCTTCTGATGATAACGTCAGAAGGAGAATCATCAAGCCATGATGATGTCGATGGTTGGATATCAGCAGCAGATGATGTCCATGGTTGGGCATCCTCAATAGCTGAAGGGTTTTCGTTTGTGTTTGTTTATTTGTTTCACTGAAACCTTTTGGAAGAACATTGTAATTGGAAGTTGTCTCTTTTTAACTCATCAGTGTTTTGCTACAGAGGTTGAATCCTTCAGTGATTATAAGGGTGACTTTAATGCTGCATTCCATCCAAGGATCTTATTCCCTAATTTTGTCCTTTAAAGTGTGTGCAATTTGAAACACTTCAGCAAATTTTGGTAATGTCCGAGTTGCTGGTTCTACTCCACTTTCTTCTTCATCATCTTTCTCTTCCTCTGTAAATGACTCAACAAGTTCTTCCACTTTCTCATTTGTTAACATTTCTCCATGGTCTTTGATGTGTTCTTCTTCATCAAGCATGTTGGCAAATCCTTCTTACTGTGTGAATGATTTTCCTAACTTCTCCACTGATCCCCAGGAAGCCTTTAAAATCATTCATGACTGCAGGCCTTTACAATTTCTGGTTTTAATTCATCCACTGCAGCTTTGATGAATGTTATTGTGTCAGTAATAATGAATGATTTCTAGCACTGCATTGTGTCCAGATTAGAGTCTGCATCAATTGCTGATCAAATATGATCAAATACAGGGTGGGTGTATGTGACCTGGACAAACTGAATGATGTCCTTGTAAAAGGGGTGAAGCAGTGAAGTTGTATTTGGAGATAAAATTCCAACCTCAACATTTTCACGTTTGTAACAATTCAGGATGACCAGGTACGTTATCTGTTACTAATAGAACTTCAAATTCCACCCTTTCTTCTTCCAAATATTTTTTCACTTCTGGGATGAAGCATTGGTGGAAGCATCCCATAAATGAGATAACTGTCACCCATGCTTTCTGATAATTTTTGGGTTTGTTTTTGAGAGCACATGGGTTCTTCACCCTGAACACTACGCCTGGCTTTATCATATGCCCTGCAGTGTTGCCACATAGTACCAACGTTCATCTGTCCTTCCATGTTTTATGCCCTGGTGCCTCCTTTGCACTTTTATGAATGTAGCTTCTATTGGCCATCTTCTTCCAGAAGAGCCCAGTTTCATCACCACTGAAGACTTGCTTTGGATGGTATGCTATCTCCTTAATCAACTCCTTCAACACTGCCAGAAATGTGGCAGTAGCTTCTTCATCAGCAGACACAGCCTCTCCAATAATTTTTATATTTTTCAGTCCAGATCTTTTACTGAATCTGTAACCATCCTTTACTCACAGTAAATGGCTTGGCTGTCACTTGTTTCAGGGGATCCCTGGCTGAAGTGTTCCTATAGGCTCAGTGTTTTCTGGCGCAGCACGTTGCCGTCAATAGGAATAAATCTTCTGTTCATGTCCTCCACCCCAAAACTTAATGCCTTTTCCATCTTAGTTAAGCACTTGTCACGTACTCTGGCCATAACTTTTGCAGTTTAAGGTGCAACATCAAATCTAACACAAATTTCTTTTTCCTTCTTCACAATTTCACAGATAGAAGCTTCGTTCTTACTGTAGATCTATCTTAGCAACCTCAACATATAATATTTTTTTCTTTCCTCATTAAGTCAGGAACTTGCACCTTTTCACTTAAAGGAAGCACTTTATGGCCTCTCTTTGGCATATCCAAATCTCCAGCATCACTACTCTTGTGCTTTGGGACCATTAGTAAGTAAAATAAAGGTTACTTGAACACAAGCACTGCAGTACAGTGACAGTCAATCTGATAACCAAGGCGGCTACTTGAGTGACTTACAGGCGGCATACGTAGGGATGATTCATATCCAGGGCAGGATGGATTGGGACGGTATTCAGAATGGTGTGGAACTTAAAACTTATGAATTGTTTATTTCTGGAGTTTTCCACATAATATTTTCAGACTTTAGCTGACCGCGGGTAACTGAAACCGCAAAAAGCAAAACTGGATAACGGAGACTACTGTAATGCCATTCCACTGTCATGTGCCAAGTTTAAAGTAGTGTATTAGGTTACTCTGTAGTCAAAAGAACCAAGTCCAGACTGCTGTAAGAGAAGAGCTCATTGCACTGTCCATTTTGTTCTGCCCATGCATTCAGTGGTAGCTTTCCCTTTTGTTATTTGACTGATAGTTTGGAGGAAATAGTGACTCCGTTGTAAAAAGTAACCAGATTAAGTTATCCGTAATAAGCCAACTAATATCAGTAATCCTTGACATTGGCATCAAGTATTATTCAGAATAGTAGTTATATATTTTTTTGTGCCATTGTGATTTTCTATAGAGGAACACTCAAGACTCATTATTTGTAGTTTTTAAATTTACAGCTCTTTAACTATATCCAAGATTTCATTGCCAGGAATGTAGCCAGGCTTGATGCTTTATTAGAGATCCATGATCTAGTACTTAATACTTCCTTTAGCTCATAGTTTCTGTTCAAGTATTTTTACTGTCCAAAAAGGTACTGCTACCATTTACAGTTGTTCCTCAAAAATGTGAACTACCTAAGTATAACTCTTAACAAAACACATACAACATCTGTATGCTGAAAATACCAAAAAGCATTGCTTACAGATGGCTTTTCACCTTGGTTCCCAAGTGCTCTTGTACAGAATATGGGCTTCATGTTCTGTCTCTCTCTTTGGCTGATGTAGGAGCTTCAAGCTTTCCTGGGTGAGTTTGTATATTGAGTGTTTACAAAGAGAAGTCAGTCTGCCTTTCTTTGGCTCTAATTGCAGAAAGTGAAGTCACCGCTTTTGCTGTCTTGGATCAAGACCAGAAGGAAATTGTTGATACCAATGGAGCTGGAGATGCATTTGTTGGAGGTACGGACTCATTTATTTCATACTTACTTACAAGTTAAACATTTCCTTTAACCCTGTCTCTGCCACATAGCCAAGATTTATGAATATAGTAACTTTTAATTTCTGCTTTTAAATAACTAATTCCTGATGTTTTTTCTATATGCTACTATCATTGTGTTATGAGGGTATATTACTACAGGAAAATATGTATTTTGGGCTTAAAGATAATTTACTGTTACGCTATATCCCAGTCATTTTCACAAGATTAATTGTGTCTGTCAGAATATTGCATAAACAAGCTGCATCAAGACAGTACATAGTATATTCATAGCCCTTCAGGCTTAAATGTTAACAAATTGTTGTTCTTTAAAACACATTGTGAATATTAATAGTACGCTAATAGCTAAGGATGATGTCTTTGGATTATATCCTTTAGTTAAAACATCTGTTTCTAACACAATAGTTGGATGTTTATTGTACCAGGAAGGGTTAAATTTTTGTCTCATTAAGGTTCAATAAGAACTGGCACAATTTATAAAAACTAAATCATTTTTGGAGTGAGTAGTCAAAAATAAGATCAAGACAATTGGAAGAGTTTTGGCTTGATAACTTAGATTGATCTAAAATCGGATTCAAAAGTTCTTTTCATATGTCTGAACTCCTTCTAGCCAAGTGTAGTTAAGCTAGGTTAAGATCTCTAGAAAGCTTTAGACTCCTGAGTGATAGCCCAGAAGAGTCCCTCCTGACCTTTATTTCTCATAACATCAAGCGAGACAAGGAAGAAAAGGCGAATGGAGCTGACCCTTGTCTTCCTTTCCTTGGAAGATAAGTTGAATTATGGGAAACTTATTTAAGGTTGTATAATGGTTTGAACTTAATGTTAGTTAAAATATTTATATTCTTTTAATGTTCACTAGCATAAATTTTTCATGTTTCCTTCTTTGAAACTTTTCATGCCTAGTCTTAAATGAGCTGTTTACCATTAGACTGGTAGCATGCCCCATGCCATCTTTTTTTGGAAAGAGTACATACAACAAATAATGTTCTACTTTACTGTCACGCACGTATCTTTTATTCCTTTGCTCTGAAAGGCTTCATCACTGATTATTTTGCAGCTGTTTTTCCTATTCCATACCGCTTCAGAGCTGTAAACCCATGTAGCCTAAAAATACCTTATGCAGAATTGGGCCAAATTCTGTAATACATTAAGGAGACACTATTGATTTCCTGTTTAGAAATTGGTTAAACTAGGAATCTAGTACAGAAACTTTTAAATTTATAACGTGTGTGTGTGTTATTTAAGCACTTTAAAATACTTAAAACAGTAAGTATTCTCTTTCTTTGCTATTTAGTTGGGTACATCCTGAGGCTGTCATAGATACGATGGTGACCTAATTAGGCACTGCTCCTGGGCCTGAGGCCTGGGGCTTCCTGGCCTTGCAACAACAGATTCCTTTATAGACCCCTAACTACCTATAATGCTTCCACTACGAGGTAGGAATATATAGACTTTTTGAGGAAGAGGGAAGTCATTCTTAGGATACTAAAATAGGAACAGCTAGCTAGCCATTTGTATTACAGTTAGAGTGATAAATGAACTATATCATCAAAGCCCTTGGACTCTTTGTTACAGGATTTTCGGCCTCCTTCTTATCTCACTCTGGTTACCCAGACTCATTTATATACTTATTCTTGGGGTACAGTGAGGTAAGTAAAAAGGAAAGAGTGTGGAACAGTGATCTGCGAACCTTTTTTCCTAAAGGGCCAGACAGTGAATACGTTAGGCTTTGCAAGCCGTATACTGCATATTCTTCTTGTTTTCTTGCTTGCTTTTTGTTTTGTCTTTGGTTTTTTGCAGTACTCTAAAAATGTAAAAACCTTTCTTCGCTCTCCAGCTGTACAAAAACAGAGCATGGGCTGGATTTGGCTCTCAGGCTATGGTTTGCCAACCCCTTTTGTAATATGTTGGCAGCCTCCTCACTTTATTCACTTTCATCATACCCTGGATTTCACTACGCACTGTTGAAATCAGTATAGAGAAAGTGGAAGTCAAGCTGAAACTAGGCAGAACTTTACTGGTAAAACCTCAATTAAGTAGCCATTTTTCTCGTTTTAACCCTACTCTCATCGGTTCCCAGGATATTCAGATCCTGAAAGACTGAGTCATGCAGTGAGATGAATACTCTAATGTCATTTTAACAAGGAATACTTATGCTGGCATGTTCAGCACATTCTGTCTATGTACATCAAGCTATATAGTAATAGCATAGATAACATTTACGCAGCACCTACTAGCCAATTGATATCTTAGGCACTTTACATGTATTAACTCGTTTAATGTTCATAAAAGCTCCTTGAAGTAGGTTATTTTTAACCCCATTTTACTGATGAGAAAACTGAGACACAGAGGGGTTAGATAACTTTCCCAAATTCTCGTAGCTAGAAAGTAGCAGAGCCAGGATTCAGACCCAGGCAGTCTGAACTGTACTGCTTCTCTAAACTTTTAGGGAAATCTCATCATTAGGACTCAGAACCACAGACCCGCCTTACTAACAAAAGCTGGTTTTGCCAGAGAGAATGTTCCTATTGACTGAATAGATGACTTCATTTATTGAACAGGAAGTTTTGTTACACAATAGGATTCTTAGGACTCTGGGGTAAGATTGTTGCAGAAAAGAAAGTGAAAGGGAAGAGAATCGAAGGACTTAATCCCAGGTGAGTTTGAACCAGGAGTTTCTGCTAAGCAGTAGAATTGATTGCACTACAGAGATACAGAAAGCCAGATCATAAACTCGCTTGGTCAGCATGGAATCCGAATACAGGGAGTTATATGAATCAACTGTTTAATAGCACCAGGCTGATACATCCATCTTACAATAGAGATGTTCTGGTTAGTTGGAAATACTCAAAAATCCATTGGCTAAAATCCCCTACTCCCATCTCTACACCAGGGGAAGGCTTTCTAGTAGGATTGGAAATACTCTATCTTTTGAAGTATACTCCTCTACCTTGATCATGAATGGAGACGCAATGATGGCAACTTTTGCATTTACTATGTAGTTTCTTTTTCTTTGCTTGATTGCCTGATTAATGTGTCTCCTTTCTGATTGACACATTTTATCTTTAGGTGCTTAATATATTCCTCCTATTACTTTCAAGTTTTGCTGGCTTACAAGCACCTCTTTCTTTTGTGACTTTGCATAACTATATTCCAGTCCCAATTTCAAGTTCTTAGATAAACCATGACTTCACCTACCGTGTGCTGATATTACATATCCCAATACCAGAGTGCCATGCGTTCTCATTAGCCACATAAGAGATACATGACTACATCATAGATTTTCATGTATAATTTTAAAATGAGTACCCCAAAGGAACATAAATTAAATTCATAGTTCCATCTCGAGGGTTTGGTAACAGTGACAAATTCCTCTAGCCTCCACAAGTATACCTCCTTGTTCTATTTGGAGATCTTAAACACTTTCTAATGTCTGCCCTTTACTTGTCACTAGCCAGCCCTGATGGAACTACCCTTTTCACATTCTCCCTCAAAAGCCAAAGCGCCACGATTGTACCCTTGGAAATGGAGACAATTCTATAATCTCTAAGTATGATTTCCTAATTTCCCAGGTCAGTTGAAAATTTCTTCCTGTTGTCCTGCTGTGCTTTGTCACAGCAGGTCTGCCTTTTCATTTGGAACCCTCTTTGTCACTGCCATAGTAACAAATGGAAACATTGAGAACATTTTGTGACAGGCACTGTCATTGTTCCCTGTGAAATCTCTTCCCCTGTGTCTTCCCAGTAAATGAAACTGAGAAGAAAAATCATAACAAATAACATGAAAGGGGACCTAATCAATATGTTCCCAGTGGGCTGTCAATACCAGCCTGTGTTAATCTAACATGATTTAGTTGTATGTTTTATGGTAGCTATAGGAATATGAACTAGACCTACAAATCATCTTTAGACTAAAAGTGAGTACACCTTTGACAGATTATACCCAGGCACGTACATCTAACTCTCAGAAAAAAGACTAGAGACCTTACCCAAGGACCAACATTCTTAGGTTTAAAAAAGCTTCATTAAATGTTAAGAGCCATATATAGCTTAGAATAGTTTATTTGAATGATAGTAAAGTAACTGTGCTGCCTTTAATACTTTTATTTTCAAATTTCTCATGACAGCTTTATCAGGGAAAATGTATTATCCTAAACGATATTACCTACAATATGAAAATAACTTTTAAAGCCACTTAGCAATCACAGTATAAATAATTATCCTATTTCCCATCTAATAAAAAGGAGCATTAATTTCACTTTCTAATTCATGTTCAGAAAAGACTTTTTGTTTTAAAAAAAAGATTTAAGTTACCAGAGCAAGGATATTACTTCCTTTTCAAGTAGCACCTGTCTATACTTCAGAGAACCATAGGGAATCTCTAAGTTATGTTTACATTTTCTATTCTCACCTTGCTTTTTATTCTCAAACATTTGTAACTTACTCTCCCGTTCTTCTTAACTGCTGCTTCATTGTGCTGTACAAAGAAGTGGTGTAGAATTCTTCTGACTTTTTTTTCTGCACCACCTCCTTCCTTTGCTGTCAACTCAGAGGACTAGAAAATAACTTGGTGAGTGTTGAATATATCATTTCTCACACTTCTTCACCCAAAAACGAAACCTTCATATGACCCACTGTATGCAGAAGATTTACTTGTGGATGGTAACCAAGATGATTGCTGCACACTCCTACCCCATCCCACAGCAACAACGATCCCTTTCCCTGTCTTTTACCTCTAGCAGGACATCTTTGGTGTTTGATTTCTTAAGCAGTTTCCCTTAAAACCATCAAATGAGGTATGGGATTGACTTGGTCATTAAGAATTTGAAATACACCAGAGACAGCAGCTCAAGTTCACACAGGGGGAAAGGGAAGAGAGATTCACACCTTGCACAGTCTTAGGATGCTTCATGACATGCTACTCTGATGTTTCACATCCAGAGATTTTGATAAGTTGACGTTGGACCAGGACCAAATTTCAGGAGTCTTGCCTAAGATTATTTAAGCCTTTGTGGGTCTAAAGAGGTAAAGATGATCCTCGAGCCATGACAGAAATGAGAAATAACTTTCATTGACATGGGATACAGGATGATTTTAGGATAAAGTCTGGAATTTTTCACAAATAGTAATGTTCCCTCAAAGATCTTGTATCCTGGATGGCCTCCATCTAGAAGCAATTGTAAATAGATAATGGAATTCAAAGGACTTTGTCTTCTGGAGATTTGGATAATCCAGAGACAGTCTGAGCCATGGAGGCTGTCAGACCCTGAAACTTAAATATGAACCTTACATCTCCTATATTTGATGATTATTAAGAAATGCTTATTCTAAGAAAACAATGTTGGTATTTATAAGATTTCATTTAGTAGCAGAGGGCCAGAAGAAATGTCACAAGCAAAATATCTGAAGTTAATTTTGTTAGAATTGTGATATGACAAATATATGTATATCAGTTTCCTGGCCTATGATATTTGTGAGTCAAATGGAACTCACTTGAATCCAATAGCAGTCCAAGCTGCTCTTACATGGATTTGGTCAATTTTACCTACCTTATCTGTCAGATTCATCCAATCTGTATCAGTTAGGTTTTGCTGCATAACACACCACCCTCAAAACTTAGTGACCTAAAACAACAACCATTTATTTAACTCCACAAATCTGTGAATTGGCAGCTGGGCCTAGGCTCAACTGGACAGTTCCTCTGGTCTCAGAGGTTCAAGAGATTAAGTAATTTGCCCAAGGTCACAGTGAAAACCAGGATTCAAACTCAAAGTTTGACCCCCAAGTTCTTACCTCTGATCATTTTGTTATACTCCATTCCATTAGTATCCTCTTGTCTTCCCCTCCAAGTGAGGAAAAATAGCCTAAGTGCTTTTTCTAAACACTAGTCTGTAGACTGGGGCCAATCTATGACTTAGCAGAGATTTCATCAGTCAGTAGCAAAATGAAAAAAAGGTAGGAGCAATATAGTAAGTTTTCGTAAAGCTGAGTGTATTCAATTTAAAATCTTGTCTCATAGATGTTTGAATTTGTTACAATGTGCCTTTATTGGTTTTGTAATTAATATAATCAAAATAAATGAAATCACATGTCGGTAGTACTGATGCATAGCCTGGCCAACCTTGTGACCTAGCAGAAGTCCTAACCAATGGTGCATAAGTTATTACAAACAACTTCCCAAACTGTATGAAAATTTGTATGAAGTGTAACCTCTGATGTTATATGGCTATTTACTATAAACAGGGGTCTGAATAAAACAAACAAAAATTATCAATGCGATTACTAAATTTACAGCTATTCTCACTTCAGATATGAGTTCCCAAACCTGGGGTATGAACACAAGATCTTAATTTATTTTTCATTTAATTATCCAGTTTACATTGACATTTTATAAAATTAAGATATGTATGTTTTATTTCTATCCCATGAAATAAACGGAAAATTAAAACCAGTTTCTGTCATCAAGTGCTCTTTGAATTTTAGAACCACCCTGCTGTGAGAAATTGTCAGTTGATCAAATACAGGTTTTTGAATTGAGTTAAAATAGTAACAAAATTAGTTATCTTGCTTATGAATTAGGGTATAAATAAGCTTACTGTCATCTCCTTATTCTAACACTCCAGCAGCTATGACTTTGTCCTGGTAAGTCTTTTTGTTTTTAATTATATTGCTTAAAATGTTAATGCTGAAAGGGAGTATTTTTTAAAATCACGTTTCTGGTTTTCA
Organism: Globicephala melas; assembly: GCF_963455315.2. Taxonomy (NCBI): domain Eukaryota; kingdom Metazoa; phylum Chordata; class Mammalia; order Artiodactyla; family Delphinidae; genus Globicephala; species Globicephala melas. Next base: position 57,937,982 of record NC_083329.1, on the reverse strand, counting down.
GGTTTTCAAACTTTCAATAGTGAAACTATGTTCAAATGAGGTTTTATCTGAATCAGAATGAAATGAGATTAAACAAATCCCCATTTGACCCTATCCGCATTTTATCTGGTTGCTCATAAAAAGCAGCTCTCTTGAATGAATTGATGTTAGGTATGAAAACCTAAGATGGTCTATTAAAAAGCCCCCATTTGATGGATGAGGAAAGGGAGTTAATTGTAAATATGCAATACTAGAAGCCAGATCTCATGGCTCATTAATTCATGATCCAGTGATTACATGTGTTCATAACCCAAATGAAAATTGTCAGTTAAGTAGTCTGTTATATAGGCCTTTTGGAAATACATAGGTCAAGAGTTGATACCCCAAATGGATAGAAGCCTTTGATATAGTTGTTTTGGTATGTGGGTATCCAAGATGTTTAACTTTAACAATAAACAGAAGCATATGCTAAACTTTTATTTTGGGAACCACATCAAGAGATCACACATTAGGTTTAAAATTCAGATTCTAACATTTTTGTTCCATAAGGAGGAATGATCTTTTTTTTTTTTTCCTGCGGTACACGGGCCTCTCACTGTTGTGGCCTCTCCCGTTGCAGAGCACAGGCTCCGGACGCGCAGGCTCAGCGGCCATGGCTCACGGTCCCAGCCGCTCCGCGGGGGCACGAACCTGTGTCCCCCACATCGGCAGGCGGACTCTCAACCACTGCGCCACCAGGGAAGCCCCTAGGAATGATCTTTAAAGCAGTATTTTGAAAGGGGTTGGGGTGCAAGGGCACCTTATCCATACAAGTAAAACATACTGCTTAGTACTCTTCAGGAGCTTCTTTCCTGAATTAGGGGCACAGAAAGGTTTTTTTGGTTTGGGATTTTTTTTTTTTTTAATTCAAATGCAATATCCCACGCCACGTTAATACAATTTGACAAGTTTCCATTTTCATACACCAGGAAGAGCAGATAAGTTATCCTCACTGTTATAGCACTGACCACTGCCTATATATTATACCCAGTTGCTCACTTTGTGTGGGAGGATGCTCAGTTGCTCACTTTGTGTGGGAGGATGTATTGTGCTTAGCTGTCGTGAAGGAACCTTTGCTCTGAATAGACTTCCTGTGCATGTCAGTCACTACACCATCTGACACCACTTAGGCTTTGGTTTTCATTATGCAAATACCTGCTAGGTCAGACCTTACCCTGATGGGCACAGTAGCTTTTTAAGTTATTTCAAAATTTAATGTTTGTTGATTTCCTTTTTCCAGAAAAATCTGTGTTTTCTAACATATGAGTCACAAGTTGTTACTTAAGTTCATGACTAGTTGGTAGTCAATATGAAGTCAAAACAAAATAAAATTTTACTAACTAAACTACATAAAAAATGAAAGGAAAAAAAGTTTACATCTGAGCCTTTTTCAGCAGGGGGAAACCATTACTTTGTCACATCTGGGTAGTCTAAGCCAGCCAAACTGAAGTGGGAATTTCCTGCCATATGTTAGTTCTTTGAGCAACCTGTAAACATCTAAAAGAGGGTATGTGAGTTCTTGTTTGGTAGAGCTGTAGCCACTGTGGAAGCTTGCTCCTAATAGGTAGCAGACATTTTTATGTACTACCACTCGTCAGGAGGTTAAGTAGCCTGACTATAGCTACTAACACTGTTTGCTCTTGTTAAATGCATTAATTTGGAAGGCCTAATTTGGAAGGTACAACATCAGGTCTCACCAGTATTATAGCAAGAGTGAACACTGTGTTGAAATGACCTCCCAAATGTGGATGACAGAAATTTTGTTTCATTAATAAAAAGAAGGTAAGACTAAGCCACCAAGGTTATTCCAGATAACTTGAATAAGGTCATTTTATAAAGTCAGTGAAGACCAAAATAAGCCTCTTTCTACAAAGGAAAATAAAGAATCTGAAATGGTAGGAGAAATACCAAGTATTTACATCAGCTTCCTGTTCCAGATGCACATGGGCATTAAGAAGCAAAAATTTCATTCAGAAGAGTTGTACACAAAAAGTAGAAATGCTTTATCCAGTTGAAACAAGAGACATTTTTAAGGGGGAAAAAAAGACTTTCCACATAATCTCACTGTTTTTGTCATCCTCTGTAAGGGAAAATATTGACATTTACCAGACTGTTTGCTCCAGCTTTCTGATCTCCTGCAGTTTATTTTTATAACAGCCTTATCGATGGGCCTCTTACCCAGCTCTCTAGGTTTAACTGAGTTGAGTCGATTTGTTACCACAGCTTCAAGTAGCTGTTACAGAACAAGCAAGACATCCTAATAAAGCTGTAAACGTGTTTACTCAAACAGAGTATTGATTTTACTTGGAGAGGGAGAAGCTGGTGCTTAGCACAGTGTCGGGGTGGATGAATTTCACTGCGGTTTTTCATTGTCGTCTGTCATGGTTGTGAAACACTAAGTAAAGCCATCAGAGGATAATTAGAAGTACCAGAAATTTAGCCCCTAAAATCAGTTAACCATTTGGGAGTTTCATAGCTTAATTAGCTTTTATTAAAAATTTTCTCTAGTAATAATAGTCAAGCACTTTTAATGGCACTTTCAGGTAGAGCAAGGTTTCAAGGTTGTAACTTGTTAAATATATGAATTTAATGGCTAAAGGTTTTTCAGACTTTTTCTCATTCTAGTAATTAGGCTAACACTAGAACACAATGTAAAGAGACAGTGATCTATACTCATATCAGCAGAAGTACACGGTTTTTCTGAAAACTCAATTTTAAGGAAGTGATAAAGCAATTATAAAATATTTAAAACACATCTTATAAAGGAAAAAATACCCAGTTAGCATCTTTATTAAACATTTAGGTTTAAATGTTTAACCTAAATGACCTAGACACATAAAACTGTCAATGCCACCCCTGTTTTCTTAATACCTTCCTTCATTAGAGAAGAATCTAAAATATTCTAGCCCGCTGTAAGTTAGTCATCATCTTAAAGGTAAAAGTTGATTGCACAACTGTGGAAATGACACAGGTCAGATTGAGAAGTTGCTTACCTTCTAGAGAAACTGTATTAGGTATTAAATTTGATGAAAGGTATTCATATAAACACTCTACCTGCTGTCTTGCAAATGACTAGAAAAACACCACAGTTGAAATACATCACCTAGGATGATGAACACAAAACTGAAAATTTAATAAAAATAACTTTTACCATTATATTTAAAATTAGTCTTCTTCCCATATCTACAATCATTTATTCAGTGCCTTACAGTAAACTCATGCTTTCTTGCACTACTGCCCCAGCTTGCCTAAATAACTCATAAAAATGATGAGGGATGAACAATTCAAAAGCCTAGGAGTAACAGACTCTATCAGAAAGAACAGTGAAAAGTGATGGGGAGTTTTCTTTACCTTTGAAATGCTACATAGTTATAAGCCAAATTCTACCCTGAGTTAAGCCTTTAAGCCTTGGAGTAGCAGGTTGTAAAATTTTGTTACCTAAGTGGACACAACCAGAGCTCCTTCTTTTAATTTTTCAGAAGGTAGAGGAAGAAATTGGTTTTTCACAGTGTATTTCGATCTCTATTCTACATTGAAGTATTCAAAGACAGAGGAAAAAGAAACAATATAGATTTATGATTATAATGTATCATTCTGTGTTATATATGTGCATTTCAAAATCCCCACAATACAGTACTTTATTTTGTTCTATTCAGTTTTCTTAAGAATGACAACTATGTGAGGGAGCTCATTGTCATGGAAGCAGGGGCAGGGGTGCAGGATCTAGTAGGGCAGCCATACTTTGGCTTTAAGGCACTATTTCATCTGATTCCTTTGGTCAAAGGAACAGAAACCCATTTCATCTGGCTCAGAATAAGGAATTTTTTTTAAGGAAGCACATAAGCATTAAGGGAGACATTATAACACAGTGGTTAAGACAATGGGTCAAAAGACATGGATTTGAGTCCTTGTTCTGGCATTGTGTGACTATGGACAAGTTATTTGACATCTCTGAGCCTCAGTTTTCTCATCTATAAAAATGAGGATAAAATACCTATCTCATTTGGGTTACAGTAAAAGCTGAATGAAATAATGTTTATAAAGGAACAGTACCTGACACATAGTAAGGTTTCATATGTGTTACCTGTCATAAAAAGAATCTCAAGCAAGAACCAAAACTGGACAGGTTTTTACTGAGCGTGGAGCCAGATGATGGTTCTAGATTCCATCAGTTGTAGAGACCTCAACAGCAGATATTCATGGATCTTCACTCCATTGCTTACACATTAATGTCACTCAGCTGCATTGCATGTCTGCTTCTTCCTTCCTGGTCTTTCTGGTCCTTCTTTGCTTTCCATTCTGGCTCCTGAAAGAGAACAGTAGGTTAGCTCAATTCACTTTTTGTGCCATTCATAAATAGGATACTGGAAGAACATCTGGGGTCAGATGCCCTGGCCTTGGTCCAGTTAGCAGTAAGCGTTGATTTACATGCTCCAAATACATCAGCTGACCCCCTCAACAATGCTGGAGGTGAGGCGGTTTTTCTTAAAAGGGTAATGGATGGGTGGGCTCTGTACACATGTATGTTTGCATCCTTTGTCTTTGCCCTTTTTCTCATACTTAGAGTTCTGAAAATGTTCCCTACAGCATGATCCATCTATCACACAATACAGGGAACATCAAACAGCTTATATCTTAAGCTGGAAACCTAGGAATCATTCTTAATACCTTCCTTTCCTTCTGTCCAAACCTTCAGTGAGTTCTTTTGACTCAATTTTAAGGATATATCTCATATCTTATCTCAAATCCATCCATTTTTCTGCTTTTTCTTTTCTGCCACTTTAACTCAGGCCTGTTTTTTACTTACTACAGTAGCTTCCTAACTGAGCTCCATACTTTCAGTCTTTTTTGCATTCTATTCCATTTTCCTACAGAGTAGCCAAAGTACTCACTTGAAGGAGAAATCAAATTATTTCACTCCCCGGCTTACAACCCTTCAGTGGCTTCTAGTTGCACTTAGACTAAAAGTCTAAACTCCTATAGTGGCCTAAAAGAATCTATATGATCTGCTATCTCTGAATCTGTATTTCACGCCACTTTCACCTTTGCTTGCGTGCAGTGGCTATGCTGGTCTTCTTTAAGGCCTTAGACACTTTGCACGTGGAGTTCCCTTTGCCTAATGTGCTCTTCCATACTCTACATGGCTATGTCTTTCCCATCCTCAGTCTCAACTTAGAAGTGTTCTCTAACCATCCTATCTAACATGGGTCCCTTCACTATTCTGTACTGCTACACACAGTCATTTTCCTTAATAGGACGTAACATTCTCTGGAATTATCTTATTTACTTTTTTATTATCTTAATTACTAACTTATTACTTCTTTAAAAATCTCCCCCATTAAAATATAAGCTTCAAGGGAGCAGGGGCACTATGTGTCTTATTCTCCAGTGTATCCTCAGGACCCACCACAGTGCCTGGCATAGAGTAGATAGTAAATTTTCATTGTATGAATGAATAAGTCAATTAATCACATGCATAGGTAGCTACAGACAAACTTACCTCCTACCATCAGATAGAAACCATTCTAGTCAGTATATCTAAGAACTTGGTTATTGAGGGATTTTGTCAGAAAGGGAGTGAGTCAGGAAATAGCAAGTTAGGCCATACTTTCGTATCAGGTCACCTTGACTTAACATTAAACTATGCTAGAATGTATATGTGAATAATCCAGTGACAGACCGATCACAGCTACCTTTTCTTTACCGTTATTTAAAATGGAGGTAGATGTGGAGAGAACACATGTTAGGAAAGGAAGCAAGCAGCATTTAATATCTATTTCCCTTAATACCTGTAGTATGAATATGAAAACTGATTCTCAAGATCATAATCCTGAACATCAGGTCCTGTTGTTAATAGGCAATAGCATACAGGTCAGAGGCTCCTGGCAAGATTTCATAGAACGTGTTGAAGTTATCCACTAGATCTCTAGATTCGATTTGCCCAGTGGAATGTCCAGTGCCTCAAATAACAGCACCCTTGTCATGTCCTACCTAGAATCTTTACTGCTGTTTCTTACTGGGAGTGGGGTAAAATGTAGCCTCCTTCACAGGAAAAGCAGTGAGACTCTGGTGAAGAGCACGTGACATGAACTGAGCCTGGGACATACTCCATGTTTCATTTTCCACATAGTTTCCTAAGCTTTAAGCCACAGAATTGTTCTTAATTTTTTAAATTTCATCAGCACCCACATCAAATCACTATTTATTCCCCATCCTATCCTTATTATCTGTCACTCTAGAACAATGGTTCTCAAACTTGAGCATGCATCAGAATCACCTCAAGGACTAACACTATGTTTTATCCATCTTTGAATCCTTTGGTGTCTAGCACAGTACCTAGTGATGGTAGGCATTCAATAAATGTTGGTTGATTGAATAAATCAAAATACTTTTGATAGCGTTCTAGGTTTTTACTTTATTTTCATTTGCTTCTTATACAAGTTTGTATATGTATACAAGTGTCATAGTGGTAGTGGCATAAGTCTAGTAAATTGAGGATTCAGATTAGTCAACATTTTAGTTTATATCTTATTCTGTCTCTTAAAGTAGGCACAGGTAATAATAATAAAAATACAGGCTTTAAAAAAAACGTACAGGGCTTCCCTGGTGGCGCAGTGGTTGAGAATCTGCCTGCCAATGCAGGGGACACGGGTTCGAGGCCTGGTCTGGGAAGATCCCACATGCCGCGGAGCACCTAAGCCCATGTGCCACAACTACTGAGCCTGCGCTCCAGGACCTTGAGCCACAACTAATGAGCCTGCATGTCACAACTACTGAAGCCCGCGCACCTAGAGCCTGTGCTCCACAACAAGAGAAGTCACCACGATGAGAAGCCCGCGCACCACAACAGCCCCGTGAGCCACAATTACTGAACCTGCACGTCTGGAGCCTGTGCTCCGCAACAAGAGAGGCCGTGATAGTGAGAGGCCCGCGCACCGCGATGAGGAGTGGCCCCTACTTGTAGCAACTAGAGAAAGCCCTCACCAGAAACGAAGAGCCAACACAGCCATAAACAAACAAACAAATAAAGGCAAAATTCCTTTTAAAAAAAAAAAAGTACCGCCTTTAAACTTACTGTCTCATGTGCCGTGTGGCAGCATATATCTGGTAACCATTGGTTTAGAAGGTATAGCAGACCAGTCTAAGAGAGCCCGTAAAATCATCACTAAAGTGTAGATATCTAAGAAAGGTGGAGAATGAACAAAGAACTGAAAAATCAGATTGATCCAGAAATGACAGCAAATTTTTTACAGGGAAAAGGACAGGGAGAATATAGAATTCAACACTCTTAGTTACTGTAAAATATTATATCAGGTTTGCTTTAATTACATGGTAATGCCTCTGAGAACAAAGGTAATTACATGATAACTTATGTTACTACTCCCACATTATCTCTTAATAACTATGTAATTAACTTGTCACTACTGTACAGTGTGTAGTTCGATATTACTCTTGTATAAAGAACATTGATAAATTAAATGAATAAGTTGGGGTGGGATGAGGGATGAAGACAGTAGGGAAAGCATAGTATTATAGCAATCTGGAATGCAAATGGTTCATTAGATCATTGACCCAGTCCTCAAGGATCTGAACCAAAACCGTGAAGATTACCAAAAGTGTCTGAAGTGAATCATGTAGCTTTCTGAAGACAACAAACATAAAATATAGTAGGTTCACCAAGCAATGAAATAGATAAGTGAGTATGGGATATAAGGCGTATACTTTTATGTTTTGAGCGGTTTTTATTTTTAAGTATTAGGAATTTTTTTTAACACAAATATAGATCAATGGAACAGGATAGAAAGCCTAGAGATAAACCCATGCACATATGGTCACCTTATCTTTGATAAAGGAGGCAAGAATATACAGTGGAGAAAAGAAATCCTCTTGAATAAGTGGTGCTGGGAAAACTGCACAGCTACAGGTAAAAGAATGAAATTAGAACACTCCCTAACACTATACACAAAAATAAACTCAAAATGGATTAAAGACCTAAATGTAAGGCCAGACACTATCAAACTCTTAGAGGAAAACATAGGCAGAACACTCTATGACATAAATCACAGCAAGATCCTATTTGACCCACTTCCTAGAGAAATGGAAATGAAAACAAAAATAAACAAATGGGACCTAATGAAACTTAAAAGCTTTTGCACAGCAAAGGAAACCATAAACAAGACGAAAAGACAACTCTCAGAATGGGAGAAAATATTTGCTAACGAAGCAACTGACAAAGAATTAATCTCCAAAATATACAAGCAGCTCATGCAGCTCAGTATCAAAAAAACATACAACCCAATCCGAAAATGTGCAGAAGACCTAAATAGACATTTCTCCAAAGAAGATATACAGATTGCCAACAAACACATGAAAGGATGCTCAACATCACTAATCATTAGAGAAATGCAAATCCAAACTACAGTGAGATATCACCTCACACCGATCACAATGGCCATCATCAAAAAATCTACAAACAATAAATGCTGGAGAGGGTGTGGAGAAAAGGGAACCCTCTTGCACTGTTGGTGGGAATGTAAATTGATACGGCCACTATGGAGAACAGTATGGAGGTTCCTTAAAAAACTAAAAATAGAACTACCATACGACCCAGCAATCCCACTACTGGGCATATACCCTGAGAAAACCATAATTCAAAAAGAGTCATGTACCACAGTGTTCATTGCAGCTCTATTTACAATAGCCAGGACATGGAAGCAACCTAGGTGTCCATCAACAGATGAATGGATAAAGAAGATGTGGCACATATGTACAAGGGAATATTACTCAGCCATAAAAAGAAATGAAATTGAGTCATTTGTAGTGAGGTGGATGGACCTAGAGTCTGTCATACAGAGTGAAGTAAGTCAGAAAGAGAAAAACAAATACCGTATGCTAATACATATATATGGAATCTAAAAATTTTTTAAAATGGTTATGATGAACCTTGGGGCAGGACAGGAATAAAGACGCAGATGTAGAGAATGGACTTTAGGACACAGGGAGGGGGAAGGGTAAGCTGGGACGAAGTGAGAGAGTGGCATGGACATATATACACTACCAAATGTAAACCAGATAGCTAGTGGGAAGCAGCTGTATAGCACAGGGAGATCAGTTGGGTGCTTTGTGACCACCTAAAGGGGTGGGATAGGGAGAGTGGGAGGGAGATGCAAGAGGGAGGAGATATGGGGATATATGTATATGTATAACTGATTCACTTTGTTATAAAGCAGAAACTAACACACCATTGTAAAGCAATTACACTCCAATAAAGATGTTAAAAAATAGAAATTTAAAAATTAAAAAAAAAATTTTACAGAAAGAATTGTTTTTTTAATGGAAAAAACATTCTTTCACCCATATCGTTTAAGCAGCATCTTGAGTTCGTATGTGTGGCCTATAGGGTGAATATGTGCAACTCCAGGAACTCTTCATTCATTGCTGATAGGAATGCAAAGTGGTACAGCCACTTTGGAAAAGAGTTCAGCAGTTTCTTACAAAACACAGTTTTACCATATGATCCAGCAGTCATGCTCCTTGGTTGCCCAAATGAGTTGAAGACTTATGTCCACATAAAAACCTGCACACAAATGTTTATAGCACTCTTTTCTTAATTGACAAAACTTAGAAACAGCCAGGATATCCTTCAATAGATGACTGGATAAACAAACTGTGGTATATCCATACAATATTATTCAGTCATAAAAAGCAACAAGCTATCAAGCCATGAAAAGACACAGAGGAAACTCAAACAGCATGCTAAATGAAAGAATCCAATTTGAAAGGCCTACAAATTGTACAAATCCAACTATATGACATTCTGAAAAGGGAAAACTATGAAGACAGTAAAAATATCAGTGATTGTCAAGGGCTGAGGGGGGGGGTGAGAGGGATGAATAGGTAGAGTACAGGAGTTTTTTGAACAGTAAAGCTATTCTGTGTGGTGTTGTAATGGTGCATAACAAATCATTATACAGTTTCAAATCAAATAGAATGAATGACACCGAGTGAACCCTAACATAAACCATGGACTTTCATGAATCATTATTGGCTCATTAATTGTAGCAAGGTACCAAACAAATGCAAGATGTTGATGATAGGGGAAACTGAGGGATGAGAAGATGAGAGGGTATACAGGAACCCTGTACTTTCTGTTCAATTTTTCTATAAACCTAAAACTTCTCTGAAAAATAGTCTATTAATTTAAAAAACAAAAAAGGCCAAAATGGAAAAACCTTTCTTCCACCCACCTCATTTTACCAATATCTTCAGTTTGTGTGTGCCTTTTGTTTCCCAGCTTCATCAGTTACAGTGTTCTGAGATGCTAAGGCCAGTGTCCTATGGCCAGTGACTTCACCATTTTTACCAAAAAGCTTGTTTTATTGATATCACATAATGACCATGCTGTCCAAGTAGAGTGATCCTTTCTGCTTAATTCTGTGAGGAATTCTCCCAGAATCTCTGCTAAGGAAACATTGGTCCTTGAATTTCCATTTCAAATGATGCAGACTGGTTTATTTGGCATGTGCCTCCTAAAGATAAAGACTTCATGTGGGGAAGAAAGATTGTGCTAAGGTTCCCTCAAAAACTCTCTAAGATGCCTCCTCTAACACTGCCTGTGTTTCCCTAAGCCTAAGAGTACAGAAAGTAGTGAAGATCTTTAGTTTTGAGGAGTCTTTCTAAGAGTGACCAATTTCATTGTACTTAACACTGATGCTTATACTGATTTACTTTGCAGAAAGCTCTGTTCCCAAGTGGCTACAATTATTAATAAACTCTAAAAGCATGAGTGGAAAACTGTCAGAATAAAATATCACTTAGCTGAAATTCTTGAATGCGTTGTTCTTAACCTTTTATCTGAATAGCTAAATGTCTTCATGTTATTCTTTAAAATAATGTTTATTGGCTTTTTTTCTGATTATAAAGTAATATTGCTTATTATAGAATATTTAGGAAATAAACAGAAAATAAAAATCGTCTCTGAAATCTGGAAATGATAATAATTTTTCAGACACATAAGAATTTTGCTTTTTTACTGTTTTTAATAAACATGTTTCTAAAATGCATTGCAACGATTTGACCAAAGAGCAAAAATGGAAGAAAACACATGTAGGAATTTAATAAATTCAGGATGAGTACAGGAGTACTCTGTACTATCTTCGCAACTCTTTTTTAAATCTAAAATTATTTCAAAATAAAATGTTTAAAAATGATAGGAACAGGGAGGATTGCTTAAGATATGGTAGTGGAACAAAAATATAACTCTTTGGGAAAAATGGAGGTTGATCACATCCCAATTATCATACTCAATATCTAGATGGTGTAAAAAAGTTAAATGAGCATAAGTGAACTAAAAGAAAATATAAGGTAATATTTATTTGACCTCATGGTATGGAAGACCTTTCTCAGCCTAAATTCAGTGGAAAAAATATTAAAGAAAAGATAAATATATTGATGTAACAATAGAAATAAAAGGCAAATGACGGGAAGTATTCACAACGTATGTAGTAGACAAACTGGGAGAATATCTCTTACAAATCAGTAAAAGAAGAGAAATACCCCAATAGGAAAATAGGTAAAAGCTGTCATCAGACAGTTCATAAAAACAAGAAATGCAAATGGTCAGTAGGCATACAAACAAAAAAAGTTTTCAACCTCCCTAATATACAAATAACTGTACGTTAAAACAAGATTCTGCCTTTCGCTTTTCAAATTATCAAACAGAATTCTTTTATAGCAAGACTGCTGTTGGGTATATACATTAATAAGATTATTTTGAAAAGGAGTTTGGCAATGTGGATATAAAGCCTTAAAATTAATTACCCTTAAAGAAATTTATCCTAAGGAAATTAAAATTTTTAAATGTGCACAATGATAAATGTTATTAAAATGTTATAAAAATATTCACTACAGTGTTAATTATGGTAGAAAACAAAATTGGAAAAAAACTATCCAAAAATAGGATTAAGTAAATTATGCTACATCCACATTTAAAATGCATGGTCTCTAAGAATATTTAAAGGTATGGGAAAATGTTTCTAATCTACTTTTTATTGCAGAATTAACACCTGTAAGCAGTAGAAGATACAACAGCACAAAAAGTAGATACATATATATATCATAGAAGTAGTGTATTTATATATAATGAAAAGTAAACATTGCTCCTACCCCAGTCCACTAATTTCCCTCCATGAGGTAGCTTTGGTTGCTAGTTTCTGTTGAATCCACCCAGAAATATCCTGTGCTTGTGCAAGTTTGTATATGAATACATATTCCCAGTTTTCATCGAATGAAAGTATACTGGGCTTACTGTTCAATCTCTTGATTTTTCATTTACTCATATCTTGGAGGTTGTTTCTTAGCAGCACATGAAGATCTAACTCATTCTATCTAGTTAACTGCTTTCTGTTATTCCATTGCCTGGATTTAACTAGTCCTCTCTTCAAATTGTTGGAGTTTTTTAAAACATAAACCGTGTAACCATATTTGATGATAATCAGAAAAGCTAACTCATCCTTTTTACTGTGAATGTTGAATGAACAGTAATGGAGTCTACTGGGTTTTTAGTTCCAGCCACCATGAAAACTATTAGTGGAGGAACTATATGGAAAAGAAAAAAATGATCTGAAGACTTTGTTCATTTCCTTTTAAAATATCCCTAGCTCTTAAGTGTCTTCATTAAGGCTTTCATACCTACTGATGATATTTCTCAGTTCTCTGTAAATGACACTAGGAAAATTCTAAATGTTATATCTTTTCTACAGAAGCAACATGGAAGTTAGGAAATCACATTGCCTTTTGCCCGCACCAGCCATCCCACCTCTATGTGCTTTGAGGAAAAAACTAGCTTAGCACCTCAGCACAGTTTAAATTATGTCTCAGACCTCGTCTCCAACACTGGATTCAGTTATACTAAAATTGATCACTCTCTTTATTATTTTTTTAACATCTTTATTGGAGTATAATTGCTTTACAATGTTGTGTTAGTTTCTGCTATATAACAAAGTGAATCAGCTGTATGTACACATATATCCCCATATCCCCTCCCTCCCCCCATCCCTCTCCCACCCCTCTAGGTGGTCACAAAGCACCAAGCTGATCTCCCTGTGGGATGCAGCTGCTTCCCACTAGCTGTCTGTTTTACATTTGGTAGTGTATGTATGTCAGTGCTACTCTCTCATTTCGTCCCAGCTTACCCTTCCCCCTCCCCGTGTCCTCAAGTCCATTCTCTACATCGGCATCTTTATTCCTGTCCTGCCCTTAGGTTCTTCAGAACCAATTTTTTTTTTTTGTAGATTGCATATATATATGTTAGCATACAGTATTCATTTTTCTCTTTCTGACTTACTTCACTCTGTATGACAGACTCTAGGTCCATCCACCTCGCTACAAATAACTCAATTTAATTTCTTTTTCTGGCTGAGTAATATTCCATTGTATATATGTGCCACATCTTCTTTATCCATTCATCTGTCGATGGCCACTTAGATGTCCTGGCTATTGTAAATAGAGCTGCAGTGAACATTGTGGTACATGACTCTTCTTGAATTATGGTTTTCTCAGGGTATATGCCTAGTAGTAGGATTGCTGGGCCATATGGTAGTTCTGTTTTTAATTTTTTAAGGAACCTCCATGCTGTTCTCCATAGTGGCCGTATCAATTTACATTCCCACCAACAGTGCAGGAGGGTTCCCTTTTCTCCACACCCTCTCCAGCATTTATTGTTTGTAGATTTTTTGATGATGGCCATTCTGACTGGTGTGAGGTGATACCTCACTGTAGTTTGGATTTGCATTTCTCTAATGATTAGTGATGTTGAGCATCCTTTCATGTGTTTGTTGGCAACCTGTATATCTTCTTTGGAGAAATGTCTATTTAGGTCTTCTGCCATTTTTGGATTGGGTTGTTTGTTTTTTTGATATTGAGCTGCATGAGCTGCTTGTATATTTTGGAGATTAATTCTTTGTCAGTTGCTTCATTAGCAAATAATTTCTCCCATTCTGAGAGTTGTCTTTTCGTCTTGTTTATGGTTTCCTTTGCTGTGCAAAAGCTTTTAAGTTTCATTAGGTCCCATTTGTTTATTTTTGTTTTTATTTCCATTTCTCTAGGAGGTGGGTCAAATAGGATCTTGCTGTGATTTATGTCATAGAGTGTTCTGCCTATGTTTTCCTCTAAGAGTTTGATAGTGTCTGGCCTTACATTTAGGTCTTTAATCCATTTTGAGTTTATTTTTGTGTGTGGTGTCAGGGAGTGTTCTAATTTCATTCTTTTACATGTAGCTGTCCAGTTTTCCCAGCACCACTTATTGAAGAGGCTGTCTTTTCTCCATTGTATACTCTTGCCTCCTTTATCAAAGATAAGGTGACCATATGTGCGGATCACTCTCTTTAACATCAGTAAAAGAAAATTCCAAATGAAATTTACCAGAAGGTAATAAGCTGTACCAGTTGTTAATGGACAGAGGTTTATTCTGAGAGCTCTGGGTCTGTGATTGTTCTAGGATTCAAAGCCAGCTGATACTAGCCCTAGGAACCAAATTCAATGTCATTGAAGCCTTCACCTACCCTGTGCCTCAACAACTGGAGACCTAAGGTCCGTGACTTGGCCTAAATTTGGGGAAAGTCTGAGAGGCCCTGGGATAAGCCTATCTGTAAAAGGATCAGAGGGGAGTTAGAGGTCACAGAGAGAATGAACCAAAGTAAAAAGGTAACAACAATCGCCTCAGTATATGAGTTCTTGATTTGGAAAACTACTGATATTTCTTGTTCTCCAGTGTTATGCCTCCTGTTCCTCTTCTCATGGCTGTGCTGAAAGGCATATATGCAGAGCCTTACCCTTCATTTTCAACATGATGTACTGACAAGGACCGTAAGCTAATGGCCCCTAACAAGGAGCTTCTAAGGTGCTTTTTCATATTGAGTACACATGCCAAGTCAGTTATTTAAGATTTTACTTCTTGACTTCTTGTTAGGCCCAAAATCTTTAGTAAAAGGGTGCAAAATTCTTTTTTAAATTTATCTGCAAGCCGTATTTATCTGCTATAGTGTCTGCCAACCACACTTTTTATAATTCACCACATTCAGTGAATGAAATATGAATAAGCACTTTGTTTACTTACTGGCACAGAATTTGTATATATTAATAGCATATTGTCATTATTTGTATTTTTCCTACCTAAAAAATACTTTATTGGAATAATATTCTAAAAATGCAGAGAACTTTTAAAAATTGGTGGGGGGGCGGGCAGAGGAGACCAAAAATTCTATAGAAAAATAAGCAAAAGATCAGAATAAACAACTCACAGAAAGAGATTTGTTCTTTACACATATAAAAAGATGTTCAACCTCACCCATAGTAAGAAAAATGCAAATTAAAGTTACATTGAGATATTGTTTCTAACCCATCAGATTGGCAAAAATTCAGAAGCTTGGCAGTATACTCTCTTATTGAGGCTGTGGGGAAGCAGACACCCTCAAACATGACTCGTGGAAATGCAAAACAGTTCAACCCCAAAGAGGGGGAATTTGGAAATATCTAACAAAACTGCTTATATATTTACCCTTCAACCCAGAAAATTCTACTTGTAGAAATTTATCCCAAAGATAACACACACACACCCAACAACACAAAAATATGTATGCAAAATGTTATTCATTACAGAATTATTTATAATTTCAAAGCATTAGAAACTATGTGAACATTCACACATAGGAGATGGAGTGAATAAACTATGGTATATCCATACAATATGGTGCTATGCAGCTGTAAAAAAGAATGAGGAGAATCTCTATGTATAAATATGCAGTGATTTCCAGGTGGTGTTTTAAGTGAAAAAAGCCAAGTGCAAAAGGGCATGTATTCTATGCTACCCTCCTTTTGTGTAAGAAAGAAGAGGAAATAAGAAAATGCACATATATCTGCTTACCTTTACAAAAATAAACACAGGAAGACAAACCAGAAAACAGTGAAATTGGATACATACATTGGGGACGGGCACAGAGGGGCACAGTGTAAAAGGAAGTGACACTTCTCTGAGTATACTTTTTTTAGAGTTTTTACTTGGAAACATGTTAATATTCTACATATTTTTAAAGACACATTAAATTAACAAGGATGAAAGTAGGGAACGGAAACTGAAAGCAAACTGCCCAACATTTTTTTCAGTCTTAAGTAAAGTGAACCATTCTAAAGTAGAGTAAAAAAGAGAACCAATCTAAAGAGCAGACTGAACACAGTATTTGAGTACATTGGAGAACAGCAAACCAATTCCAAACTCTTTTTAGTAAATTTGGGTTTTTGTAGAATAAAGTGGTGAAGCAATTTTGAAGCTGTTTTAAGAGTTATTTCAAAACTGAGCCAATTGTGGATCAACTTATACTCCAATTAAAAAAAAACTAAAAAAAAAAAAAACTGAGCCAATAAATAAATGTGTTGATATTGTTGGGAGCTAGGGTTTTCACTATAGAAGAAAGTACAAAATCATGATAATGGAAGGGGGGAAGGTAAGAAAGAACTCTGTGGGGATGGACTGGAATTGGAAATATTGGTGTCAACTCAATTTCTAAAATAGTTCTGTGTATATATGTATATACATATGTACACATTTATGTGTGTAAGTATGTATATCTGTGCATTGTGTACCTGCATACTTCCTAGCTCAATTCACTGACAGAGTCCAAAAGCAAAGAATGCACTTACCACCCACACTTTGATCTCTAATACTATTCCACCCTGGTAGGAAATAGGTATCCTTGGAAAAATGGCTGATTCCAGGGCTGGGATAGGGTGGGTTTAAGAGCCCAGAACATAATGCCAGAAAGTAAGGAAGTGCTCAAAAATAGTGTGAGGGCAGGTCCAAGGACACCTGAGCCAACTTGAAGGTGCTCCTACTGGCAAAAAGTGGGGCATTTTGAGCACCAAATTAAAGGCTGTCATGAATTATAAACCATTGATTAAAAAACAAAAGTCTGGGCTTCCCTGGTGGCACAGTGGTTGAGACTCTGCCTGCCGATGCGGGGGATGCGGGTTCGTGCCCCGGTCCAGGAGGATCCCACATGCCGCGGAGCGGCTGGGCCCATGAGCTATGGCCGCTGAGCCTGCACGTCCGGAGCCTGTGCTCCGCAACGGGAGAGGCCACAACAGTAAGAGGCCCGCGTACCGCAAAAAAACAAACGAACAAAAACAAACAAACAAAAAAGTCTGTGCTCCTTATTGATAAATAAATAGATTAAAAATAATAAATGGGAGAAAAGGTAAGCTCTTGCGTATAGTAAAATGCCAGAAGCTGACTGGTAAATGTGAAAGGAGTGCTGGAGTTAGAAAATCATCACAGTTTAAGTTGCTTCCGTTAATAATCATGAGTGAATACTAAATCTGGGAGAAGGGATTGGGATTTTTGATGGGGAGTAGCATATTTGCATGGTATTAAACTGTCTACCAACAGGCTCCCTGTTAGATGCAAGGGAAATAGGACAACACCTTGATCAGGTGATCAAAATTGTCACCAATGAACAGCAGCTAGACATAATATGCTCTTAAATGTGTGATACCCTGAGAAGAATAACATAATTTTTCTAGTATTCTGGCCAGGAACGCATAGTCTGAATTAATCATGAGGAAATACCAAACAAACCAAAATGAGAATCACTCTATTAAATACAGAGTAGCGGAAGACTGTATTCTTTGTAAATGTCCTTCTCACAAAAGTCAAAGAAAGACTGAGGAAATGTTCAAGATAAAGGAGACTAAAAATATGACAAATCCTAGACTAAATTCTATCCTAGAAGGAAGAAAAATGCTATAAAGGACATTATTGGGTCATTGACAAAACTGGAATACGGACAGTCGATTAGATAACAGTATTCTAACAGCGTTACTGAAGTTGGTGACTATGGTTATGTAAGAGAATAGCCTTATTCTCAGGGAAGACACATAGATATATTTAAAGGTAAAGGGAGATGACAGATGCAACTTCCTCTCAAATAGTTAGGGGGAAAATTGTACAAAAAGAGAGCATGTGCACAGAAGGAACAAAATGTTGACAATAAGTGCATCCAGGTAAAGGATATGTGGGTACTATTTGCATTGTTTTTATTCCTACAAGTTTTCTCTGAATTTGAAGTTATTTCCAAATACAGTTTTTTAAAAGTACATTTTAGACCAGCTAATAATTAAAATCTAAACTTAAAAAATTATATTGCAAAACATTATGCTAAGTGAAATAAGCCAGACACAAAAGGCCACATATTGCATGATCCTACTCATGTGAAGTACCCAGAGTAGGCAAATTCATAGAAACAGGAAGAATAGCAGTTACCAGAGGCCAGGAGTAGGGGGAATGGAGAGTTTAATGAGTATAGTTTCTGTTGGAGGGATGAAAAAGTTCTGGAAATCGATAGAGGTGATGGTTACACAACATTGCAAAATGTACTTAATGCCATGAATTGTACACTTAAAAATGGTCAAAATGGTAATTTTTAGATTATGTATATTTTACACAATAAAAAATGTATCTTGGGAATGTTTAATTCCTATTATAAAAGGATTTCCTATGATTCTTATATAATATAAGGGAGCTTTAATATAAGCTCTCTTTATTTAAACTATTTTATACAACTTTTGAAGATTCACACCAGCTACTTTATGAAGGTTCCAGTTAAAACTGATTGTATAACTTCTGTAGTTCATCTCAGTTCGTTTTTTAAAATAGATTATTAAAGAACTGATATTCACCTGGGGCAAAGGTCTTAGCTTTTTTCTGCATCCAGGTTTTCCACTTGTCAAAGAAAATGTCTCTTCAGGGGACTTCAATCATCAGCTTGCTCTTCTCTTAGAAAGAGGATGCTGGTATTTAGGCTTCACAAAAATATTTCATAAACATAAGCTTTCTTTTCTCTCAAACATACCAGGAGGAATGAGGAAAACAGATGTTCCTTGTAAGTCTTCTGATAGACGTGTTTCCATTGTAAGCTGATCTGACTAAATTTGGCATCTGTTCCATTCACTGTGTGGGCTGAGCAGTTTAGTCTCACAGTTTGGCTGAAAGTTAATATCGACCTTTGACTGTTACCTGAAAACCCATTGATAAAATACTCTTACTAAACCTCTTGAGAGAGTGATTTCACTTTCTAAGCAAACGTCTTCAAAATACATCACTCCATTAACCAAATTAATTATTCTTTGGTTGGGCGTACTTATTTATTTTATTGGATACAGAGCATTCCCCAAATCTGACAGGGAGAAGCCTGTGTGGTCAGAATGGTAGAAGAGAAAGAACATAAATCTCTTATAATGCTCTCTACAGGTCACTACACCACAGCTTTTAAATTAACCTTCACCCCCCAGCTGCCCAGGGGCTATGGGAGGGCCTAAAAGTCTGGCTACGGAGCAGTTTCTCATTATCATCTGTTCTTCTGAGTATTTGAATACTGCTACAGCAGCTCGGGTTTTCCTAAGAGGGAAGTAGCCCCAGATTCTTCTGTTCTTGACTATCTTATTTATAACTACAACAATTTTTTATATAGTTTTATTGCAGTATAATTGACATACAGTAAACTGCACATGTTTAAAGTATACAGTTTTACAAATGTTGAATGATGTATACACCTATGAAACCATCCCCATGGACATATCTACTGCTTCCATGCTACTTGGATTGTTTTCCAGTTTCGGGCTATTCCAAGTAAAGATGCTCTGAACATTCATTTACAAATCGTGGTATGGAAAAATGCTTTCCTTTACCTTGGGTTAAATACCTAGAAATAGAAAAACTGAGTCATATAGTAGGTGTATGTTTAACTTTTTAAGGTGCAGATAAATGGTTTTCAAAAGGGGGCTTATCATTTTATAGTCTCACAATCAGTATATGAGAGTTTCAGTTGATCTGTACCCTTGTCAACACTTGGTTTGTCAGTCTTTTTAATTTTAGCCATTCTGGCGGGTGGGCAGTTGTATCTAATGGTGGCTTTAATTTGCGTTTCTCTAATGAATAATGATGTTGAACATCTTTTCATGTGCTTATTTGATATCTGTTTATCTTTGCTAAAGTGTTTGTTCAACACCGTTGCCCATTTTTTATTGGGTTGTTTCTTGTTATTGAAGTATAAAAATGTTTAATTTGGCAAAGTCAAAATTATTTTTTCTCTCATAAAAGTTTATACTTTTGGGCTTCCCTGGTGGTGCAGTGGTTGAGAGTCCGCCTACCGGGGCATGGGTTCATGCCCCGGTCGGGGAAGATCCCACATGCCACGGAGCGGCTGGGCCCGGGAGCCATGGCTGCTGAGCCTGCGTGTCTGGAGCCTGTGCTCCGCAACGGGAGAGGCCACAACAGTGAGAGGCCCACGTACCGCAAAAAAAAAAAAGAAAAGTTTATACTTTTTATGTCTTAAGAGATCTTTGGCAAGTCCAAAATCACTAAGATTTCCTCCTAAGTTTTCTTCTCAGAGTTTTATGGTTTTAGCTCTTACATTTAGACCTATGTTTCATTTCAAGTTAATTTTTGTGGTTGATGTGAGGAAGAGTAGAAGTGGGGGCTTTTGTTTTTGTTTTTTTTCCACATATGGCCATCCAGCTCTTCTGAGAACATTTGTTTAAAAGATTACCCTTTCTTCATTGAATTACTTAATACCTTTGTAAAAATCAATCGACCATATAGAAGTAGGTTTATTTCTGGACCGTCTATTCAGTTGCATTGATTTGTCTATCTTTATGCCATAATGTCTCAATTATTGTAGTTCTGTAATAAGTTTTTTAATCAAGTAGTCTTCTTTTCAAAGTTGTGTTTTGATTAGTCTAAGTTCTTTGCATTTCCACATAAATTGTAGAATCAGCTTGTCAGTTTCTGTTAGAAAAGTCTGCTAGAATTTTGGTTGATATTACATTGAATCAGTAGAGCTGATAACAATATTGAATCTTCTGATCTCTGCACACTTTATATCTATTCATTTACTTAGCTTTTTAAAATTTCTCTCAGCATTGTTGTTTTGTTTTCTCAGCACTGTTTTGTCATTTGCAGTGTAAATAAATGTCTTACCTTTTGTCATATTTAGCCCTAGGTATTTCACATATTTGATGGTATGGTGAATAGTATTTTTAATATCAATTTTGCTGGCATATACAATTGCTATATATACACATTACTAGTACAGAAATCCAATTGATTTTTGCATAGTGATTTTGTATCCTGCAGTTTTACTAAACTCACTTAGTAGCTCTAGTAACTTTTTTCTAGATTCCATAGGATTTTCTACATAGACCAGGATTTATCAGTCTCGGCATTATTGACATCATAGGATATTTAACAGCATCCCTGGGCTCTACCCACTAGTTGCCAGTAGCACCCTCTGCTGCAGGTTTGACAACCAAGAACGTCTCCAGACATTGGCAGTTTTGCCCCCCAGAGAACATTTGGCATTGTTGAGAACCGTAGACATAGACAGTCATGCCATCTGCAAATGAAGACAGTTTTACTTCATTTTCAGTCTTGATGCTTTTTCTTCTTTCTTCTGTTTGCCATATTGCACTGACTAGGGTCTCCAGTACAATGTTTAAGAACAAACTTTCTTTCCTTGTTCTCAATTCTAAGGGAAAAACATTCCATCATCCACCATTAAGAATGATATTAAATGCAAGTTTTTCACAAGTGCCCTTTATGAGGTTGAGGAAGTTCCCTTCTATTCCTAGTTTGCTGAAAGTTTTTTTTTAGAAACTGATCTTGGATTTTGTCAGATGCTTTTTCGGCATCTGTGAAGATGATCTTATGGTTTTCTTAGTTAGTGTGGTAGATTACATTGATTGGTTTTTGAATGTTAAATCAACCTTGTATTTCTGGGATAAATGCTGGCTGATTATGATTTATTATCTTTTTAAAAATATACTACTGGATTGGATTTGTAAAATATTTGCATCTTTTCTGATTTTGGTATCAGTAATGCTGGCCTCAAATAATGAGTTGTGAAGTATTCTCTCCTTTTCAGTTTTCTGAATAGTTTGTATAGCATTGACATTGTTTTTCTTCCTTAAATATTTGGTAGAACTCAACCAGTGACACCATCTGAACCTGGAATTTTCTTTATTTTTGTGCTTTTAATGTGCTTTTTAATTATAAAATCAAATATTTAATAGCTAGAAGGCTCTTCAGGTTATCTCTTTCTTCCTGAGTGAGCTTTGATAGTTTGTGTCTCTCTCCAGAAGTTTGTCCAGTTTAACTGGTCAGATCTATTGGCATAAAGTTGTTAATGTTTCCTTATTATCCTTTTAGCGTGTGTAGATGCTATAGTGATGTCATATCTCTTATTACCAATATTGGCAATTTATAGCTCCCCTCTTTTTTTCCTGATCAGTCTGTGTAGATGTTTAATTTTATCCTACTTTGACTCCCAATTCCATCTTCTCAAGTCAGTGAAGCTGTCAGGCTCTGCCTAGGCTGTCCTTCCATGTGTTGTGGCCTGGTAACTTTTGCAGTTTACCTCATTTGTTTCCCTTCTTTCATGGATCTTTTGTGGCTGACGTACAATATTTGAAAAACTTTGTTGCATGTGCTTTGTTTTTATTTTAAAGTTGTTTCTGGGCTTCCCTGGTGGCGCAGTGGTTGAGAGTCTGCCTGCCGATGCAGGGGACACGGGTTCGTGCCCCAGTCTGGGAAGATCCCACATGCCGCGGAGTGGCTGGGTCCGTGAGCCATGGCTGCTGAGCCTGTGCGTCCGGAGCCTGTGCTCCGCAACGGGAGAGGCCACAACAGTGAGAGACCCGGGTACTGCAAAAAAATAAATAAATAAAAAAGTTGTTTCAGGAAAAAGGGTAAATCTGGTTCCTTTTATTTCATGTTGGTCAGAAGCAGAAGGCCTGTTTCCTACCTTACCATATTTATTTTAATGTCAAGCCCGTCCATGGTGCTTGACTATAGAAATTATTTCGCTGTTACTTCTGGGAGTGAAAGAGATATAAGGTCATTCATAACTTTTCAACTCTCAAATTTGTTCTTGGAGAGATATCCAGATATTTTTGCCAAATAGCAATTTTCTAGGAATAACATCAATACAGAAGGAATCCAGAGAGATAGGCAGAGGCATAACTAATAATTTCTCAGCTGTAAAGACCCAATATAATATTATTTGGCCAGTATTTCTTACTTATAACCTTTTAATCTCAGAGTTAAAGTCTCCTTATCAAGGAAAGCATGATAGTTTAGGCTTAGAAAGACTAGGTTGACTTTGTGGTGAGTTGTCACATCCCGACTTGAGCTCTTTAAAAGAGCTCTTTCTTTAAAAGAAATATTAGGAAAGAACTCTCTAACCCTAGAGGTTTGACACTTCACTTTCAAGACTGAAAAAAGGCATAGGTATGTAGACCATTTTTCGTTCTGACCCATATGACATTTCTGATGCTGTTACACAATACTCATGTATTTCCCTTTTGTCTGTGTTCCAGGTTTTCTGTCTCAGCTGGTCTCTGACAAGCCCCTGACTGAATGCATCCGTGCTGGCCACTATGCAGCAAGTGTCATAATTAGGCGGACTGGCTGCACCTTTCCTGAGAAGCCAGACTTCCACTGATGAAAAAGCAGGAAACCGCAGCCCAGGAGTACAGACGCTGCCCTGATGGCTTCCTGAGAATTCCCATATTAATAAAGAAGAAAATTAAATGCTACCTTTCCTACTATAATAATGTTCATCTTAATTTAGAGGGTACAGTAGTACACACTAGAATCTTTATTCTCTCAGCAAGCTAAAATCGGAGGTTTATTTCCATAGTTTGATAGTGCCACTTAAATGTCAATTAAACAGGAATATAACATCTCAATAGAAATTTTGTTTCATTTTTATTACTTTGTAAATTCATGTGTACTTAGTAAAGTGATCATTTTTTTACATTTCTGCTTTGAATGCAGACGCAATTTAATATGATAGATTTTTTAAAGGAATTAAAGATAATATCAGTATATAAATCTTTAGCTTTTATACAAGTATATTGAATTCAGAAGTGTGTGTACACATATATACACACATATGTTCATATATGTACCACATATATACATGATAAATGGTTAAATAAGGTACAGAAATATTTATCTTGCCAAGTTATGCCAAGTAATTTCTTCAGTGTGTACTCAAACATGTAATAAACTTTGGATAATTAAATAATTTGCCAAAGTATAAGCTATATTACAATATTCAAGTCATAATCTTATATTTACTTATGGTACTCTGTAATTTGATACAAATAAAAACTTGTCATATGGGACTTTTTTTCTGTCTTTGCCCTGTGCTCTGCAAACTAAGGAAGAAAGATCATTGTTTAATCCTGGGTCCTGAAATAATGTCTGTTTTGTTGATGGAGACAGAAAGAACAACATAACACATTGAAAAATAACTTAGTATTAGAGACCAGTAAGCCACTGTTGTTTTGTTTTGTTTTGTTTTTGTTTTTGCGGTACTTGGGCCTCTCACTGTTGTGGCCTCTCCCATTGCAGAGCACAGGCTCCGGACGCGCAGGCTCAGCGGCCATGGCTCACGGGCCCAGCCGCTCCACAGCATGTGGGATCTTCCCGGACTGGGGCACGAACCCGTGTCCCCTGCATTGGCAGGCGGACTCTCAACCACTGCGCCACCAGGGAAGTCCCAAGCCACTGTTTTAAGGAAGACAAAATGGTGTAATAGAACCTCCAGGAAATTCCCTGGCAGTCCAGTGGTTAGAACTCCGTGCTTCCACTGCAGGGGGCACGGGTTCAATCCCTGGTCGGGGAACTAAGATCCCACATGCTGTGCAATGCGGCCAAAAAAAAAAAAAATCTCTAAAAAAAAAAAAGAACCTCTGGAGTCAGACCTAATTACCTTGATATGACCTTGGGCAAATTACTCAGCCTCTTTGAACTTCAACTTCCTTTCTATAAAATGGGATCATAACCCCTGTACAAGGTCATTGAGATAATTTGAGAGAGAATACTAAGTATAAACTGCTTGTTACAAGTCTAATAAGTACCTACTGTTGTTATCATTATGATTATTGTTGAAGAAAAAAAAAGATAGTTATAAACTGAATTCAAAGCATTCAGGTTTTTGTTTTGTTTGTGTTTAAGTAAACTTTTAGGTCTCCTATGCTTGTTTTATCTTTATCATTGTTGAGATATAATTCATATACCATAAAATTTTTCATTTTAAAGTATACAATACAGTGGGCTTTAGTATATTCACAAAGCTGTGCAGCTGTCACCAATATCTAAATCAAGAACACTTGCATCACCCCAAAAGGAAACCCAATTCTCCCCATTCTCTGGTAACCGCTAAACTATTTTCTGACTCTATAGATTTGCCTATTCTTGATATTCATAAAAATGGAGTCATGTGTTCTTTTGTGTCTTGCTTCTTTCACTTAGCATGTTTTCAAAGTTTGCCCACCCTAAGACATTTTCAGTACTTCTTTTTATTGTCAAATAATATTTCTTTAGATATACCATATTTTGTTTATCCATTCATGATGTACATTTCAGTTGTTAACACTTTTGGGCTATTATGAGTCATGCTTCTATTAACAATCACATACAGGTTTTTTATGTGGATGTATGTTTTCAGTTCTTTTAGGTATATACATAGGAGTAGAATTGCTGGATCACATGGTAACCGTACGCTTAACTTTTTGAGAAACTGCCAAACTTTTTTCCAAAGGGACTGCATCATCTTGCCTTCTCACTAACATGGTTTGAGGGTTTCAATTTTTTCACACCCTTGCCAACATTTGATACTCTCTGTTTGATTATAGCCATCTTGGAGGGTATGAAGTGCTATCTCATTGTGGTTTTAAATATATTTATTTTATTTATTTATTTTTGGCTGCGTTGGGTCTTCGTTGTTGTGCACAGGCTTTCTCTAGTTGCGGCGAGCGGGGGTCACTCTTCATTGCGGTGCGCAGGCTTCTCATTGCAGTGGCTTCTCCCGTTGCGGAGCACAGGCTCTAGGTGCGCCGGTTTCAGTAGTTGTGGCTCGTAGGCTCTAGAGCGCAGGCTCAGTAGTTGTGGCGCATGGGCTTAGTTGCTCTGCCGCATGTGGGATCTTCCCAGACCAGGGCTCAAACCCGTGTCCCCTGCATTGGCAGGCGGATTCTTAACCATTGCGCCACCAGGGAAGCCCTTCATTGTGGTTTTAATTTGCATTTTCCTGTTTACTAATGATATTATGTTTATTGATTGACCATTTGTATTTTTTTCTTTGGAGACATGTCTATTCAGATTGCTTGCCCATTTTTTAATTGAGTGGTTTGTCCTTTTGTTGTTGAGTTGTAAGCATTCTTTATATATTCTGGGTATAAGTTTTAGGCATATGATTTACAAATATTTTCTTCCATTCTGTGGGTTGTGTTTCCACTTTCTTGCAGGTATCCTTTGAAGCACAGATATTTTTGTTTGTTTTTGTTTTTGTTTTGGCCATGCTGCACAACTTGTGGGATCTTAGTTCCCCAACCAGGAATGGAACCCGCATCCTGGGCAGTGCAAGCTTGGATTCCTAACAACTAGACCTTCAGGGAATTCCCCAGATGTTTTCAATTTGTATGAAATCCAGTTTATCTTTTTTCTTTTCTTTTTTTTCGTTTTGGTCAATTGTACTTTCAGCTTCATATCTAAGAAGCCATTGCCTAATCCAAGGTCATGAAGAATTACATCTATATTCTCTTTTAAGAGTTTTATGGATTTTGCTCCTACATTTAACTCTTTGATCCATTTCAAGTTTATTTTCGTATATATTTGAGTTGGGAGGTCTAAATTATTTTACTTGTGGCTATCCAGTTGTCCCTGTACCTTTTTTTTTTTTCTTTTTTTTAATTTACTTTTTTTGGCCACCCCTTGTGGCATGTGGGATCTTAGTTCCCTGACCAGGGATCGAACCCGTGCCCCCTGCAGTGGAAGCTCAGTCTTAACCACTGGACCACCAGGGAAGTCCTCCCTGTACCTTATTAAAAAGACTTTTATCCACTACTGAATTGTCTTGGTACCCTTGTCAAAAATTAATTGACCATAAATGTAAGGTTTTATTTCTGGACTCTGTTCCATTGGTCTATATGTCTGTATGTTATCCTTATGCCAATCCAGACTGTCTTGATTACTGGAGCTTTGAGTTTTGAAATCAGGAAGTCTGAGTCCTCCAACTTTGACTCTCAAGGACAATTAGTTTTAAGTGCTAGAGTACCATATTAAAACTACTGCAGAATATCTTTCTCTTAGATCAGTAGGTGAGACACTAATAAACCTTTCTTATTCTTTTTTTGATAAGAAAATCCCTTACCCCAAGGCTATTGATCAAGTGCCACTCACCAGCTAAACTTTTATGACAGTCGCTATTTATAGCAGGTTCTAAAGTATGCCTGCTGGTAGTAATTAACATGCACACAGATCATGTAACTTTTTTTTTTTTTTTTTTGACTGTGTTGGGTCTTCATTGCTTTGCGCAGGCTTTCTCTGGTTGCGGCGAGCGGGGGCTACTCTTCTTTGTGGCGCACGGGCTTCTTCATTGCAGTGGCTTTTCTTGTTGCAAAGCACGGGCTCTAGGCGTGCGGGCTTCAGTAGTTGTGGCGCACAGGCTCAGTAGGTGTGGCTCGCAGGCTCTAGAACACAGGCTTAGTAGTTGTGGCGCACGGGCTTAGTTGCTCCGCGGCATGTGGGATCTTCCCAGACCAGGGCTCGAACGCGTGTCCCCTGCATTGGCAGGCGGATTCTTAACCACTGCACCACCAGGGAAGTCCCACATAACTTTTCTTGTGTTAAAAAAAGTCATTAGGTTGTGTATTTTGTTCTTGGGTTTATGGCATACTTTTTTAGTTTTGGTAAAAGACAAAGGGAAAATAATGGCTAGCCTAGCTGACTGGGTCTCAGGAAAACTGCCTTTAATTGGTTGTTAGGCAATCTCCTCTCTGACCTAAGTTTTTCCATTCTTGGAATGAAGAGTAGTTAACCTAGTTCCACTTTATCTCATCCTGGTTTAACAGATAGTTGAGGGAAGACATATAGGATGGGGGAAGAATAATGAAGTTGTCAAGAACACATGGATTCTGGGCTTCCCTGGTGGTGCAATGGTTAAGAATCTGCCTGACAATGCAGGGGACATAGGTTTGAGCCCTGGTCCAGGAAGATCGCACATGCCATGGAGGAACTAAGCCCGTGTGCCACAAGTACTGAGCCTGCACTCTAGATCCCGCAAGCCACAGCTACTGAAGCCTGTGCACCTAGAGCCCGTGTTCCTCAACAAGAGAAGCCACTGCAATGAGGAGCCCGCACACCACAACGAAGAGTAGCCCCCGCTCACCACAGTTAGAGAAAGCCCACGCACAGCAAAGAAGACCCAATGCAATGCAGCAAAAAATAAATAAATAAATTTATATTTTTTAAAAAAAGACATGGATTCTGACCTCAGGTTCCCTTCAAATAGTTGTGTAACCCTCTTATTCTGTGTAATTCACAAAATGTAGATGCTTTGGTTATGACATCCCTAAAACATGTACTAGTGGTTTTAACAAGGTTGCCTCTCTGAATGTGGGAAAAGAGGGTTCTTACCAGAGGAGTGAGCCACAAAGACTGAGGCCATTCATTTGTGTGTTACAGTTGGGTAAATCAGGTGGGCACAGGAGACTGATACTTCAAGGGTGAGCCTAGGTGGTCTGGAGAGTTAGAACATTGAAGTTGGCCTAGTCTCAGCGAGTGATCAATTTTGCTTGAAAACTGCTTCCATGAGGTGGAAAAGAAGGTGGTACCAAACATTTGGAGACAGGCTGGATGCCCAAGTATTAGTATAGCAGAGTAGGAGAGAAAGAAAAAGAGCAAGAGTGGCTATTGAGTTTCTTCCTAGTTTTTATATCTACATGATATGTACCTTTATGTACTGCTTTATTTCCTCGAATCAGAGAAGAGTAACTTTCTTTTTAGATCAGGGTGAGAGAAATACATTCTTTATCTTAAATAAAGTCCAAGCACCCTTGGCTAAAAACTATTATTCTTACTCATTTTGCAAAGCAAGTATTGTAATTCTTTACCCTTTCAGAAAGAGATGCATAATATAGATTGTCTTAGACATACACAAGCCTACAGAGAAAGTATATGTTTGGCTTGCAGTCTGATAATACCACCAGTGCTGAAATATAAAAATATGCACTTATTTCTGTTACTCCATTACCTTCAGAAAAAGTGTCCATTTAATAATATTTCCACTGGATAAAGTAGGTTTAAAATGTAAACAATTTCTTTATGATTCAGTAATAGTTCTATGTGCACGTCCTTCACTTTGTGTCCCCTTGGTCAAGTTCTTGAACTGCCCTGAGCCTTGGTTTTCTCAACTCAAAAGGAGGAAAATATATCCACCCCCAGTGAGACAGTGTTAAGAGAATATGAGAGTAAAAACATTTTCTAAATAGTACAATAAATGTAAATGTGAAGTAGTTTGATATTTTACAAAAACACCAAAGCAACCCAATGGGAAAAGGAAAATCTTTTCAATAGACAATGCTATTACAACTTGATTTTATTTTTACTTTTTATTGGAGTATAGTTGATTTACAATGTTATGTTAGTTTCAGGTGTACAGCAAAGTGAATCAGTTATACACATACATACATCCACACTCTTTTTTAGATTCTTTTCCCATATAGGCCATTATAGAGTATTGAGTAGAGTTCCCTGTGTTATACAATAGGTCCTTATTAGTTATCTATTTTATATATAGTAATGTTTATATGTCAGTCCCAATCTCCCATTTTATCCCTACCCCTTTACCCCCTAGAAACCATAAATTCGTTTTCTACAACTGTAACTCTATTTCTGTTTTGTAGATAAGTTCATTTGTACCCTTTTTCTTAGATTCCACATATACACGATATCATGATATTTGTCTTTCTCTGTTTGACTTCACTCAGTATGACAATCTCTAGGTCCATTCATGTACAACTTGATATCTTTATGGGGAAAAATGAACCTTTGGCCCCTTACCTTATACCATACATAAAAAATAAAGATGGATCACGGCATAACATAAAAGCGAAAATGATTATGCTCCTAGAAGAAAACAGGAGACTATTTTAACATCTTGGGGGTAGGCAGAAGTTTCTTAGAGAGGACTTTGAAAGCGCTAACCACGAAAGAAAAAAATATTGATAAATCGAATTCCAAAAAAAATTTAACTATTTGTTCATGAAGACAGCATTAAGAGGGAGGGTGGGAGGGAGACACAAGAGGGAGGAGATATGGGGATATATGTATACATATAGCTGATTCACTTTGTTATACAGCAGAAACTAACACAACATTGTAAAGCAATTATACTCCAATAAAGATGTTTAAATTAATTGATTAAATTTTTTTTAAAAAAAGACACCATTAAGAATATGAATAAACAAGCCACAGGCCAGGATAAAATAGTTGCAACACATATAATGTCTAAAAAAGAACTTATATCCAGAATATATTAAAAACTCTAATTCAGGGCTTCCCTGGTAGCGCAGTGGTTGAGAGTCCGCCTGCCGATGCAGGGGACACGGGTTCGTGCCCCGGTCCGGGAAGATCCCACATGCCGCGGAGCGGCTGGGCCCGTGAGCCATGGCCGCTGAGCCTGCGCGTCCAGGGCCTGTGCTCCACGACGGGAGAGGCCACAGCAGTGAGAGGCCCGCGTACCGCAAAAAAAACAAAAACAAAAAAAACTCTAATTCAGTAATGAAAAGACAAAATAAAATATATGAATAGCCAATAAGCACATGATAAAGTATTCAACATCATTAGTCATGAGAGAAATGAACATTAAAACCTCAGTGAGATACTGCATTAGAATGACTAAAATTTAAGTGACAACACCAAATGTTGGAGAGGATGTAAAGCAGCATTGCCAGTTGGAGTGTAAAATGGAACAACCACTTTGGGAAAAGGCATGGAAGTTTCTTATAAAGTTAAACACACCTATTCTTTGACTCCAGCCATTCCACTCCTGGTATTTATGCAAGAGAAGTGAAAGCATATGTCCACATAAAGACTTGAATTCGAATATTTATAGTCTTTTTATTCGCTGTTGCCAAAAGCTAGAAACTGGGTAGTTGTCCAACAGCAGGAGAAAAGATAAAGTGTGGTATATTCAAACGATGGAATAATACTCAGCAAGAGAAGGAAATTACTGCTAATACAACATGAATCAATCTCAAAAACACTTTAACTGGGTGAAAGAAGCCAAATACGAAAGAGTGCATACTGTAAGATTCCCAGTATGTGAAGTTCTAGAACAGGTAAAACCAACCTACAGTGAGAAAGACCAGAACAAGTGCTGCTTTGTGGGAGAGGAGGGAAGGGAAACTGACTGCGAAGGGAAATGAGAGGACTTTCTAAGCTAATGGTGATGTCATCATAGGGGTTACACAGGTATATGCATTTGCCAAAACTCAGAGAATGTCCCACTTAAGTTGCATGATTTTTAAATCTCACACACACACAAACTAAGCTAATGTTGAAGTCTAGTTAATGATATGCATATTGATAGATTATGAAGTGTATTGATGTCTTTAACTTGCAGTGAAGTGCATCAAATAATAAGATGAATGGAAAGAGGGATGGTAAGATGGGTAGATAAGTGATAAGGCAAATACAACAAAATGTTAATTGTAGAATCTAGGTAGTAAATATATGTGGTAATATAGGTAGTAAATAGTTGGATGTTTGTTGTATAATTTTCAATATTTCTGTATGGTTGAAATCTGTCCTAATGTTTGAAGAATATAAAGTACTTAAGTAGGAAAACCTAATAAAATTTTTAAATTGAAGTATAGCTGATTTACAATATTATATTAGTTTCAGGTGTACAGCAAAGTGAGTCAGTTTTATTTTTTTAGATTATTTTCCTTTTTAGGTTATTACAAGATATCGAATATAATTCCCAGTGCTATACAGTAAATCTTTGTTGCTTATCTGTTTTACGTAGTTGGTATCTGTTAATCCCATATTCCTAATTTTCCCTCCCCTACATTTCCCCTTAGATAACCATAAATTTGCTTTGTGTCTGTGAGTCTGTTTCTGTTTTGTATATAGATTTCATTTGTATTATTTTTTAGATTCCACATATAAGTGATATCGCATAGTATTCATCTTTCGCTGTCTCATTTATTTCACTAAGTATAATATTCTCTAGGTCCATCCATGTTGCTACAAATGGCAATATTTCATTCTTTTTTATGGCCGAGTAATATTCCATTGTGTATGGAATACACAGATGGGGCACTTGGATTGTTTCCATGTCTTGGCTATTGAAAACCTTTTCAATTTGATTGATGGCAGCATCTCATGAAGAAGATAAAAGACCACATGATACAAAACCACATATAAATTTACTTCAAAGTAATTTTTGCATGAATTCCATGACAAAATTAGCCAGTCCTGGGCTGCTGCAGGGTTTCTTGGGGCTACCACAACCTCCAGTCTCCTCTTCTGAGTATGGAACACCCTCTCCTCATCCCCTAACCCACCTGGCAATTGGAATATTCACCTCTGCAAACACCAACCAGACCTCTTGCCATCCAGACTCCTAAACCCACTGCAAACTGCTTCTGCCTTCTCTGAAGCATCCCTTCTCCTGATCATCAGAAAATTCCTAATTGTCAAATCTAATGGCCAGTTTTCAATCCTTATCCTATCTCATCTTCTCTCAGCATCTGACTTGGAGAACCACACTCTCTTGAGACCTCTTATTCCCTTGACTTTCAGAAAACCACTTTTTCCTCATTATATTGCCTCTTTTACAGCCTCTTTTTAGCCTGCTTTAGGAACACCTCTGTCCTTTTCTTCAGTGTCAAGGAGCCTCCACCCCCACAAGCTTTTTGTCACTCTATCAGCTCCTCCTAGGTGTCCAATTTGACTGCCACAAATTCACCTATCATCTAATTACTCCCAAATCTCTGTTTCTAACCCTGATCTCCTCTCAAGCTTTAGGCTCAAAACCTACGGGTCAACCCCTTGGGATATTCTGCAGACAAGTTGATTATCAAAACAGAACTCAACTTCTCTTGAACTCCCCAGCCCAGTCTATTCTTCCTACTTGTTCTATCTTCATTAATAGAAGTAATTCTTCCCGACTTTTCCCTTCCTCACCCATTTATCTAATTGATCACCAAGTTCTGTCAGTTCTACCTCTCCTAAATCTCTTCCTCACCTCCTCATTCTCTCAGGTGTAATTTAGACCTTTATCATGTCTAACTAATTTGCCCAACTCTAGTTCTTCCCCTTCATTAGTCATCCTCCCTCACCATGGGGCATGCCTTGCTAAAGAAGACACCCAGTCATATTCCCTGGTCTGTTTAAATTCCTTGACCATCCACCCCTTAACCACTGTAACAGCCTTCCTACTGCCATCCCTCTTCATAACCCTTCACTGCAGCCCAAACGTACCTTATAACTACACTCATGCCTCCATCTGGATTCCTCTTTTCATACTGTAACTACTCAAGTTTAAAGATCCAGTTCAAAAGTCAAATCCTTTAAAAAGTTTTCTCTAAACCTCTCAGGCAATTAGTTGCTGCTCCAACCTTTTTTCTCTCAAAGTACATTGCATATTTTTATTGTAGTTTATACAATCATAATGTATCATAATTTTTATTGGTGTCTATGTCTTCTTCTAAAGCAGAACTATCCACTGCCACATAGTGCATGCTCAATAAATGTTTGCTCAGGGAAGGCTTTTCTCACTTCTCCAGATCTCCTCAGTGAGTTACTTAGAGATGGCAGGGTCACCAAGGATTTTAGCTGCTAGAACAACTATAATTGTTACTATGTGGTTATACTTCTGCTCACATTCTCCATACTGGAACTCTTCCTGCCTATCTATGTAGCTCCATTCTGAGAAGTCTGTCCCCTAAGCAAGCAAGAGAAAAGAGTACCCAGGTTGCCACAGTTGGACCATCTTCTCTCCCCCTCCCCGGTCACATTATCTACATGCACATAAATGAAACGTGATCGTGTAATCTGGTGTAAGTTTTTATCCTTTGTAACTTTGATCCTTTTTGAACTCAGAAAAAGCTAAAGTGTAGGAGACCTGGAATTTGAGGACTGAGCTCTAGTCTAATCCCTGCACTGCCTAGCAAGTGAGGGGGAAAATGATTCCACCATTCCGAGCTTCAGTGTCTCTTCTTTAAAATGACTTGGAGTGAGACATTTGTAAAGACCTAGCACAATGTATAAGTATGCAGTAGTTAGTTATTCAACAAATATTCACTGACTGCTTACTAAGTATCAAGTAAAGTGCTAGGTGCAGGTATATAGCCCTCAATAAAAATGTGAGTTTGTTTTCTTGTAAATGTATTTTAGACTTTTTTTTTTTTTAATATTCTGTATAGTACTGTTTCCTCCCCACCCTGTCCTCCCTTGGCCAAAATAATTTTTCTCTGAATTCCTCCTTTAAGGTCCACTAAGTAGCATGGAGCGGTGGTTAACAGCATGAGCTTTAAAACAGACTTTCAAGGTTTGAATCCTGGGTCTACCAGTTTTTAGCTGTGAGACTTTGGGTAAGTTGCTTAACTTCTTGATGTTTTGCTTTCTGTGTTGTTAAAGGACAATAATACCTATTCCATTAGGTTGTTATAAAGAATAAAAGTGTTAATACATGTAAGTCTTTAAATGTTATCTGGCATTAAGTAAAGTGCTTAAGAAGTGGTAGCTATTATTATTTGCAATCTATGGTTCATAGTGTCCTCACCTTGCCACGAAAATCGTTTCATGGCAAGGTATAAGAAAGCAACTAAAGACCTCATTTTTCTTTCTTTAAAAAATATTTTTAAAATTTATTTATTTATTTTGGCTGCACTGGGACTTACTTGCGGCACACGGGATCTTTGTTGTGGCATGTGTGATCTTTTTAGTTGTGGCATGCGGACTTTTAGTTGCTACATGTGAACGCTTTTAGTTGCGGCATGCATGTGGGATCTAGTTCCCTGACCAGGGATCAAACCCGGGCGCCTAATTTGGGAGCATGAAGTCTTACCCACTGGACCACCAGGGAAGTCCCCAAGACCTCATTTTTCATTTATATTCCTTTAAATAACTCTGCTTAGAAATTTTCTTATACACCTGCACTGTCCAACATGGTAGCTACTAGCATTATGTGACTACTGATTGGAAGAGTAGGGTTGCAAGCAAACCAGATTTTAAGAACTTAGATGAGAGACATCAGTGAAAATAACAGAGTAAGGAACACCTAAATTCTTCTGCGCTAAAAGTGCACCTAAAAACTGGCAAAAACTGTCAGAATCAACTTTTTCAGAACTCTGGACAGTAATCAAAAGCTTGAAGCAGCTTGGGGGACTTTCCTGGTGGTACAATGGTTAAGAATCCGCCTGCCAATGCAGGGAACACGGGTTCGTGCCCTGGTCCAGGAAGATCCCACATGCCGTGGAGCAGCGAAGCCCGTGTGCCACAGCTACTGAGCCTGTGCTCTAGAGCCCGTGAGCCACAACTACTGAGCCCGCATGCCACAACTACTGAATCCCACGTGCCTGCAGCCCATACTTCACAACAAGAGAAGCCACCGCAATGAGAAGCCCACGTACCGCAACAAAGAGTAGCCCCCGCTCACTGCAACCAGAGAAAGCCCGCACACAGCAATGAAGACCCAACGCAGCCAAAAATAAATAAATGAAATAAATTTAAAAACAAACAAACAAACAGACTTCTCATTAGACTTGGAATAGAAAGGAACTTCCTCAACATGAAAAAGAGAATCTACAGAAACCCTAAGTTAGCGTCACATTTAATGGTGAAAAACTGAATAGTTTCCCCCTAAGATCAGGAACAAGATAAGGATATATGCTCTCCCCATTTCTGTTCAATATTATATTAGAGGTACTGGCCACTGGTGTCAGGCAAGAAGAAAAGAAAGAAAGCAGCCGGGTTGGAGAAGTAAAACTGTCTATTTGCAGACAATACAATTGCCTATGTAGAAATCCAATGGAATTAGAAAAAAAGCAACTGAAACTAATAAGTGGGTTTAGCGAAGTTGAAGGATACAAGATTAATATATAAAAATTGCATTTCTGTATTCTAACAGTGAAAATGAGAATTTTAAATTAATAAAATGTCACTTACTAAAACATAAAATATGTGAAATACTTGGGGATAAATCTGACAAAATATGTGAAAGTCCTTTACACTGGAAACGAGAAAACACTGCTGAGAGAAATTAAAGAAGACCTAAATAAAAATAAATGATAGACCTTCATGGGTTGAAGAAAACACTGTTAACATATCAGTTGTCCCCAAGTTGATCTATAGAAACTATTCAATCACAATAAAAAATCCAGTACTCTTTTTTATGCAAACTGACAAGCTGATTCTAAAATTTGTATGGAAATACACAGGACTTAGAATAGGCAAAACAACTTTGAAAAAGAAGAGCAAAGTCAAAGGGTTTACTTTACCTGATTCAAGACGTATTCTAAAGCCACAGTAATCAAGACAGGGTGGCATTGGCATAAAGATTGACAGATAAATGGAGCAGAGTCCAGAAATAGAACCATATGGATACGGACCAGTGATTCTTTAACAGCTTTATAAATATAATTTACAAGCCATACTCTTCACCCATTTAAAGTGTACAGTTCATTGTTTTTTAGTAAGTTCACAGGGTTATGCAGTGA
Source organism: Globicephala melas (assembly GCF_963455315.2). Taxonomy (NCBI): domain Eukaryota; kingdom Metazoa; phylum Chordata; class Mammalia; order Artiodactyla; family Delphinidae; genus Globicephala; species Globicephala melas. The sequence goes on along the minus strand of NC_083329.1, from coordinate 57,901,337 downwards.
TCCCCGCTATCTATGGAAATTTTTTTTGTTTTTTGTTTTGTTTTGTTTTGGCCACACAGCACAGCATGCACGATCTTAGTTCCCTGACCAGGGACTGAACCCGTGCCCCCTGCAGTGGTAGTACAGAGTCCTAACCATTGGACCACCAGGGAATTCCCATCTATGGAACATTTTTGTCCACTGAAAAAGAAACCCTCTACTTATTAGCAATCACTCCCCATTTCCCCTGCTACCTTCCCCTTAACCCTAAGCAACCACTAATCTACTTTCGTCTCTCCAGGTTTGCTTATTCTGGACATTTGGCATAAACAGAATCATATAATATTTGATCTTCTGTGGCTGTCTTCTTTCACTTTGCATAATTTTTTCAAGGTCCATCTATATTATACCATGCATCAGTACTCCATTCTTTATGATTGCTGAATAATATTGTATCATGAGGATATATCACATTTTCTTTATTCATTCATCAGTTGATGGACACCGGGTTGTTCCTACTTTTTGGCTACTATGAATAGTGCTGCCATGGACATTTGTGTACAAATTTTTGTGTACATATGTTTTCATTTCTCTTGGATATATATGTAGGGGGTGTAATTATTGAACATATTTCACTTTTTAAAGGACCTGCAAAACTGTTTGCCAAAACAGCCAAAAACTTTTACATTCCCACCAGCGTTATATTAAGGTTCCAGTTTCTCCATATCCTGCCAACACTTGTTATTGCTTGTCTTTATTATATCCATTGTAATAAAAGTGAAGTGGTATATCTTTTTTTTTAATTGTGGTAAAATATATATAACATAAAATATGCCATTTTAAGTATACAATTTAGTGGCATTAATTACATTCACAATGTTTTGCAACCATTCCACTATCTATTTCCAAAACTTTTCCATGACCCCAGTCAGAAACTCTGTACCCATTAGGCAATAAAATCCCATTCCCCTTGCTCCCAGCCCCTGGCAACCTCTAATATACTTTCTCTTGCAATTAATTTGCCCATTTTAGATATTTTATACAAGTGAAATCATACATTTTTTGCCTTTTTATCTCTGGTTTATTTCACTTAGCATAATGTTTTCAAAATTTATCCATGGTATGGCACGTATTAGCTGTCATGCCTTTTTATGGCTAAATACTATTCCACTATATGTCTATACCACCTCTTGTTTACCCATTCACCTCTTGATGAACACTTGAATTCTTTCTACCTTTTGGATATTGTGAATAATGCTACAGTAATTATTATCATATAAGAATGTGTTTGAGTTCCTGTTTTCAATTGCTTTGGATATATACCTAGGAGTAGAATTACAGGATCATCTGGTAATTGTATTTTTAATTTTTTGAGAAACCCCCAAACTGTTTTCCACAGTGGCTTAGCTATTTTACATTCCCAGCAGCAATGTGCAAGATTTCCAATCTCTCCACATTCCCATCAACATTTTTAATTTTCTGGTTATTATTGTTTTTCAGTTTTGTTTTTATTATTATAGCCATCCTAGTAGGTGTGAAGTGGTATCTCATTGTGGTTTTGATTTACATTTCCCTAATGATTAATGATGTTGAGCATCTTTTCATGTGTTATCAACCATTTATAAATCTTCTTTAGATGAATATATTTTCAAATCATTAGCTCATTTTTTTTAATTAATTTATTTATGGCTGCATTGGGTCTTCGTTTCTGAGTAGGGGTTTTCTCTAGTTGGGGCGAGCAGGGGCTATTCGTTGTTGTGGTGCACAGGCTTCTCATTGTGGTGGCTTGTCGTTGCAGAGCACGGGCTCTAGGCTCATGGACTTCAGCAGTTGTGGCATGCGGGCTTCAGTAGTTGTGGCTCGTGGAGTCTAGAGCACAGGCTCAGTAGTTGTGGCCCACAGGCTTAATTGCTCTGCAGCATGTAGGATCTTCCCAGACTAGGCCTTGAACCCGTGTCCCCTGCATTGGCAGGCAGATTCTTAACCACTATGCTACCAGGGAAGCCCTTTAGCCCATTTTTTAATTGGCTTATGTCTTGTTATTAAGTTGTTAATTTTTTTCGTATATTCTGGGTGGAATTCCTTTTCAGAAATATGATCTGCACATTTTTTCTTCCATTCTGTAGGTTGTCTTTTCACTTTCTTGTTGGCATTATTTGTAGCACAGAAGATTCTAATTTTGATTTTTTGGGGGGCCAAGTTGCATGGCTTGCCAGATCTTAGTTCCCCAACCAGGGGTCAAACCCTGTGGCCCCTGCAGTGGAAACTTGGAGTCCTAACCACTGGACTGCCAGGGAATTCCCAGAAGATTCTAATTTTGATGTAGCCCAATTTATCTATTTTTTTCTTTTGTCACTTGTGCTTTTGGTGTCATACCTAAGAAATTATTGCCTAACCCAAGGTCACAAATATTTACTTTTCATTTTATTATAAGCTTTTTTTAGTTTTAGCTCTTACATTTAGGTCTATGAGTTATTTTGAGTTAATTTCTGTGTATGGTGTGAGGTAGGGGCTTCACCTTCATTCTTTATATATGAATATCCAGTTGTTGCAGCACTATTTGTTGAGAAGATTATTCTCTCAACAAATAGTAAATTATCTTGTAACCCTTGTCAAAAAACAAATGATGATAATTGTACATGTTTATTTCTGAAATTTTATTTCTATGGCAACAGACTTTTGTTAAAAGTCCAAAAGCAATTTGGTGGAGAAAGAATAGGTTTTTTCAACAAATGAGGCTGGAATAAGTAACACCATAGATAGTCCTATGCCAAAAAACCAAACAAACAAACCAAAAAAGAAAAATTAAAAAACCTTCAATCCATATCTCACAATCTATATCTTGCATATCTCGTACACAAAAATTATCTCAAAATTTGCCATTTACCTATATATAAAGCCTAAAACTATGAAACTTCTACAAAAGAAACAGGAGAAAATCGTTGTGGTCAATTATACAAAGAAAAAGATTTAGGTATGACACCATAAGCATAATCCCCAAAAGGAAAATCAATAATTTGGACTTTATCAAAATTAAAAGTTCTGGGAGTTCCCTGGTGGCCTAGTGGTTAAGATTTGGTGCTGTCACTGCCATGGCCCATATACGATCCCTGGTTAGAGAACTGAAATCCCACAAGCTGCACAGCCAAAATATTAAAAAAAAAATAAAAAAGCTCTGCTCTTCAAAGGACACTGTTAAGAGAATGAAAAGATAAGCCCCAGAATGGAAAAATATATTTTCAAAACACATATCTGATAAAGGACTTGCATCAAGAATATATAACAAGCTCTTTGTTATGCTCAATAAAAAAGCCATTTTTATAAATAGAGAAATATCTGAACACACACTTCATCAAATAAGCACATGAAAAGATGCTCAGCATCACTGGTAATTAAGAGAATGCAAATTAAAATCAGAAATAGATACCTCTTCACACCTATTAGAATCAATAGAATTTTTTTTTAATTTATTTATTTTTGGCTGTGTTGGGTCTTCGTTGCTGCACGGAGGCTTTCTCTAGTTGCCACAAGCGGGAGCTACTCTTTGTTGCGGTGCACAGGCTTCTCATTGTGGTGCCTTCTCTTGTTGCATACCACAGGCCCTAGACGCACGGACTTCAGTAGTTGTGGCACACAGGCTGAGTAGTTGTGGTTCACGGCCTCTAGAGCACAAGCTCAGTAGTTGTGGCGCACGGGCTTAGTTGCTCTGTGGCATGTGGGATCTTCTCGGACCAGGGCTCGGACCCATGTTCCCTGCATCGGCAGGCGGATTCTTAACCACTGCGCCACCAGGGAAGCCCCTAGAATCAATAGAATTTTTAAAACTGACCGTATCAAGTATACGTGAAGATGTGGAGGAACTGGGACTCTCATACACAGCTGGTTGGAATATAAAATGGTGCAACCAGGGCTTCCCTGGTGGCGCAGTGGTTGAGAGTCCGCCCGCCGATGCGGGGGACACGGGTTCGTGCCCCGGTCCAGGAAGATCCCACATGCCCTGGAGCAGCTCGGCCCGTGAGCCATGGCCGCTGAGCCTGCGCGTCCGGAGCCTGTGCTCTGCAACAGGAGAGGCCGCAGCGGTGAGAGGCCCGCGTACCGCAAAAAAAAAAAAAAAAAAAAAAGCTAAACGTGAAGTTATCGTCTAACCCAGCAATTTCACTTCTACATAACTGTCCAAAAGAAATAAAAACATGTTCCACACAAAGAATGCTCCAGAGCACCATTATTCAAAATAGCCAAAAATCAGAAGCAACTCAGATGTCCATCAACTGATCAATGGATAAACAAATATGCTGTATCCATACAATGGAATATTATTCGGCCATAAAAAGGAATCAAGTACTGATAGATGCTACGACATGAATGAACCTCAAAATATTTATGCTAAGTGAAAGAGCCATCACAGAACACCACATATTATATGACCCCATTGATACAGAAAGTCCAGAATAGGAAATTCTATAGAGATTGAAAGTAGATGAGCAGTGGACTAGGCCTAAGTGTAGGGGAGAATGGGAAGTGACTGCTTATGGGTACAAGTTTTCTGTTGGGGATGATGAAAACTTCTAAAATTAGATTACATGATTGCACAACTCTATAAATATACTAAAAAACATTGAATCATATGCTTTAACATGTGAACTTTATGGTATGTAAATTATATCTCAAAAAAACTGTGAAAAATTACATATATGGCTGGCATTCTATTTCTGTTGGACAGTGCTGTTTCAGAGAAACACAGCTTGGTGCAAAATATGGGCCAAAGGTAAATAGGAGGACATAGTGGTGCTCATTATGCGCCTTCCCTGCATATGTTAAGTGTTCTACAAATATTTGCTCATTGTTAACATAGGACAAATGCTGCAGGCAATAACAATATATTAGAGGTAATTTTTTGACCCCAGGATTTTTTAAAACTATCATGTGTAAAAGATTTTAAATACTCCATTTACATTTGCTAAGCAATAATTAAATTCTCTAAAATCGGCTTGAATATACAAATTACATTCAAGTTTTGGATAGTTTTTAAGGATTTTTCTGTAATCGCTAAGGATGCTTTCCCCAACTCTACCCGCCTCCCCGCCCCCCCCCCCCCACCCCCGCATCTACATCAGAGTTTCCTTTCCATCTTGCAGATTGCTACCTTGGAAAAACTCAGACAGAAGCAAGTTTTCTAATCAAGTGCCACCTAATGGTGTGTCAGTATTCGGCTATATCAAATCCTAAATCCACCAAACGAATTTTACTAAGTTTGATGCCAGAATCAAACAACTTTATAGGTCATAAGCCAAAAGCATGATGTCTGTGTGAGTTTTGGGCATGATGGTGGCTGGTAGTTTATTTTTTCCAAAGGGGTGGAACTGTCTTCCACTTCTTCTTCAAAGGAAATGATGATTCTAAAATATCCCACATAGAAAATAGAGATGAAAGCTTTGATAAACATAATGGTCCCACACACAAAGATGTCTAAGCCCTAATTCCTAAAACCTATGAGCATATTATGTAACATGTCAAAAGGGACATTGCCGATGTAATTAAAGTTGCAAACTTTAAAATAGAGATTATTCTATTTGATCTGGTGAGCCCAGTCTAATCACATGAGCCTTTACAAACAGAGAACTTTCTCCAGTAGGAGGCAGGAGAGCTGAGGCAGAAAGAGAAGTGAGACAGACTCGAAGCATGAGGACTCAGTGCATCATTGCTGGCTTTGAAGATGTAGAAGCAATGTAACAAGGAAAATTTAAGGAGCTGAGAGGGGCTCCAGGCTGACAGCCAGACAGGAAACTAGCCCTCAGCCATACAACCACAAGGAACTGTATTTCACTAATAGCAAAGGTGAACGTATAAGTGGATTCTTTCCCAGAGTCTCCAGAAAGGAATAAAGCCCTGCTCACATCTTGATTTTGACATTTTGAGATCTGAAGGTGAGTACCTTGCCAAGCCCACCAGACATTTTTTTTAAATAAATTTATGTATTTATTTATATTTATTTTAATAAATTTATTTTTATTTTTTTCCGGTACGCGGGCCTCTCACTGTCGTGGCCTCTCCCGTTGCGGAGCACAGGCTCCAGACGCGCAGGCTCAGCGGCCATGGCTCACGGGACCAGCCGCTTCGCGGCATGTGGGATCTTCCCGGACCGGGGCGCGAACCCATGTCCCCTGCATGGGCAGGTGGACTCTCAACCACTGCGCCACCAGGGAAGCCCTATTTATTTATTTATTTATTTATTTATTTATTTATTTATTTATTTATTTATTTTTGGCTGCATTGGGTCTTAGTTGCTGCGCGCGGGCTTTCTCTAGTTGCAGCGAGTGGGGGCTACTCTTCGTTGCAGTGCATGGGCTTCTCATTGCGGTGGCTTCTCTTGTTGCAGAGCACAGGCTCTAGGCGTGCAGGCTTCAGTAGTTGTGGCACACGGGCCCAGTAGTTGTGGCTCACGGGCTCTAGAGCACAGGCTCAGTAGTTGTGGCGCACGGGCTTATTTGCTCCGCGGCATGTGGGATCTTCCCAGACCAGGGCTCGAACCCATGTCCCCTGCATTGGCAGGTGGATTCTTAACCACTGTGCCGCCAGGGAAGTCCCCCCACCAGACTTCTGACTACAAAACAGTGAGATAATAAATGGGTGTTGTTTTATGTTTTGGCAATTTGTTACACAGCAATAGAAAACTAATACAAGAGCTATCGGAAGGGGGTTTAGGAGCCCCATGTGCTTAAAAAGTTCTTAGGGAAGGTAAGGGGGAAGGTGCTTAAATTTAAAAATTGGAAGACACATTCAGAGATATAAATAAAAACATTATGAGAAGGATTATGTTGTATCACAGAACCAGGGTTTGGGGCTCACGGGTTGGCTGTGATATTGAACTCTGCAGCAGGCATGGAACTGGCCTGATAGATTTAGCTACCATTGTACAAATTCAGAAGGACTCATAGAATGAAGACAAGAAGTGGGACCCTTATTTATATCTGATGTCGGGGGATTCTTTGAGAAAGTAACAACAATGGTACCACTGCTTTTTGGCCCCAGCTTGTCATTACTGGAGTTTTCTACTTAACTCATACAAAGCCAGTCGGTCACACCTGCCCCAAAGCATTAGTCCAGTCTTGTACTGGCCGAGAGTATGAACAGCTCTAAGATGAGGGCATACTTGGTGTCCTCCCTGGAAAAAAAGCCAGTCCTTTCAGGAAGTGAACATACAAGGCCACTGTTCTCCCATGAGGGGACAGGACCAAAACAAGAAACACATTTTTTTTCCTATAGTATTTTTCTTATAATGAGTTCTTTTCTTTTCTTTTTTTTTCTTTTTTTTAATTTATTTTATTTATTTATTCTTTTTTGGCTGCGTTGGGTCTTTGTTGCTGCGTGCAGGCTTTCTCTAGTTGCGGCGAGCGGGGGCTACTCTTTGTTGTGGTGCACAGGCTTCTCAGTGCGGTGGCTTCTCTTGTTGTGGAGCACAGGCTCTAGGTGCATGGGCTTCAGTAGTTGTGGCTCGCAGGCTCTAGAGCGCAGGCTCAGTAGCTGTGGCACACGGACTTAGTTGCTCCACTGCATGAAGAGACACATTTCTTGTCATCTGGCTTATTGTTTTCAAATCTCTATTCTGTCCCAATTCCATAAATTCTTTCAAAGCTGTGAGATTCAAGAAACCTAGGGCCTTTTCTCAGTTTTAGTCTTCTAGTTTGAACTTTATGATTTAATGTGATTGTCAAGGAATAAGGATGAAACACTTAATTCCAGTGCTATATAAACTATAGAAATAATGGCAAGGTTTTCAGTTTATTTTGAAGCTAACATACACACATGCACACATACATGCAATCCAAATCAGACTAGTCTCACTTAAGCAACTTATATGGAATTTATAAACATACATCCAAAGTGGAATACTATCAAATCTAATCCATTAGTACAATATATTAAAATAATAGCATTCCATTACCAAGCAGGGCTTGGCCCAGAAATGCAAGGGTAATCAAAACTTTACAATTTATAAATACTATACACAGATGATGTCTATTTTGTACTAGCATAGTCCTGCTGTTTAGCACAGTGCCTGGCACACAGTGGACAATAAGTATTTGCTGAATGACTAAATGAATATTCATTGTCAATAATCCATTGGAAAATAAAGTGAGAAGAAGCTCCCATTAAATTAACAATTACAGCAATTTTGTATAAGTACATAAAAATGTATACAAGTATGCCTTGTTTTATTGCACTTTGATTTATTGTGCTTTGCAGATATGGTATTTTTTTTACAAATTGAAGGTTTATGGCAACCCTGTGTCAAGCAAGTCTGTCAACGCCATTTTTCTAACAGCATTTGCTCACTTTGTGTCTCTGTGCCACGTTTTGGTGATTCTTGCAATATCTCAAAATTTTTCATTATTATTAAGTTTGTTACGGTGATCTGTTATCAGTGATCTTTAATATTATTATTGTAATTGTTTGGGGGTGCTACAAACCACACCCATGTATGATGCTGAACTTCATTAATAAATGTTGCGTGTGTTCTGACTGCTCCACCAATTGGCTGTTCCCCCATCTCTCTCCCTCTCCTTGGGCCTCCCTATTCCCTGAGACACAACAGTATTGAAATTAGGCCAGTACTAACTCTACAATGGCCTCTTAACTGTTCAAGTGAAGGGAAGAGTCATATGTCTCTCACTTTAAATCAAAGGCAGAAATGATTAAGCTTAGCGAGGAAGGCATGTCGAAAGCTGAGACAAGCTGAAAGCTAGGCCTCTTGAGCCAAACAGCCAAGTTGTGAATGCAGAGGAAAAGTTCTTGAAGGAAATTAAAAGTGCTACTCCAGAAAACACAAATGATAAGAAAGAAAAACAGCCTGTTGCTGATATGGAGAACGTTTTAGGGGTCTGCATAGAAGATCAAACCAGCCACAACATTCTCTTAAGCCAAAGCCCAATCCAGAGTGAGACTCTAACTCTCTTCAATTCTCTGGAGGCTGAGAGAGATGAAGAAGCTGCAGAAGAGAAGTTTGAAGTTAGGAGAGGTTGGTTCATGAGGTTTGAGGAAAGAAGCTGTCTCCATCACATAGAAGTGCCAGGTGAAGCAGCAAGTGCTGATGCAGAAGCTGCAGCAAGTTAGCCAGAAGATATAACTAAGACAATTCATGAAGGTGGCTACACCAGATTTTCCATGTAGGTGAAACAGCCTTCTATTGGAAGAAAATGCCATCTAGGACTTTCATAGCTAGAGAGGAGAAGGCAATGCTTGGCTTCAAACTTCAAAGGACAGGCTGACTGTCTTCTTACGAGCTAATGCAGCTGGTGTCTTTAAGTTGAAGCCAATTCTCATTTACCATTCTGAAAATCCTAGGGCCCTTGAGGAATGATGCTAAGTCTACTCTACCTGTGCTCTGTAAGTGGAAAACAAACCCTGGATGACAGCACATCTGTATACAACATGGTTTACTGAATATTTTAAGTCCACTGTTGAGACCTACTTCTCAGAAAAAAAAGATTCCTTTCAAAGTATTGCTGCTCACTGACAATGCACCTGGTCACCCAAGAGCTCTAATGGAGATGTACAAAGAGATTAGTGTTGTTTTCATGACTGCTAACACAACATCCATTTTGCAGTCCTTGGATCACGGGGTAATTTTGACTTTCAAGTCTTATTATTTAAGAAATACATTTTGTAAGGCTATGGGTGCCGTAGATTGTGATTCCTCTGATGGATCTGGGCAAATTCAATTGAAAACCTTCTGAAAAGGATTCACCATTTCAGATGCCATTAAGAACATTCATGGTTCATGCGAAGAGGTCAAAATATTAGCATTAACAGGAGTTTCAAAGAAGTTGGTTCCAACCCTTATGGATGACTTTGAAGGGTTCAAGACTTCAGTAAAGGAAGTAACTGCAGGTGGAAATAGTAAGAGAACTAGAATTAGAAGTAGAGCCTAAAGATGTGACTGAATGGCTGCAACCTCATGATAAAACTTTAATGGATAAAACTTGAAGTGACAATAAAGGATTTAGAATATTACATAAACTTATTTGATAAAGCAGCAGCAGGCTTTGAGAGGATTGACTCCAATTTTGAAAGAAATTCTGCTGTGGGTAAAATGCTATAAAACAGCATCACATGCTATAGAAAAATTATTCATGAAAGGAAGAGTCCATTGATGTGGCAGACTTCATTTCTGTCTTATTTTAAGAAATTGCCACAGTCACCCCAACCTTGAGCAACCACCACCCTCATTAATCAGCAGCCATCAGCATCAAGGCAAGACCCTCCACCAGCCAAAAGGATCAGATGATCAAGGATCAGATGATTTAGCATTTTTTAACAATAAGGTTTTTAATTAAGGTATGTACATTTTTATATATGATGCTATTGTACACTTAATAGACTATAGTATGATGTAAACATAACTTTTATATGCACTGGAAAAAACAAAATAGTTCGTGTGAGTCACTTTATTGTGACTTTATTGCAGTGGTCTGGAACTAAATGCACAGTATCTCCAAGGTATGCCTGTATATACGTGTGTATATATATTTGTGTGTGTATATGTATGTACGTGTATATATATCACCAGAAATGAGTATTTAACGTAAAGTTTAAAAATAAACTTAGAAAAAATAAATAAATAAACTTAGGGCTTCCCTGGTGGCACAGTGGTTAAGAATCCGCCAGCCAATGCAGGGGACACAGGTTTGAGCCCTGGTCTGGGAAGTTCCCACATGCTGTGGAGTAACTTAGCCCGTGCGTCACAACTACTGAGCCTGCGCTCTAGAGCCCGCAAGCTGCAACTACTGAGCCCGCATGCCACAACTACTGAAGCCCGCACGCCTAGAGCCCATGCACCACAGCAAGAGAAGCCACCACAATGAGAAGCCCACATACTGCAATGAAGAGTAGCCCCCGCTCGCTGCAACTAGAGAAAGCCCGCGTGCAGCAACGAAGACCCAATGCAGCCAAAGAAAATTATAACTTAAAAAATAATAATAATAAAATAAATAAATAAACTTAAACTGTGTGAAGATCTACCTGAAAGAAAGAGGTAGATTTTACCAAGGTACATAAAAGAAGATAAATACAGGTAAAACAATGTGACTGTAGTTAACAATACTTTATTTTATACTTGAAATTTCTAAGAGGGTAAATCTTAAATATTCTTACCACAAAAAAGAAAAGAAAAAGGAAACAAGAGAAGAGGGCTTCCCTGGTGGCACAATGGTTAAGAATCTGCCTGCCAATGCAGGGGACCCAGGTTCGATCCCTGGTCTGGGAAGATCCCACATGCCTCGGAGCACCTAAGCCTGTGCACCACAACTACTGAGCGGGCACTCTAGAGCCCATGAGCCACAACTACTGAGCCCACGTGCCAAAACTACTGAAGCCCACACGCCCAGAGCCCATGCTCTGCAACAAGAGAAGCCACCGCAATGAGAAGCCTGTGCACCGCAACGAAGAGTAGCCCCCACTTGCCACAACTAGAGAAAGCCCGCATGCAACAACAAAGACTCAATGCAGCCAAAAATAAATAACTAAATTTGTAATAAATAAATACAAACAAACCATTGGGTTAAAAAAAAATGTTGGCAGTATGACATGTAGACAAATGCTTAATATCCTTAACTTTAAAAACACTCTTGCAAAGCAGAAGGAAAAAGACATATATCCCAGTAGAAAAAAATGAACAAAAGGCAATTCACAGAAGTAGAATACAAATGAAAAAAAGAAAGTTTCCCTCACTAACTAACATGGAAATGCAGATCAACATAAGTTATCTTTCTTTTCATCCCAGATTGGCAATGATTTAAATAATGATAGTATAACTACTGGGAAGCAAGGACTTCATATACCGCAGAGGCAGATAAAAACCTTAAAAACATGACCTGGAAATATGGTATCTAGAATTTTCTTCTGAAGAAAAGATCAAGTGACACATGTAAAGATTTATATCCACAATTAGAGACCTAAATGTAAGACCGGACCCTATAAAACTCTTAGAGGAAAACATAGGAAGAACATTCTTTGACATAAATCACAGCAAGATCTTTTTTGATCCACCTCCTAGAGTAATGGAAATAAAAACAAAAATAAACAAATGGGACGTAATGAAACTCAAAAGCTTTTGCAAAGCAAAGGAAACTACAAACAGGATGAAAAGACAACCCTCAGAATGGGAGAAAATATTTGCAAATGAATCAACAGACAAAGGATTAATCTCCAAAATATATAAACAGCTCATGCAGCTCAATATTAAAAAAGCAACCCAATCCAAAAATGGGCAGAAGACCTCAATAGACATTTCTCCAAAGAAGACCTACAGATGGCTAAGAAGCACATGAAAAGCTGCTCAACATCACTAATTATTAGAGAAATGCAAATCAAAACTACAATGAGGTATTACCTCACACCAGTTAGAATGGGCATCATCAGAAAACCTACAAACAACAAATGCTGGAGAGGGTGTGGAGAAAAGAGGACCCTCTTGCACTGTTGGTGGGAATGTAAATTGATACGGCCACTATGGAGAACAGTATGGAGGTTCCTTAAAAAACTAGAAGTAGAATTACCATGTGACCCAGCAATCCCACTACTGGGCATATACCCAGAGAAAACCATAATTCAAAAAGACGCATGCACCTCAATGTTCATTGCAGCACTATTTACAATAGCCAGGTCATGGAAGCAACCTAAATGCCCATTGACAGACGAATGGATAAAGAAGAAGCGGTACATATATAAAATGGAATATTACTCAGCCATAAAAAGGAATGAAATTGGGTCATTGTAGAGACGTGGATGGACCTAGAGACTGTCACACAGAGTGAAGTAAGTCAAAAAGAGAAAAACAAATGTCGTATATTAATGCATATATGTGGAACCTAGAAAAATGGTACAGATGAACTGGTTTGCAGGGCAGAAATTGAGACACAGATGTAGAGAACAAACCTATGGACACCAAGGGGGGGAAGTGGCAGGGGGGTCGGTGGTGTTTTGAATTGGGAGATTGGGATTGACATATATACACTAATATGTATAAAATGGATAACTAATAAGAACCTGCTGTATAAAAATATAAATAATAAAAATTTTTTAAAAAGTATCATCAAATAGAGAAGATGGCAGAGTAGGACGTGCTCTATCTGCCTCTTGTGAGAGCACTGGAATCACAACTAACTGCTGAACAGTCATTGACAGGAAGACACTGGAATTCACCAGAAAAGATACCCCACATACAAAGACAAAGGAGAAGCCACAATGAGATGGTAGGAGGGGTGCAATCACAATAAAATCGAATCCCATAACTGCTGGGTGGGTGACTCACAAACTGGAGAACACTTATACCACAGAAGGCCACCCTGGAGTGAAGGTTCTGAGCCCCACATCAGGCTTCCCAACCTGGGGGTCTGGCAATGGGAGGAGGAATTCCTAGAGAATCAGACTTTGAAGGCTACTGGGATTTCATTGCAGGACTTTGACAGGACTGGGGAAAACAGAGACTCCACTCTTGGAGGGCACACACAAAGAAGTGTGCGCATCGGGACCCAGGGGAAGGAGCAGTAACCCCATAGGAGACTGAACCAGACCTACTGCTAGTGTTGGAGGGTCTCCTGCAGAGGTGTGGGGTGGCTGTGTCTCACCATGAGGGCAAGGAAACTGGCGGCAGAAATTCTGGGAAGTACTCCTTGGCATGAGCCCTCCCAGAGTCCACCATTAGCTCCACCAAAGAGCCCAGGTAGGCTCCAGTGTTGGATCACCTCAGGCCAAACAACCAACAGGGAGGGGACCCAGCCCCACCCATCAGCAGACAAGTGGATTAAAGTTTTACTGAGCTCTGCCCACCAGAGCAACAGCCAGCTCTACCCACCACCAGTCCCTCCCATCAGTAAACTTGTTCAAGCCTCTTAGATAGCCTCATCCACCAGAGGGCAGACAGCAGAAGCAAGAAGAACTAAAATCCTGCAGCCTGTGGAACAAAAACCACATTCACAGAAAGATAGACAAGATGAAAAGGCAGAGGGCTATGTACCAGATGAAGGAACAAGATAAAACCCCAGAAAAACAACTAAAAGAAGTGGAGATAGGCAACCTTCCAGAAAAAGAATTCAGAATAATGATAGTGAAGATGATCCAGGACCTCGGAAAAAGAATGGAGGCAAAGATCGAGAAGATGCAAGAAATGTTTAACAAAGACCTAGAAGAATTAGAGAACAAACAAACAGAGATGAACAATACAATAACTGAAATGAAAACTACACTAGAAGGAATCAATAGCAGAATAACAGAGGCAGAAGAACAGATAAGTGACCTGGAAGACAGAATGGTGTAATTCACTGCTGCGGAATAGAATAAAGAAAAAAGAATGAAAAGAAATGAAGACAGCCTAAGAGACGTCTGGGACAACATTAAACGTAACAACATTCACATTACAGGCGTCCCAGAAGGAGAAGAGAGAGAGAAAGGACCAGAGAAAATATTTGAAGAGATTATAGTCAAAAACTTCCCTAACATGGGAAGGAAATAGCCACCCAAGTCCAGGAAGTGTAGCGAGTCCCATACAGGATAAACCCAAGGAGAAACACGCCGAGACACATAGTAATCAAATTGGCAAAAATTAAAGACAAAGAAAAATTATTGAAACCAGCAAGGGAAAAACAACAAGTAACATACAAGGGAACTCCCATAAGGTTAACAGCTGATTCCTCAGCAGAAACTCCACAAGCCAGAAGGGAGTGGCATGATATATTTAAAGTGATGAAAAAGAATAACCTACAACCAAGATTACTCTACCCAGCAAGGATCTCATTCAGATTCGATAGAGAAGAAAAGGACCTACAAAAACAAACTGAAAACAATTAAGAAAATGGTCATAGGACCATACATATTGATAATTACCTTAAACGTGAATGGATTAAAAGCTCCAACCAAAAGACACAGGCTTGCTGAATGGATACAAAAATAAGACCCATATATATGCTGTTTACAAGAGACCCACTTCAGACCTAGGGACACATACAGACTGAAAGAGAGGGGATGGAAAAAGATATTCCATGCAAATGGAAATCAAAAGAAAGTTGGAGTAGCAATACTCATATCAGATAAAATAGACTTTAAAATAAAGAATGTTACAAGAGACAAGGAAGGACACTACATAATGATCAAGGGATCAATCCAAGAAGAAGATATAACGATTATAAATATATATGCACCCAACATAGGAGCACCTCAATACATAAGGCAACTGCTAACAGCTATAAAAGAGGAAATCGACAGTAACACAATAAGAGTGGGGGACTTTAACACCTCACTTACACCAATGGACAGATCAACCGACATGAAAATAAATAAGGAAACAGAAGCTTTAAATGACACAATAGACCAGATAGATTTAATTGATATTTATAGGACATTCCATCCAAAAACAGCAGATTACACTTCCTTTTCAAGTGCGTACAGAACATTCTCCAGGAGAGATCACATATTGGGTCACAAATCAAGCCTCAGTAAATTTAAGAATATTAAAATCATACCAAGCATCTTTTCTGACCACAGAGCTATGAGATTAGAAATGAATTACCGGGAGAAAAACGTGAAAAACATAAACACATGGAGGCTAAACAATACGTTACTAAATAACCAAGAGATCACTGAAGAAATCAAAGAGGAAATCAAAAAATACCTAGAGACAAATGACAATGAAAACACGACAATCCAAAACCTATGGGATGCAGCAAAAGCAGTTCTAAGAGGGAAGTTTATAGCTATACAAGCCTACCTCAAGAAACAAGAAAAATCTCAAATAAACAATCTAACCTACACCTAAAGGAACTAGAGAAAGAAGAACAAACAAAACCCAAAGTTAGCAGAAGGAAAGAAATCATAAAGATCAGAGCAGAAATAAATGAAATAGAAACAAAGAAAACAATAGCAAAGATCAATAAAACTAAAAGTTGGTTCTTTGAGAAGATTAAAAAAATTGACAAACCATTAGCCAGACTCATCAAGAAAAAGAGGGAGAGGACTCAAATCAATAAAATTAGAAATGAAAAAGGAAAAGTTACAACAGACACGGCAGAAATGCAAAGCATCCTAAGAGACTACTACAAGCAACTCTATGCCAATAAAATGGACAACCTGGAAGAGATGGACAAATTCTTAGAGAGGTATAACCTTCCAAGACTGAACCAGGAAGAAACAGAAAATATAAACAGACCGATCACAAGTAATGAAATTAAAACTGTGATTAAAAATCTTCCAACAAACAAAAGTCCAGGACCAGATGTCTTCACAGGTGAATTCTATGAAGCATCTAGAGAAGAGCTAACACCCATCCTTCTCAAACTCTTCCAAAATGTTGCAGAGGAAGAAACACTCCCAAACTCATTCTATGAGGCCACCATCACCCTGATACCAAAACCAGACAAAGATACTACAAAAAATGAAAATTACAGACCAATATCACTGATGAATATAGATGCAAAAATCCTCAACAAAATACTAGCAAACAGAATCCAACAGTACACTGAAAGGATCATACACCATGATTAAGTGGGATTTATCCCAGGGATGCAAGGATTCTTTAATATATGCAAATCAATAGATGTGATACACCGTATTAACAAATTGAAGAATAAAACCCATATGATCATTTCAATAGATGCAGAAAAACCTTTTGACAAAATTCAACACCCATTTATGATAAAGACTCTCCAGAAAATGGGGATAGAGGGAACCTACCTCAACATAATAAAGGCCATATACGAGAAACCCACAGCAAACATCATTCTCAATGGTGAAAAACTGAAAACATTTCCTCTAGGATCAGGAATAAGACAAGGATGTCCACTCTCACCACTGTTATTCAACATAGTTTTGGATGTTTTAGCTGCAGCAGTCAGAGAAGAAAAAGAAATAAATGGAATACAAATTGGAAAAGAAGAAGTAAAACTGTCACTGTTTTCAGATGACATGATACTATACATAGAGAATCCTAAAGATGCCCCCAGAAAACTACTAGAGCTAATCAATGAATTTGGTAAAGTTGCAGGATACAAAATTTATGCACAGAAATCTCTTTTTTTTTTTTGCACAGAAATCTCTTGCATTCCTATACACTAATGATGAAAAATCTGAAGGAAAAATTAAGTAAACATCCCCATTTACCATTGCAACAAAAATAATAAAATACCTAGGAATAAACTTACCTAGGGAGACAAAAGACCTGTATGCAGAAAACTATAAGACACTGATGAAAGAAATTAAAGATGATACCAACAGATGGAGAGATATACGATGTTCTTGGATTGGAAGAATCAATATTGTGAAAATGACTACACTACCCAAAGCAATCTACAGATTCAATGCAATCACTTTCAAATTACCAAAGGCATTTTTTACAGAACTAGAACAAAAAGTCTTAAAATTTGTATGGAGACACAAAAGACCCCAAATAGCCAAAGCAGTCTTGCGGGAAAGAAAAGGATCTGGAGGAATCAGAGTCCCTGACATCAGACTATATTGCAAAGCTACAGTAATCAAAACAATATGGTACTGGCACAAACACAGAAATAGATCAATGGAACAAGATAGAAAGCCCAAAGATAAACCCACGCACCTATGGTCAACTAATCTGTGGCAAAGGAGGCAAGGACATACAATGGAGAAAAGAGAGTCTCTTCAATAAGTGGTGCTGGGAAATCTGGACAGGTACATATAAAAGAATGAAATTAGAACACTCCCTAACACCATACACAAAAATAAACTCAAAATGGATTAGAGACCTAAATGTAAGACCAGACACTATAAAACTCTTAGAGAAAAACATAGGAAGAACATTCTTTGACATAAATCACAGAAAGATCTTTTTTGACCCACCTCCTAGATTGATGGAAATAAAAACAAAAATAAACAAACGGGACCTAATGAAACTTCAAAGCTTTTGCATAGCAAAGGAAACCATAAACAAGACGAAAAGACAACTCTCAGAATGGGAGAAAATATTTGCAAACAAATCAATGGACAAAGGATTAATCTCCAAAATATATAAACAGCTCATGCAGCTCAATATTAAAAAAACAAACAACCCAATCCAAAAATGGGCCAAAGACCTAAATAGACATTTCTCCAAAGAAGACATACAGATAGCCAAGAAGCACATGAAAAGCTGCTCAACATCACTAATTATTAGAGAAATGCAAATCAAAACTACAATGAGGTACCACCTCACACCAGTTAGAATGGGCGTCATCAGAAAATCTACAAACAACAAATGCTGGAGAGGGTGTGGAGAAAAGGGAACCCTCTTGCACTGTTGGTGGGAATGTAAATTGATACAGCTGCTCTGGAGAACAGTGTGGAGGTTCCTTAAAAAACTAAAAATAGGGCTTCCCTGGTGGCGCAGTGGTTGGGAGTCCACCTGCTGATGCAGGGGACACAGGTTCATGCCCCGGTCTGGGAAGATCCCACATGCCGCGGAGCAGCTGGGCCCATGATCCATGGCCACTGAGCCTGCACATCCGGAGCCTGTGCTCCGCAATGGGAGAGGCCACAACAGTGAGAGGCCTGCGTACCGCAAAAAAAAAAAAAAAAACACTAAAATTAAATTACCATATGATCCAGCAATCACACTACCAGACATATACCCAGACAAAACCATATTTCAAAAAGACACATGCACCCCAATGTTCATTGCAGCACTATTTACAATAGCCAGGTCATGGAAGCAACCTAAATGCCCATTGACAGATGAATGGATAAAGAGGATGTGGTACATATATACAATGGAATATTACTCAATCATAAAAAGGAACGAAATTGGGTCATTTGTAGAGACGTGGATGGATCTAGAGACTGTCACACAGAATGAAGTAAGTCAGAAAGAGAAAAACAAATATATATTAACGCATATATGTGAAACCTAGAAAAATGGTACAGATGAACTTGTTTGCAGGGCAGAAACTGAGACACAGATGTAGAGAACAAATGTATGGACACCAAGGGAGAAAAGTGGTGGTGGGGTGGGGGTGGGGTGTTATGAATTGGGCAATTGGGATTGACGTGTATACACTGATGTGTATAAAATTGATGACTAATAAGAACCTGTTGTATAAAAATATAAATAAAATAAAATACAAAAATTAAAAATAATATTATAATGTACCCGTAGGCACAAGGCAAAAGAAAAAAAAGACATATAGCCAACAAATAGCAAAATGACAGGTATAAATCTTACCTTATCAGTAATTCAATGTAGATGGACTAGACATTCCAATTAATAGGCCAAGATTTTCAGAAAGGATAAAACAACAACTATATACTGTCTACAACAGGTACATTTTAGATTCAAAGACACAGATAGTTTGAAAGAAAGAGATGGAAAAAGACATACCATGAAAACAGTAAGCAAAAGAGAGCTGAAATGTCCATATAAATGTAAGACAAAGTGGACTTTATACTAAAAATTGTTACTAAAGACAAAGAAGGAGATGATATAAGTATAACATGACCAATATATAAAGAAGACATAATAATTATAAACATAGGTTTATTTTATATATGTGTATATATATATATATATATAAAATCAGAGCCCCAAAATTCATGGAGCAAAAATAGTCATAACTGAAAGGAGAAATAGACAACTCAATCATAATACTTGAAGGCTTTAATATCCTATTTTCAATAATGGAAAGAATAACTAGGTAGAAAATCAACAAGGAAAAAGAAGAATTGAACAACACTATAAATCAACTTACAGATATCTATAAAATACGCTAACAATAGCAGAATACACTTTCTTCTCAAGTGCACATGGAATATTTTCCAGTATTAGATCATACGTTAGGCCATAAAATTTTTTTTCAATAAATTTAAAAGGATTGAAATCATACAAATATGCCTCTGATCACAATGAAATGTAAGTACAAATCTATAACAGAAGGAAATTTAGGAAATTCACAAATGTGTGGAAAACATACAATACACTCTTAAACAACCAGTGGGTCAAAAAAGTCACAGGGGAAATTACAAAGTACTTTGAGATGAATAAAATGAAAACCCAGGATACCAAAACTTATGGAATGCAACTAAAACAGTGCTTAGGAGGAAGTGTATGGCCTTAAGTACTATATTAAAAAGAAGAAAGATCTCAAATTAATAGCCTAACCTTTTACCTTAAGAAATGAGAAAAATACCAAAACCAAAGTTACAAGAAAGGAAGATTACAGGCCAACATCTCTGATGAATATAAATGGAAAAATTCTCAGCAAAGTACCAGCAAGCCAAATTCAACAATAATTAAGAGGATCAAAATCTATATATTTATTTATTTAAATTTAAAGGGGTTCCCTAGTGGTCCAGTGATTAAGACTCTGTGCTTCCATTGCAGGGGGCACAGGTTCAATCCTTGGTCGGGGAACTAAGATCCCATCCCACATGGCGCAAGGTGTGGCAAAAAAAAAAAAAAGGGAATTCCCTGGCAGTCCAGTGGTTAGGACTATACACTTCCACTGCTGGGGTGCCGGGTTCGATGCCTGGTCAGGGAACTAAGATCCTGCAAGCCACATGGTAAGACCAAAAATTACAAAATAAAAACTACAGAAATCTGTTGTGTTTCTGTTCACTAATAATGAGCAATCAGAAAGAGAAATTAAGAAAACAATCCCATTTACAATTGCATCAAAAAGAATAAAATACCTAGGAAAAAATATAAGGAGATGAAAGACCTGTAAGCTATAAACTATAAGACATTGATGAAAGGAATTGAAGAAGACACAAATAAATGGAAACGACATTCCATAGTCATGGGCTGAAACAATTAGTTTATTTATTTATTTATTTTATTTTACTTATTTTTGACTATGTTGGGTCTTCGTTGCTGTGTGCGAGCTTTCTCTAGTTTCGGTGAGCAGGGGCTATTCTTTGTTGCCGTGCACAGGCTTCTCATTGCGGTGGCTTCTCTTGTTGCAGAGCATGGGCTCTAGGTGCATGGGCTTCAGTAGTTGTGACACACAGGCTTAGTTGTTCCGCAGCATGTGGGATCTTCCTGGACCAGGGCTTGAACCCATGTCCCCTGCATTGGCAGGCAGATTCTTAACCTCTGCACCACCAGGGAAGCCCAATTAGTATTGTTAAATTATCTGTACTACCAAAGCAATCTACAGATTCAATACAATCCGTATCAAAATTCCAATGGCATTTTTCACAGAGCCAGCACAAACAATTCTAAAATTTGTATGGAGCCACATAAGACCCCAAAAAGCCAGAACAACCTTGAGAAAGAAGAACAAAGCTGGAGGTATCACACTCCCTGATTTCAAACCATGTTCAAAGCTATAGCAAACAAAACAGTATGGTATTGGCGTTTTAAAAAAAACCCACATAGATCAATGTAACATAATAGCCCAGAAATAAACACATACATATTATGGTCAATTAATTTACAAGAAAGGAGCCAAGAATATACAATGGGGAAAGGACAGTCTCTTTCAAGAAATGAAAACCAGACAGCCACGTGAAAAGAATGAAACCAGACCACTGTCTTATTACACCATGCACAAAAATTATCTCAAAATGTATTAAAGGCTTGAATATAAGACCAGAAACCATAAAACTACTAGAGGAAAACAGGCAATAAGCTCCTTGACATTGTCTTGGTGCTGATTTTTTTTTTGGACTTGACACTAAAAGCAAAAGCAACAAAAGCAAAAATCAACAAGTGAGACCACATCAAAATAAAAAGCTTCTGAACAGCAAAGGAAACCACCAGTGAAATGAAAAGGCAACCTACTAAATGGAGGAAAATATTTGCAAATCATATATCTGATAAGGGGTTAATATCCAAAATATATGAAGAACTCATACAACTCAATAGCAAAAAAACAAACAATCTAATGTTTTAAATGGGAAGAGGATCTGAAGAGACATTTTTCCAAAGAAGACATAGAGATGGCCAATAGGAAAATATGTTCAACATCCCTAATCATCAGGAAAATGCAAATCAAAACCCAATGAGATATCATCTCATACCTGTTAGAATGGCTATTGCCAAAAAGACAAGAAAAAAAGATGGGTTGGCAAGGATGTGGAGAAAAGGGAACTCTTGTGCACTATTGGTGGGAATGTAAATTGGTGCAGCCACTATAGAAAACAGTATGGAGTTTCCTCAAAAAGTAAAAAAATAGGCTTACTATATTAACCACCTGGGTACTTATCCAGTTGGGAGGTCAGGAAGGGGAGCTCTCACACATGTACCACTCAAGTCAACACACATCCCAACAGGAAGAGATGGACCTTTCATCTCCAGGAGGAAGTGACACTACTCTACTACTGCTGGCATGATGAAGAAAGATTTTCTTCTTGCCTGGCAACAACTCAGCCAATGAGAGACTGTCACAACTCAGCCAATGAAAAGCCACTCTACCTCAAACTTCTTGTTTCCTCCAGTAAACGTTTTGTTTTTAACAGCCCCTCCCAACTTCTCTTTCTCCTCTATAAAAGAGCTTCCTTTCCTTTGCTTTATTGGACTTGCATGTGGTTCCCCATAGTTGCAGGTTCTGAATTGCAATTCTTTGCTGCTCCTGAATAAACCCATTTTGCTGGTAAAAAAAAATAACTGGCTATTTTCTTGTTTTAGGTTAACATTGAACATTTAAATTGCCTCCTTTTTTATTATACAAAATGTCACAGTAGACATTTTAAAATTTGTACCTTAGAGCACATGTGGGAGAATTTTTCTAGGAGGGAAATTACTAGATTGTGGGGTATTTGCTTCTTAAATATTATGAGCTATTGCCAGATTGCTCTGAAAAGAGCATGTCCCATTTTACACTGGCACCAGTGTATATAGAGGTTTCAGTTGCTGCACAGCCTAGCCAGCTCTTGAAATATCTCTTTGTGGTTTTAATTTGCATTTCCCCATCCCTGATAGTTGAACACCTTTTCACATGTTTATTTGTGGTTTAGGCTTTTCTTCTAATTGCCTGTTCATGTCCTTTGATCACTATTCTACAGAAGTATTTCTCCCTCTTTTTAAATTGATTTTTTAAAGTTTTTTAATATATTCTAGATACTAATCTTTTGTTGATTATACACAATCTGTTGTTGATTATATGTAATGCAAATATATTCTCCCCTTCTCTGGTTTGTCTTTACTTTTTTTTTTATGACATCTTTTGTTGTACAGAAGTTTTTAATTTTTATACGGTTGAATATTTGAATCCTTTTCTTTTAAGGCTTGAGATTTTTGTGTCTTGTATAAGAAGTGTTTCTCTATGCCAAGGTCATAACATTTTCTCCTATTCATTATTCCTTTATATTTGTTAATACAATCAATCTGGTTAGTGTTAAGAGGGAAGGGGAAGACTGATCTGTCCATTTAGAGGTGACTTTGCAAATCTTGCCTGGATTCTTTAATGCTGATTTCATGGTTTAACTCTCTGTGGGCAGTTGTATTCTCCTTATTTCCAGGCTGCAGGGAAAGCTTTACTGAAACTTCCAAATCCTAGCCAGATTTTTATTTAATAAGCCTGGGATGGGGCCCAGGAATCTGAATTTTTGATATGCAATTCAGGTGATTTTGATGCAGAATCCTTTTAAACTCCTCGGTAGTGCTTAGCCACCCTTCCAGGTGTCTGGAGACTTTGAAATGAACCCACTTTTTGCTAGCTCACGACTTAGCCTCACTCTGCCTCCGGTTCCTCTTTGCAAAAGTCCCTTCCTGGAAGAATTCTTCCGTGAATGGTGAGTCCAATGTATGAAGACTTGGCCCGGGCCTGGCATGTGGCAGGGCTCAGTAAATGATGGATGTTCATTAACCCTGAAGGTCTCAAGTTCTGGGGTGAAGGAGAACTTCACCCTCCTAGACCCCTGGAGGGCTCTGCCTCCCTCCTAGACTCATCTCTGCCCATGCTCCCCATCTTGGGCAAGTCACTTAACCCCTCAGAGCCTTAATTTCATCATCTGTAAACTGGTATTAATAATCCCTACTTTACAGGGCTGTTGGAAAAATTAAAAATGGCATATAAAATGCCCAGGACAGTGCCCAGAATGTGGTAGGCAAACTGAGCAGTTGTGTTTTTAATTCTGGAGAAGCTGAAACTTGAAGTTCAGAAGCTCTTCTCACTAGGCAGCCACAGATCCTGGGCAGTCCTGGGGCATCTCCTATTTCCCCTCCCAGTGCCTAGAACAATCCTGGACATACAGGCCTTCAGTAAAGTTTGATCAGTTCATGTTTCTTTCCAGTGTAATAGACAATTCTTACATTTTGTCAGCACCTCCAAAGAAGCCACAAAACTGGACAACTATTTTTATTATTTTATTTAATAGGTGTTTGTACAGAGCTTACAATATGTAAGGCCCTGTTCTAAGTGCTTTATGTTAATTAACTCATTGCATCTTCATAATAACCCCATGAGGTAGATACTATTATTATTCCCATTGTCTAAATGGGGAAACTAAGCTAAAGGACAGCCCTATACGGAGTGAATTAAACCCTCCACGTGTGTTGCTTTCAGAATAGTGGAATGAGACACCTGGAAAGAAGGTGCTACAGCCTTCTCAAAGCTTTCTGTCTCTGATTGAGTGGCTTAATACGAGAGGAAAATAACCTTTTGAATTGAAAATCATATTCTTCAA
Organism: Globicephala melas; assembly: GCF_963455315.2. Taxonomy (NCBI): domain Eukaryota; kingdom Metazoa; phylum Chordata; class Mammalia; order Artiodactyla; family Delphinidae; genus Globicephala; species Globicephala melas. The sequence goes on along the minus strand of NC_083329.1, from coordinate 57,876,740 downwards.
CAATATTAGTTGTAAAAATTTTTTATATTTTATTTATTTTTGGCTGCATTGAGTCTTTGTTGCTGTGCACAGGTTTTCTCTAGTTGTGTCAAGTGGGGGCTGTTCTTTGTTGTGGTGCATGGGCTTCTCATTGAGGTGGCTTCTCTTGTTGTGGAGCATGGGCTCTAGGCATGCAGGCTTCAGAAGTTGCGGTGTATGGGCTCAGTAGTTGTGGCTTGCGAGCTCTAGAGCACAGGCTCGGTAGTTGTGGCCCACGGGCTTAGTTGCTCCACAGCATGTGGGATCTTCCTGGACCAGGGCTCAAACCTGTGTCCCCCGCATTGGCAGGTGGATTCTTAACCACTGCACCACCAGGGAAGTCCCAAAAATTCTTATATTTTAAAACCCATCCTACCACATCATAACAATTGAGGTGGCTACTGTAAAAACTAACAAATAAATTGCAAACAACATGAGAAGCATTGGTGAGAATGTGGAGAAATTGGAACCCTTGTGGTGCACTGTTGGTGAGAATGGTGTAGTCGCTATGGAAAACAGTATGGCAGTTCCTCAAAAAATTAAAAAATAGAATTACCATTTGATCCAGCAATTCCACTTCTGGGGACTTAAAGAAATAGTTGTATATCCATATTCATAGCAGCATTATCACTATAGCCAAAAAATAGAAGCAACTCAAGAAAATATAATATATCCCTACAATGGAATGTTAATTCATCCTTTAAAAGGAGGGAAGTTCTGACACAGGCTACAAGTTGGATGAACCTTGAGGACAGTATGCTAAGTGAAGTAAACCAGACACAAAAAGACAAATACAACATTGTAAATCAGCTATACTTCAATAAAAAATTAAATTAAAAAAATTTAAAAAGACAAATACTGTATAATTCCACTTATATGAGGTAACTTCATAATCAAATTTATCAAGATGGAAAATAGAATGGTGGTTGCCGGGACCTGGGGGGCAGGGTGAAATAGGAAGGTATTATTTAATAGGTATAGAGTTCAATCTTGCAAGATATGAATGTAATTAATGCCACAGAACAGTACACTCAAAAGTGGTTAGGATGGTAAATTTTGTTATATGTATTTTACCACAATAATAATAATAATAAATTTTTAAAAGAGAAAATAAGCTACTTATGTGATGGTAGAAGAATGGACCGTAGGCGCCAGGAGACAATGCCTTGTCCATTCTATTCATTATCGTGTGTACTCAAACAGCGCCTGGGCTTGTTGTAACTACTTAGATAGTGGATGAATAAACGAACATTAGAAAACAAATCCTCCTGCTAACTCCTGTAGCCCATTAGGGAACCCTACAAGATATGGAAAGTAGTGTTGGGAGGAATGGAGAGGAAAAAGTGGAGTCAAGTTCAAGGCCAGTTATTCCAGCCACACTTGAGCCAGGGAAGAGCCGGCTAAAAGGCCCTTGCTGAGGTTGGGAGGTTTCCCTGACTGGGAAGCAGATAGAAGCTGGCGCTCAAGAAACTGATCTCTGTCTGCGTCTGTTGGCCCCACCAGCCTCCCAGGGGCTCTCAAGAGGGACTGAGATGTTACCCAGGACTCCTCTCTCACTTCCCCACTCCTCAACAGTCACCATGACTTTTCCGTGAGGCCTCCATCGCACCTCTAACTGATCCTTCCTTTCTACCTTACTGCTACTGGCCTGTAGCAAAGTGGTTTCTAGTCTGTCTCCTCACCTCTAATCCTTCTCTGCTCCAACCCAAATTATACAAAGTAATCTTTCTAAAATCAGTTTTCATACTTTAACAAAATCAATAATGAGCCTCATTCTCTACCTACTAAAATCTAACTTTAGATATTTAGAGGACTCCATGGAACTCCATCCTTTCCCAACTGACAAGCAGGTGGTGCTTCCTCTTACCCTACCTATCCTAGGATTTGGGGTGTTTTTTTTTCTTTTACTTTTTATTATGGAATATTCTAACATATGCAAAAGTAGAGAGTACAAAGGATCCCCTGTAGACCCATCCCGTAGCTTCAGCGTTTGTCAACATATGGTCAGTCTTGCTGCATCTGTACCCCAACGACTCCCTGACCCCAGACACTACCATTTTTTTGATTCATGGGCTTTTTAATTCTTTGTTTTCTTCCCTGATTTTCAAATAATATTTCTTATAAAAATGTCAAACATCACAAATGTACAGAACAAAGAATGTGAAAGCCTCCCATAATCCCACATTCCTCAGATAATAATCATTGTTCATAGTTTAGTGTAGGTGTTTTTCAGATTTTTTTTTGCTGTAAATATATTAACATATAAACTAGTTAATATTTTTCACAATATTAATAACCATATTTAATCTGGTTTGCAGATTGTTTTTCCATTTTAATAATATATCTTGGACAGGTTCCATATTAGATCATGTAGATCTGAGGCAGGAGACAGATGGGCCCCCAGGACAAATGGTTTGAGTTCGTTCCTTGTGGACAGATACTCCAAGACTGGAATAACAGGACAATTAAGAGAGGCGGCTGGGCCCTGCCCAGATAGAAGATAAGAGACCACATATTCCTCATTCTCAAAGTCAGAAGACCTCTCCGACTACACATGTGCAGAAAGGCTCCTTGGAGGTCAAAAGGGAAGTGATTCCAGCTAATGCTCACTTACCCATAGGCCTCTTTCGTAGAATCCATCTTGCCTAAGAGATGCACGCGCACACATGGGAAAATCCTGAGCTGTACCAAATACCGACTTTGAACCAGGCAAATCAAAATGACTGACCAAAGGAAACCCAGAAGAAATGCCCCATAAAAGTGATTCAGACTGCCACTAGGGGGCGACACTGTCTCTCTGAGCCCATCCGTGTGTCTATCCACACGTATTGTACCCTTTTTTCTCTTAATAAATACTTTACTTGTTTCACTACTGTGGGAATTCTTTTTCAGCAAAGCCATAGGGCCAGGGCCTTGTCACTGACCACTGGTCTAGTGGCTAGGATTTGGTGCTCTCACCACTGCGACCCGACCTCTATCACTGGCCGGGAACTGAAACCCTGCTTCAAGCTGCTGCAGGCTGAGGCCACCCGAGATCAGATCCACCTTGTTCTTTTTAACAGCCAGATTGTATTATACTATATGCTGTGCCATATTCTATCAGGTTGGCCAAAAAAGTTTGTTTCTGTAACATCTTAGGGAAAAACCCAAATGAAATTTTTGGCCAACCCAATATTTAACCAGCCCCTATAGATGGACAGTTGAGAGAGCAGTTTCCATCTTTTCATCGTTACAAAAAGGTTACAGTGAACATGCTTTTACATGTTTCTGCACTTGTGTAAGTATTTCTATAGGAAAGAGTCCCAGAAGTGGAATTGCTTGGTCCTCAGATGAAGGCATCTTAAGTTTAAACAGATGCTGTAAAATGTATGAAAAGTGTATAACAGTACTTATTTTGCCATATTCTTGCATATAATTAATCTTTCTCATCTTTGCCAAGCTAATAAATTTAAACAATTTCATTTTGATTTAAATTTTTAAAATTCTGAGTTTAAGCCTCTTTCCTTCTATTAATCAAGTATCAAAATTCCTGGGAGGGGGGGCTTCCCTGGTGGCACAGTGGTTGAGAGTCCACCTGCCGATGTGGGGGACGTGGGTTCGTGCCCCGGTCCAGGAGGATCCCACATGCCGTGGAGCGGCTGGGCCCGTGAGCTGTGGCCGCTGGGCCTGCACATCCGGAGCCTGTGCTCCTCAGTGGGAGAGGCCACAACAGTGAGAGGCCCGCGTACCGCAAAAAAAAAAAAGTCCTGGGAGGGGGTGGATGGAGAAGGCGCGTTACTGGCAGAGGAAAAAGGGGGAGAGAGAGCCTGAGCCTGGAGAGGTGGGCAGGTTCTAGATGGCAGGTGTGTTGAGCTTCAGGTTGATATAGCTAGACTATACTACAAGTTAGAAGGTTCGAACCAAAGAGTGACGAGGTCCAGTTCTCTGCATTCAGACTTGGTGTCCTTGAGTAGAGCCTGAAAGCCCACAGCCTGCCTCTGCCTTTATTTCTGGGAGGAGACTTTCTCCAGAAAAGCCTGACTTCAGACCACCAACTCCTTCCCCTCAGCCTTCCCCCTTCAAATGCACCAGGGCTCAAGCAGGGTTTCAGCCAGAGATGGACTTTGGGCTCATCTTAAGATTGAGACACTTAAATCATTAGTAGAAGACACTTTTGTAAAACTGTAATACCTGAATTTCTATATTTCTCAATGTGTAAAATAATTAATAGCAACCAAAACTATTTTTTGCATAGGACCTGAATTCAGAAAATTCAGTGTGTAGCCACTAAATTCATCCACTTTGTCAACCAACATTTCCCAGACGTTTCCTGAGTGGTACCAGGTATTGTTGCTAGATCCAGAGATACAAAGGAGAATAAGAGAGATTTGGAACAACTTCTATTTCAAAATAAACTGTCAATATCCAATATTATAAACAGATACAAAAAATAGAACTGACAAAAAGAGAATGAGTCAGCAAGAGAGACTCCCTGATCTGTGTTCAAAGGGATAAACACTAAATGCAAAAAGAAAAAAAATTTTTACCATGTTTAAAGATTACCAAAAGGAGATAGTGCAAGAATACAGAAAATAATGTTTTAGACAGTCAACTGCAAGTGAATATGAACTATAATGAAAAAAAACTTGTTTCAAAATGCAACTCATCTGATAACTTGGTTGTAATATACAAGAATCATGAGCAATTAAAAATATTTTTATCAAAAATGTATAACCTGAATCTAATCTTAGAGAAACATCAGACAAACCCAAACTGAAGGAAATTCTACAAAACAACTGGCCGGTAATCTTTGAAAACATCAAGATCATAAAGACTAGGTTGATTAAAGATGTTAAAAATAAATAAATAAAAAGAAAAATAAAAATAGTTTACAGTAAAAAAAAAAAGACTAGGTTGAGGAACTCTTCCAGATTAAAAGAAATTAAGAAGACAAAACAACTAAATGCAACCAAGAATGGATCCTTGTCTGGGAAAGAAAGAGCTATTGAGGGCTTTATTGGGGCAATTAGTAAAATTTGAATATGAACTCCAGATTAGATAACAGTAATTTAACAATGTTAAATTTTCTGAATTTTGTGATTATTTAAAAGGATGTCTTTACTGTTAGCAGCAAAGATGAAAATATTTAGGGGTAAAAGTCTACTATTTGCTCTCAAATAGTTCATTAAAGAGATAATAATAGTATATATTGTATAGATAGTGATAAAGCAAATGTAGCAATAATAAGAACAACTGGTGAAAATAGATGAGGAGCGTTGGGAGTTCACGGAATTGTTTTTGCAACTTTTCTGTAAATTTGACTTTTTTTCAAAATAAGAAGTGAAAAATAAAAAAGCCTTGGGAATTGCCTGGCCGTCCAGTGGTTAGGGCTCCGGGGATTAAGATTCTGCAAGCCACGCAGAGTGGCCAAAACAATAAATAAAAATTAAAAAGGCTTTAAGATATGTAAAGATATAAAGAAATTTCTCTGTCTTTAGAGAGACATCTCTGAAGATGTCTCTGGTATGGGAGGGTTATTGTTTAGACTGGGTCCATCATGCTTTCTGGGAAGAAGGGGCTAACCATTCGAGTAAAGCAGAATTGGATGCCCTAACACAGCCCTCTGATGTCCCTTGTTCATGGAGTGCAGCTGTTAGAAAAGAAACGATACCAATGGCTGAGCTCCAAAATGAAATCAGCTTTGGGGACAAGGTTTATCTTTGTACCTCTGCCCAATTTTGCCCCTGAACAGCAAGCAGTATGTGAGACCCTGGCAGCAATTCCTAACCTGGCCCACCTCTGCCAAAGGCTGAAAGTTGTCTGTACTCTCTTCCTTTTCCTTTTTTTTAAACTTGAATTTTCTTGTTCCTTCCCCGTGAGGCCAGGAATGCTCTGAAGTTTCCACAGATTGGAGTTAATCATTTGCATAACACAATCTGGGCCACCCTGTTCTTTTCTGGTGGAAAGGAACTTTGCTTTTCCTTGTAGGTCCCTGAGAAGATAAGTTGTGGGTCTTCTGAAGCTGCCCCAGGCCCTGCGGATGGAGATTTGCCCACCAGCTCGCTCAGCAGGGAGCCAGAGCACAGTGAGTCCCCCGCGGGCTGGGAGAGTCTGTCCTGCTTGGGGCTAGACTGGGTGGGACTGGGCCAGGTGGGAGGCTGTGGGTGGACTTGTCAACTCTCAGTGTGACCTTGAACGTTGAGGCTACTCCTCTGAGGCTGGGATAATATTTTGAAAATGCACTACATTTTCATTACAAGTTGACCATGACTGTTTCATGGAAGAAGCTGATAGGTCAGGAGAATATTTTTCCCTTGTGTACTATGCAGATTTACCTAGGAGGCATGGGTTCTTGGCACTCACTCACTAAGTGGAACTACAGTCACTAACCAGGTATCTTTTGGGTGCCTGCCAGAGGTTCAAGTGGTCAGGGTCCCTGCCCTTAAGGAGCTCAGAAAGAGGGAGAAGCGTCAATGTGTTAGGACAATACACTGTGTCATAGCAGAGAAAGAGCAATTACCTAGAACCTTGACAATATGTTTTTTTATTTTAAAGCTGAATGGCAAAAGCCACAAAAAAATTAAAAGATAAGTGATAAACTAAAGGAAAAGGATTTGCATATGTGTCAACTGAAGAGCTAAATGAATGCAAAAAAAAAAAAAAGGCCTATTACTCAATAGAAACTGAGGCCAAAGCAGACAATTCAATGAAAAGGAAACACAAATGGCTGTTAAACATATGAAAAGGTGTTCAACCTCACTCATAATAAGAGAAATGCAAATTGAAATTTCTACAGGATACCACTTTCACCTTGGCCAAAAACGAAGGTTGATAATGTTGTTGTGGAGAGCTGCAGAAACAGGCCCTCTGATATTTCTGTCAGAGTGTGCACTGGAACAACCTCTGTGGGGCAAGTTGGCCATAGCTGCAAATTTTTAAATGCACATCTTTGACCCAACAATTCCAATGTTAGGCACTTACCTTGCAGACGCGTGTATCTTGCGAAATGTTACACTGTTAAGTGAAAAAAGCAAGGTACAGAACCGTGCATTATCATATGCTATTGTTACCAAGTCCAAGCTCACTCTGCTCCCCTCACGACAGGCCAATAAATTGGAGACGAGGTGTGGAGGCAAGGAATACGACTTTATTTGGAAAGCCAGCAGACCGAGAAGATGGCAGACTAGTGTCTCTGAAAAACCATCTTATTGGGGTTTGGATGCCAGTTTCTTTCATAGCACAGAGAAGGGGAGGAGATGAGGAAGTAAAGTAAAAAGGTCATAAGTTTTGCAAATATCACCTGGAATGGGCAGCCTTGGGGAGGGGATGTGTTAATTTCTTCTTTCTGTAGCCATCCACAGGTGGAACAGGGTCCGGATATTTCCCTGAACAAAGGCACTTTGGTTTAACATTCAGGCAGAGGGGCAGGGTTCCCCAAGGCAGGCCATTATGTATAGACAGTATCCTTTTAGTGAACAAAAGAAGCTGAAAGCAAAGGTTAAAGTAAAAGAAACAGGTCCAACATGTAATCGGATTTGGCTCTTCCCTGTTATACTATCAATCGAGTTTATATCTAAAACCACGTGGCTGTACCATAACTTTCTTAACTTTTCCCCTAATGCTGGGTGCGGTGTTTCCATGTTTTTATGATTATAGGTAATGCTGGATAGACATCTTTTGTGCATGAATCTTTGCCTACATTTCAGATTATTTCTTTAGGACAGTCCAGATTACTGCCTCAAAGAGAATTTATGATAACAACCACTACAGCTACCATCCCTGTTTGTTAAGCAGCCTGTATTTTTTCCTTTCATCCTCACAACAGCCCTGTGAGGTAGGGAGAAGCATCCCATTTTTCTCATCCTTGAGGAAAGGGGCTTAAAGGAGGCCAAGTGACTTGTCTTGGGGTACACAACTGGAATGGTGAGGATCAGGACTCACATCTGCTTGACTCCCACGCCCCAGCTTTAGAGTCCGCTCAACTGCGTGGGGCATTTTTAAGGCTCTTGATAAACGTTGTCAAATTACTTTCCAGAAACTTCGCATCAGTTTACGGTCCCAGAGAGAGTGCTAAGCTTGCCACACCCAGGCCAATGTGGGGGGATTCCATATTTTCATTTTGCTAATTCAGACGGGAAGAAAAATAGGGTCTCACATGTCTTTTTTTTAAATATAAATTTATTTATTTATTTATTTGTTTATTTTTGGCTGCATTGGGTCTTTGTTGCTGTGCGCGGGCTTTCTCTAGTTGTGGCGAGCGGGGGCTACTCTTCATTGCAGTGCGCGGGGCTTCTCACTGCGGTGGCTTCTCTTGTTGCGGAGCACAGGCTCTAGGCGCACGGGCTTCAGTAGTTGTGGTGCACGGGCTCAGCTGCTCCGCGGCATGTGGGATCTTCCCGGACCAGGGATCAAACCCGTGTCCCCTGCATTGGCAGGCGGATTCTTAACCACTGAGCCACTCAGGGAAGCCCCTCACATGTCTTCAATAACTAGTAGATCTGAACATTTTTCATAGGTTTATTAGCTATTTGTACTTTTCCTCTTTTTTTAACTGTTCATGTTGGACTATGTATTATTTAAAATATATCAAACTTTCTTTAAAATGTATCATGTCAATTCTTATCTAGTCTCAGTCAAAACACTGGCTCATGTGGGCAAAAGTGGCAGCCGAGGCAAGGTGGTGGGTTGTTCCAGCTCCTGTGTCCTTGGCTTTACACGGGAGGTCCAAATCCAGGAGGTTTACGGGACCTCCGTGGGAGAAATCGGGCACATTCAGATTGAGAAAGGTGGCAGCAAGGAGTTGGATGTGATGCTTAAAAAAACCCACACTACAATGTCCCAGCTACGTATTTATTGCTTTCTGCTAGAGCAATAAATGTCTGGGGTCATCCTCACTGAAATGGATCTTTCCTTCTGCATGATGGCTGATGTCAGGCTGGTGATGACGCTCTGGCTGGCACCCCCCAGAGGCAGGCACATTTTCAGCACAGACAGAGCTCCTCCAGGTGGGAACCTGCCAGTTTCCAGAACCTTCTGCCTGATTTCCTTTCTTCCTTCTGTGCAGGCCACTGGGGTCATGTCCAGCCGGAGGAAAAATGCTGGGCGCGGGCTCCCCGATGGCGGAGGCACAGAGGCCACGCCAGGCCCAGGTCCTGCCGGGCTGGCCCTTCCCGGGGAGGTGGTGGCGCAGGGCGTGGGGCTCCCCGAGGCAGCCCGGCGGGGAAGGGAGGCCGAGGCACCGGGCACAGGGAGGGCTCCTATCAGCGCCTGCTGCTCGCTCCAAGTTTGGTGCGCCTGACAGCGGCCCTTCAGCAGGGTGAATTCTTTCAGAAAGGGACTCATTCACACGCTGCCAAGACATCCGCGGCCTAGTCTTGAATTCACACAAAAAATTAAAAACGGAACAGCAGCCGGGCTAATTTAGCAACTTGCAGAGATGCCCCTGATGCTCCTTCGCGCCGAGAAGGGGCCTTCCGCCTCCGGGAGGTCTCACCGGAGTTATTTTGAGTCCTGCGACTCTGGGCCTGCCGGTGACAGCTGAGTGACTTAGCTGGCACCGTGGGACGCTGAATGACAAAGGCACAGAACATCGCCCGGTGGCTGGCAGGTGAGGCCGCGGCGGGCGCTACTGCGCCCAGGAGCCTCCGCCCCAGCACCCGTCTGCGGAAGCTTCGTGTCCTCGCTCGCGGCGTCGCTCCTTCCTCCTCTCTCTAAAAAAACTCTTGTCGGACTTAAATGAGAGGCTTTGGCAGGCCGAAAAGTGGTTGTTCCGGAGTCCTCACGGCCTGGAAGTGGTCGGGCCTCTGGCCTCCCTGAGGCCTGGCCTGGGCGGTTCTTCTTTGTCACTGCCAGCAGCACCTTCTCTTTCTCCGTTCCATCGAGTGCCAGGACTCTTTGCTTCTGCCTCAGAGGCCGCTTTGCCTTCCGAGCCTCCTGCCTTCGCGCCTTCCCTTCCTTGGTGGAGCCAGCCTCCTCTCTGGCCAAGAGCCTCCGGCGTCGGTGCCTGGGTGAGGTCATGGGTGCCGCAGTGTAGCTTCTGGTTTGCGGGAGGGCGCCATGTGGGCAGTGTGAGGAGGGCAGGTTGCTCAGTACCTGCCTGGACTCCTGAACAGCCCCGCGGGACCACCCTCATGGGGCAGTGGCTGTAGCCCTGGGCTTTGAGTTCAGACCTCACTGACAGGCACGGAAAGGGAATTCTGACCTCCTGCCAACCACTCAATACCTCAGGGCCACAGTTTCCTTGTCTGTAAAATGGGGGATAATAGCAGTATTTAAAAAGGATTTTTGTGAGGGTCAAATGAGCCAATTCAGGGAAATCACTTAGCCCTGTAAGTATACCATAAGTGGTAGCTATTATTAATAATATTGTTAGGCCAAGCACACAAAAGCCATGCTCAGCCAACATGCTCCCGCAGTCCACTTCAACATCCCTTATTCCCCCACTGTTTATCCTAAGAGGTTTTGAGTAGAGCCACAGAATTACACAACACCATGCCCAACGATTGAGTCCTCTACTCCTTTAATTGACAGGAACAAAATGCACTTCTCCTAGCCACCTTGCAAATCAGCTCCTAGGTCGTTTGTCATTTCTTAGAGCTCCAAGAGTAGGCCGAGAAGCTGCAAAAAGGGCACTGAATGGACTGGGGCAGAATTTCTTTCCCTTAAGAAGCAGACATTTTTCCATTTTTGAGTTTCAACAAACTCAACTTACAGTGGTGACAAAGTTAATTATTTGGAAACCAAAAAAGCTAATCACTAAGGTGATTCCAACTTAACTTCTACTGTGTTCAGAAACACAGTAGATTCTAGCCTGAGAATGACACTACCGCCCCAGGCTTTCACAGCTTTTTTGGTTTGTTTTTTTTTTTTTTGCAGTACGCGGGCCTCTCACTGTTGTGGCCTCTCGTGTTGCGGAGCACAGGTTCCGGACGCGCAGGCTCAGCGGCCATGGCTCACAGGCCCAGCCGTTCTGCGGCATGTGGGATCTTCCCGGACCAGGGCACGAACCTGTGTCCCCTGCATCGGCAGGCGGACTCTCAACCACTGCGCCACCAGGGAAGCCCCACAGCTTTTATTTAATGAAGAAACTGATCCACTTTTTAATTCTCTTCATCTCACCAACAGTTTTACTAAAGCATTCTGGGGGAAGTCCAACATAATGTGATATATCTGATATACCACGGCCAATGGGCAGTCAGCTGGGGTGCTTGGAGAAAAGGATAATTAGGAGGGAAGTGCTTTTACCTCAAGGACACAGTTACTGAGATTTTAAAAAGGTATTTGTAAAGTACTGCATTTAGGGAATATATTAATTTAGGTTCTCCAACTCTACTACCTGCTGTAGTAGACAAACTTCAACACACATCTCTTTGGCTTAACACAACAAAATTTATTTCTCCTGTTACACATTCAAACCAATTGTGGGATTGGGGGAATCTGCTCCATTCATTCACTCAGGGGTCCAGGCTGATAATGGCTCTGCCGAATTGTACAATGGCTTCTCATCTGTAAACGCATGGCTTCTGAGATGCTTCTGCAGAGAAAGAGAGAATGGAGAACAACCACCCTGGTTCTTAACTTCCTTGACCCAGAAGTAGTACATACCACTTCTGCTAATAGTCCATTGGCTGAAACTAGCCACATGATCTAACCTAACTGAAAAGAAGGCTATGAAAATAGGGGAGGATAGGTAATACTTGGTGAACACTAATCTCTCTGCCATAGGTTGAGATACTACAAACTACAAATAAATTGAACTTGGAGTTGTTATTTTAGGTCATCAGTTGTGATTCAGGAAACAAAACAGGAGCCATTATAGACTATTTACTAAAGGTTATCATTCGATATGTGGCATTGCAATGGAAAGAAAATGGAAGATATCAGTCCCAACCAGTAGATATGCCAAGTCACATCAGCCGCTGAAGTGAGCCACATGGAGCAGAATAATAGGTCACAAACTCCAGAAGTGGGTAGCTAAAACAGTTGTGGGAGTAGAGAGAGTGGTTTCAAGTATCTCTCTCTCTCTCTCTCTCTATATATATATATATGTGTGTGTGTGTGTGTATATATATATACACACACACACACACATAGCAGAGAAAAACCAAATGTAAAATATAATAAATGTAGTATATAATAAATAAAACACACCCACTGATCAAATGCTGAAACGTTAAATGTTTAAAGACACTCCCCAACAAATACATAGCTTAGAAAAAGTGGTTTTAGATTAGGTGACAGGAAGTACAATTTTACAGTGGTTAGGGAATGTATTCATCCAACCATCATATATTTAATGAATGCCTATGATGTATATCACACTATACAAGAAATATTTAAACTTATGAGGTTTACAGTCTAATTTATGAATTTTATAAGAGGTTTTAGATAAGCAGATAACAGATCCTTAACCTTTTTACTCAACATAATTTTTTTTTTTTAGTTGCGGCATGTGGGCTTCTTAGTTGTGGCATGCAAACTCTTAGTTGCGGCATGCATGTGGGATCTAGTTTCCCGACCAGGGATCAAACCCGGGCTGCCTGCATTGGGAGCGCAGAGTCTTACCCACTGGACCACCAGGGAAGTTCCATCAACATCATTTATTAATACCATGTGCAACGCAATTTGGGGAATATAAAGATAAACCCAATCCCAACTCTGAAGGAGTTTCTGGCCAAGGTTGTTATGATCAAGCTCAACCATGGTCTCCCACAAGCAGTCTTGTTACTAATACCGGGAAAGATATGGAGCTGGTTAAATGTCTCACCAGGCTGATCCTCTTGGCCGTCTTTGGGATGTTTTTAACTTGCTAACTTGAATGATTGGATGTGGACTGAATTGAGGACCTTATAGATGAAAAGGCTAATTCAGGCCCTCTGTCTGCAGTTCTGTTAAAAAATTGGAGTATTTCCAGAGATGGAATGATTATCATACATGCAACCTGTCTGAGAAGTCTCAATATCCTAGTAAGTCCTAGTAAGTTGCTTTTTACTACTTCAGTTTCCCTAGCTGAAAATTTTACTGCAAACTTCAGTCACAACAGAAATATTGACTGAGGTAAAAAATTAGAATACACACCAACAGATTATATTTCAGTGTAAGGACCTACAACTAATTCTCCCCCTTTCCCCTCCTCTTTTTCTTTTTTTATTTTAAAGATTTATTTATTATTTATTTTATTTATTTTTGGCTGTGTCGGGTCTTAGTTGCAGCATGCGGGCTCTTCCTTGTGGTGCGTGGGTTTCTCTCTAGTTGTAGAGTGCAAGCTCCAGGATGCATGGGCTTTGTAGTTTGCGGCACGCGAGCTCTAGCTGAGGTGTGCTAGTTGCGGCCCACGGGCTTAGTTGCCCTGCGGCGTAGTGGGATCTTAGTTCCTTGACCAGGGATCGAACCCTCCTCGCCTGCATTGTAAGGCAGATTTTTTGCCACTGGACCACCAGGGAAGTCCCCCTCTTTTTCTTTATTATCCACACTTTCTATGACAGATATGTATAAAAATGTTATAATTTTAAAATGCGGTAGGAAATAAAGAAAGGTATTCAGCAGTTTCACTCTTTCATCAATTGTTTTAGACACTTTACATACAAGAATGATGACCTTTTGGGAATCACAGGGTAAGCCAATAATAAATTACAGAGAGCAGAGATTTGTAATTTACTGTTTAAATATGTTGTAGGATTTGGGGCCTGGCCAAGACTTTAGAGATGATGTAAAATAACTCTCTTGATTTAATCTATTCATTAACAAATATTTATTAAGCATCTGCTATGTACCAGGCATTGTACTAGGCTCTGAGGACAAAACTGTCCATACGGGGCTTACTGTCTCATTGAAAACCTGACTTTTAAGACATTGCCACTCTGTGATTTGTCCAAGGAAACATATTAGTTGGTGGCAGAGATGGATAAAAATCTGGTACCTACTTTTATTTTGGTGCTCTCTTCCATATTCCTTTGCCACTGCCCTTTTGAGCTATATATTTTCTTTCTGTATTAAAGATAGAATAAGAGAAAACCATCTTCAATTAATTGAGCACACTGAGTTGGGCATATTGGAGAAAATTGTTAATGATTAGATTGAACATGATCTATATACTTCTTACCCCTGGAAAAGTGTAAAATAGTCCAGTGATTCCTAAATGCATTCTGGTCGGGTAGCCAGACTCAGAGGTAAAGTTTCACTCTCTGCCTTGAAATGGAAAAAAAAAAAAAGAGGAAGAGAGAAAATGTACATGTTGATGTAGAGTTATTCACTTTCATTTCATGGGCAGGACTATCCCTTATTCAGAGAGTTCTTTCTTTTATGGAATGATGCAGATAGTGGATGGCAATTAGTTCTTTTAAAAGATGTCCTTAAAAATAAAAAAATAAAATAAAAGATGTCCTTATTATCAAAATTAAAAGTTGGCAACTTTGTCATTTTCCCCAATTTCAAAATCCAAAGGACTGGGAATCATTAAATTAAATATTGGGGTAGTTCAGTTTTTCTTTGGTATAGCCTAGTGCTAAAAACCGCGTCTTTATTAAGACTCCCTTAAGTCTCAAAACAATATCAAAAACATCCCTGAGAACTCTGTCCTCTCAGCAACATTTAGCTAATTTTATGATCTTTTACCACCCTCCTGTCTTCTTCAGGATTTCTCACTTGATGCTGAGGCATCCTCCTGGTAAATATAAACCAGTGGTTCTGTACTGTGATTGCACAAAGTGCTTAAAAAAGAATACTGATAATCACGCCCCACCCCCAAATATTCTTAAGTGCCCTGAGGTGGGACTTGGTGCTAGGCAGATTCAAAAGTTCCTCAGGGCTGCCCTGGTGGCGCAGTGGTTGAGAGTCCGCCTGCCGATGCAGGGGACACGGGTTCGTGCCCCGGTCCGGGAAGATCCCACATGCCGCAGAGCGGCTGGGCCCGTGAGCCATGGCCGCTGAGCTTGCGCATCCGGAGCCTGTGCTCCACAACGGGAGAGGCCACAACAGTGAGAGGCCCACGTACAGCCAAAAACAAACAAAAGTTCCTCAGGTGATTCTAATGTGCAGCCAGGGATGGGGAACCACAGGTGTGGATGGTGTTTATTAAGTAGCTTCTATGTGTCAGGCTCTAGGGCAGTTGTACAGATGAACAAACCGGGCTAAGCAGTAGAAAAAAGCTCATTAGGAAAACAGACTGGCAAAATGTGACAACAGAGTGTAATAAGTGCTTTCTTTTATTCCGTAATTCAACAAATAATAACAGAGCACTTAACAAGTGCCAGAGCTGGAGTAAAGTTTTGCTTCAAGTCCTGTGGGCTACCTGCAGAGACCAGGGAAACTTAACAAAGAGCCTGCAGCCAAGCAGGGATTTGGAGGAATCTTTTTCCAAGGTCTTCGTCAGATAAGCTAAAGAGGGCGAGCAGGGCTGCAGAGGGAACAGCGTGTGCTGGGCCTGGAGGAGTGTGTGGGGCTGGGAGAAGCCGGAGATGAGATAATGGTTGGGTGCAGATGTGCATAGCCTTAGAGGTAGACTGAGGAGTGTAGACTTGGTCCAGAATGCATATAAAAGACACTAAAGGTTTTTTTAGCTGGAACAAATGGGGTAAGAGTGCAAAATACTGCTATTTAAAACAATGCATGCTTCTCATACACATTTATAGCTTGGATTTGCTAGCTTACTTAAACGAATGGTTTGACTGATCATCCCCCACCCCCTTTGCCCTTGACTGACAAAACCGCACTGTGACCTTGTTAGGATACAGTTTCCAGTCGTGTGGCAGGTGGAAGGACAGTATAGACCAATGGTTTTTAAGTGACTAATTGAATGTGAATAGAATTCATCATGGGCTGTGGCCTGGACAAATCAGTTCAGGGTCCCTGCTTGCTGCCTCCCTTACCCAATTCCTTTCAGAAGGACTTGTTAGTGAGTCTATGGATGTGATCCCTCTTACCAGAGTATTTGTCTGACTTGCTTCAGAGCAGGTAAGCAAACCCAAAAGATCAAACCCTCCAGGTTCCCTTCAGCTCCTGAAGCTACTCTGCATTCTTTTTTATCCTTCCTCAGGACTCAGGGACAAATAGGTCAGACCATGGAATCATCTCAGTACTAGGGACTATAACCTTCTGGCTAAGAAGCTCACAAAAGAAACATTCCTTTGCAGTTGGGAAAGAAGGGGATTCAGCCTAAGCCAGTGGTTATGGTCATAAGCTTCAAGCCAAGTCATGGGCTAAAAATGTAGATTTGGGAGCCTCACTATAGACCTACTGAATCAGAATCTGGGGTTAGGCCAAGGAACCTGTGTTTTAAGCACTCATTCCCAGATTATTTTGATGCCACTGATCTGTGGACCACACTGAGCAGTTCTGGTTGGTGCCCATTGGCAACTATTTTGGGGGAGGGAGGAGGACTGGTCAGATGGGCCCCTGGATTCGCAATCCTTCAGTACAGTCAGCTTTTAAATTTTGCACTATGCTTGGTTTTCAATTCAAGTTATTTCTAGGTTAACTTCTTAATTGAGCTGTTTAGCTCAGCCAAGGATTTGAGATACCACAGATAAAGAGAGAGGTTTAGGAGGAAGCATTAAGTATCTCCAGCTGTGTCTCTGTTATCCTTTCCAGCCCCACTTATCTGAAGAGCCAGGATTTCTCAAAGGACAAGTAACCTTGGAGGGAAGTATCATTGGGAAAGCAACACAGTACCTTTCCTTGCCATGCCCATTAGAGAACTATGTTTGTTAAGAAAAGAACCTCAAAAGACACATCAAGATGTTGTATAAAGATACTTCCCTCTTCTGTGTTTGCCAGCTCCTGGGATTACAGGAGCACAAGTTTAGACAAATAAGACCCATTTCTATCTAAGGTATCTGTTCAGGTCTTGATGCACTGGAAATCCATGTGGCTAACTCATTAGTGATAACAAGTGTTAGATGCTCATAAATCTTCCACAATTCATTGGCTGAAGACATCTTAAATGTGGACTTATGGGTTTTATTGTCTTTGGTTGCTTCTTTAGCATACTCTGAGTGTACAGATTTGGGGTTTTGAAACTTGTTTTTAATTAAGACATGGTTTATTTTTATTGCTTGAGATAAAATGCAGGCTGGGAGACTCAAATCTAAGTTACAAAATAAAGTGCATCTGGGCAGACCATAGGAAAAAAGATAGAACATAAAGGCTGAAGTGTGTGCCAGGATTCTCAAGTTTACTTAGTAATTTCTTGGGGAATAAAAATCCCAGCACCTGCATTATTAAAAAAAAGCACACTTTATAAATGTCCTTCTATTTGAAATACCTAAATGAACTAGACTGAATTATAAACTAATGGCTTGTAAAAATTCACCTTGAGTCAGCTACTGAAGATACTAAATAAAAGAGGTAGAGACTCTGAGGAAACCCAACCTGCTGCTTGTTTGTTTTATCAGTAATGTAACTCAAAAGTAGCCAAGCCAATGGCGGATGGTGGAGCTTTCCCTGTGTTTTGTTTCCCTGAGCTGAGCCCGTGAATGCCAAGATTTAATCTAAAGAGGTTTGTGTTTTAAAAACTAACAACCAAGTAATAAAACACCTATAAAAGGGATTTATAATGGAACCAGTGACAGTTTTGAGTGTAGTATTACAACTCTTCTGCTCCCCCTCTCCCTTTTTCTATCCTTTCATGCAACTCTGTGCCCTTTGTCTTAGCTCCTTTCTCACCTTGCTGCCAGGAAGCATATCAGTAGGGGCAGCTCACACTCCAGAGAAGCAGACCATCTTTAAAAAGTGAAGTGTGTGCTGAGCTCTGCATTTGATGACTGCGCTGTGCTGCTTGTTTTGTTTGAGATAAGTTGCTCTAACAAAGTACCTACCTAGTGTGTACAGTGGTTTCTAATGGGAAGTTGAAGATGCTGCTGTTGCAGTGTCAGTGCCATGAGGATGCTAGAGTCAACCAGGGGACTCCTCTCCCTGGGACCATGTGTCACCCTGCCAGGGCCCAAGATAGCCCTGGGACAGACTTCAGTCAACAGGTGGCTTTCCACCTAGGCCACCATGCCTGAAACTTGGTTCTTTTACAAAGCCATAGTTCTCCTCCCCCTCACCAAGAAATGGCGCCTCGGAAGGGAAACTTCGTACTCAAACTCTGTAGGAGCCATTTCTCGAGCCTACTTTTTCTATTTTCAGAGGTTTCCCCTGCCAGCATCCCACCCATCTCCGGGAAGAACGAGGGACTCTCTCTTCACAGTCTGGAGGGCGATGGGAGGCATGTGGGCAGCGTAAGAGTGGCCTCGCCTGGGCGGCCAGAGGAGTCCCCAGCCTCCCTCTTGTGGGCCTCAGGAACTCGGGGGGCCCAGGGGAAGCCTGGAAAACCGAACTTCGCCATCAGCCTTCCTTCGAGCGCTGGCTAGAGGAGAGGGGGAAGGGCCCCCCAGCCGTCTCCCCCCGCCCCCCAGCCCCTCTGCCATCCGGCTACACCGCCCAAGAAAGCACTGAGAACGCAGCTTAGAGCTCTCCAGCTCCTCGCAGGCCGGGAGAGGGCATCTTGAGGGGCAGCTTCCCCCTCTAGCCCGCGTGTGACATCCCCATTCCCACCCAAGGATGCCGCCGCCGTGCCCTGTCCGCAGTCGCTGAATGTCACTGCTCCCTCTTCCTCCTGATCAGGGTAGACACAGCTCCTGAGGCATCCCCCCACCCCAAAACTGCCGCGATTGCCCGAGGGTACAAGGCCCGGGCGGAGGACGAAGTTTGGGGCCCACAGCGGCGGGAGGGGGGGCGCGTTGGCGAGGACCGCACCTCTTAGTCCCAGCCCTGGCGGGCACACTCCCCGCCCAAAACGGCCCAGGCGTCCCCATCCTCCCGCGGACACCGGCATCCCCGCCCTCCCCCGAGGGCGGCAAGCGGAGCCCCCCAGGGCGGAGGCAGGTACCCCCGGGGCGGGGACTGGGGCGGGCGGGGTCCAGGCTGCGCCCCCGACCGGGCCGGGCGGGCTAGCTGGCGGCGCGGGGGGAGCGGGGCTGGGCGGCGCTGCCTCGGGCTCTGTGCGCTGCAGCCCGGAGCCGAGGAGGAGGAGGCGGAGGAGGAGAAGGAGGCGGCGGCGGTGGGTCCCGGGCGGGGGGAGCGCGGCGCTGCGGACCCGGGCGGCTGGCAAAGGACGAGGCGGAGGCTGAGGAAGGCAGCGGGGAGACCCGGGCTGCAGCAACAAAGGGCAGCAAGCGATTGGCCGGGCTGCAGGCGAGGTTAGCCGGGGACCGGGGTGGCTGGAGGCAGCGGCGAACGGTGCACGTGCTTGCAGACACTGGCGAGTGTGCAGCCGGGGGGGGTGCACGCCCGGCGGGTAAAGGCTTGCTCCCCCTCGGCATGGGATGGCGAGGAGGGTGCAGCTACATCGTACTGCCCGCACCCGGCCTGAGGCTTGCAGGATAGGGGTGCGTGGGGGGTAAGGATGCGAGCCAGGGGGCGGGCGAGTAGTCGCCCGGGACGGGACGGGAGAGGGTGGAGGAGGGGGCGGGATGGAACGCTCCAGGAGGCGCGCCCGTCCGCGCGCTCCACCGCAGGAGCTGGCGACTGAGAACCTCGAATTTTAACTTCGCGTGCCCGCCCGCGCGCGCCCGCCCGCGCCCACCCCTAAATCCTGCGGCCGCCGCCAGCGATCAGCTCTCACACAAACTTTAGCTGCGGGCTAGGGGCTTTGGGGTTGTGGGGGAGGGGAGAGGGACTAGGCCCTCTGATTGGCGTTGTCTGCAGCCAATAAGGCCAAGCGCCTCTCCTGCGAGTAGACCCAATCCATTTCTAGAGGTAGAAGGGGCGGGTAGGTGGAAGTAGAGGTGGCGCGGTGTCTGGGAGAGAGAAAAAGGGCTGGACCAATAGGTGCCCAGAAGAGGCGGGCCCAGAGGTCTGTTGATTGGTACTAGCAGTGGACCCTCCCCCGGGGTGGTACCGGAGGGGGGGTATGATGGGTCGAGGGGTGTGGCTATGCGGAGGCGAGATGACCGGCAGGATCCTACCCCAATGGGCTGCAGAGTGGTTACTGTGTGGGTGACGGACAGACCCTTAGGCCAACGGGTGGCCCTAAGTGTCTGCGGTCTAGCCCAATGGGGCAGCGCCGGGGCGGGGCCGCAGCTCGGGTTTAATGAGACTCCATTGGGCTGTAATCAGTGTCATGTCGGATTCATGTCAACGACAACAACAGGGGGACACAAAATGGCGGCGGCTTAGCTCCTACCCCTGGCGGCGGCGGCAGCGGTGGCGGAGGCGACGGCACCTCCTCCAGGCGGCAGCCGCGGCTTCTTTCTCAGGCAGCGGCAGCGCCCCCAGCAGGTGCGGTGACGGTGGCGCGCGGCCAGGTCTGTCACCCACCCCGCGCGTTCCCAGGGGGAGGAGACTGGGCGGGAGGGGAGCGGGCGGGGGGGATATCGGGGGCTTGTGACGCCCCTCCCACAGGCCTCTGCGCGAGGGTCACCGCGGGGCCTTTCGGGGTCAGGCTGCCCCTGAGCGTGACGGTAGGGGGCGGGGGAAAGGGGAGGAGGGACAGGCCCCGCCCCTCATCGAGGCCTCCAGGGCAAGGGGCGGGGCTCGAGGATGGAGGAGGCGGGGCGATATGGGGTGGGGGCGGGGCTCGGGTGGTCGGAAGGCGGGGGTTTGGAGGGGTTTTCTGAGTGGGAGAGACCCAGTAGGAACGGTGGGGGGCCAGTGAGTGTCTGGGAAGTACACGCCCAGTGAGGGGGTGGGTGGGAGGGGAAAGTGAAGGTGTGCAGGCAGGTGCAGAGGGGAGAGAGGGGAGAGTGGGAAGAGTGCAAAATTGGAGATGTGGAAGGGGAACCGAGGGGCAGGTGAAATGGTGCAGAAGGGTGAGATTACAGTTATCTGGGGGCAGAGTAAGAATGGATTTGGGTGTGGTAGATGTGGAGTAGTGTTGAGAAAGCGATGCAAAGTAGATATTGGATTGGAGAAAGTATTGGGGAAACTGAGAAACATGTACAGTTACTGTGCTGGGAAGGAGGTATGTGGGTGAATTGGCATGTTGGAATAGGAAGGTTTGCTAGCTTTGGGGAATAGGAAGCATTAAAAAAAAACATGGAGGGATGGGACGGATATTCTTGGGAGTCTCTGAAAGGTAAGACAGCACAGCAGACTTAAATGTGAAGTGAGGCTACTTAGAACTTAGATATACGCAAAATATATCTAGCAGAAAATCTCATGGGGTCAGGGGATTGGAAAGGGTGACAGGTGTGAAGAAAGATGGGTGGGGCTGGGTGAATGTGATTTAGACTGCACCCACAGTGAGGATGGGGCAGCAGAGAAAGGTGTTAGTTTGGGATATAGGGTTGTTTGATAGGCTGGATTTCTTGAGTGTAACTTGAGCTGGGGTCAGGAAAGGGGGAACAGGGTGTCTGTCTCAGAAGGAGGCTCCCTGTGTACTACCTCGGGAAAGGGCATTGTGTAGTTTTGAATTTGTAAGTACTTTGGTCTGAGGTGAGTGCAGGGAGTGGTGTGAGACAAGGGGCAAAGGCAGAGGAGGGGTTAGATTACAAACGTGGAAAATAGGAAAAGAGAACCAATGAAACAAGTTGGGGGTGGAGGTGCCCAGAAATTCAAGGTAAAGAGAAAGAGTATATGAAGACTCTTCCATGTAGGAACAGGAGGTGGGAGTAGATAATGGGAATGTTGGGATAGTTATGTGGTACTCCAAAAAAGGTATGTGTTTGTTGGCTTGTTTGTTTTGTATGACTATGAGTAAAGTACATTCTTCCTGTCTGTGTACCCTAGATTTTCTGGGATAGACCTGAAGTAAAACACTCCATTCTTTTTTTTTTTAAATCAATTTATTTATGTATGTATTTATCTTTGACTGCATCGGGTATTCCTTGCTGCACGCCGTCTTTTGTTAGTTGCTTGGAGCGGGGGCTGCTCTTTGTTGTGGTGCGCGGGCTTCTCATCATGGTGACTTCTCTTGTTGTGGAGCACGGGCTCTAGGCGCGCGGGCTTCAGTAATTGTGGCACGCAGGCCCATTAGTTGTGGCTCAAAGTCCTGGAGCGCAGGCTCAGTAGTTGTGGCGCACGGGCTTAGGTGCTCCGCGGCATGTGGGATCTTCCTGGACCAGGGCTTGAACCCGTGTCCCCTGCATTGGCAGGCGGATTCTTAACCACTGTGCCACCAGGGAAGCCCTCCATTATTTATTTATTTTTTTGTGGTATGCGGGCCTCTCACTGTTGTGGCCTCTCCCGTTGCAGAGCACAGGCTCCGGACGCACAGGCTCAGCGGCCATGGCTCACGGGCCTAGCCGCTCCGCGGCAGGTGGGATCTTCCCAGACCGGGGCACGAACCTGTGTCCCCTGCATTGGCAGGCGGGCTCTCAACCACTGCGCCACCAGGGAAGCCCCATTTTTTTTTTATTCATAAATTCTTCACACATTTATCAAAATGAATGGGGGCAGGTTTTTTTTTTCATGTTTTTAAGAAGGAAAGCATAATGCATGTTTCAGTAAAGGTTAAGATTCTTACCTGAGAACTTATACTTAGGGTTGAAGGTTGAGAAGGTGAAGCGATGATTAAAGAAAAAAAGCAGAAGAAAAGATAGAGGCAGAGGAAGGTTTTAACATTAAAGGAGGAACTTAGGGGAATGACTGGCTGGTGGTAATGACACGGTCCGTTGAAATTTTGCCTACCAGCCAAACCCAGGCCTCTGAGTAGAGTGGATGTTATGTCATTGCCGTTACACCAAATGTTTGTCTCTGCACTGCTTGTCAGATGTAAGGCATAACAGGAATGAAAGGTAAAATAGGGTGAGTATTGGAAGGTAGTTGAGAAAGTTCCATAAATAATGTTAATGTACTTCTGAAACTTTTATGGACTTTCGAATACCAGTTAAAAGACTTAGCCAACCGATATGGCTTTACTAAATGCCAGGGTTCCTCACAGGTGACTTTTCAGTCTCTTAGATAGTTCTCGACACAATAGTTTCAGTTTTCGTGCATACCGTGTATACGGATGCCTGTAGTTTTATCAAGCGAGAGAAAAGGAATTGTTTTATGAAAGCAGAGATGTGTGAGCTGTAGTGATCCATCTTTGCTTATAGAACAGTAAATGACTAGTGGATGGGAGAAGTGTGAGGAAGGGATATTTCTTCCCTGTAATGCTTTAATTTGCATTTACAAAGCACCTTTAAGCACCTTTTTTTAGGACTCCCACAATCTTCCACAATTTTTGTATCATCCATTCCACTCTTGCTGGATATTTGTGAACTAAGCTGCTGTGAGTGTTCCCGTATCCGTCATCTGGTGTGCACGTGCACAGTGTCTCTGAGGTGTACACCTAGGAATGGAACTGCTGGTTCACAGGCAGCGTGACTGTTTATGCTGGTTTATGCCCATTGTCCCGGTGTAATTAGTAGTATAGCACCTTTAATTCTCAGCAGTGTCTGGATTTGGATGATGAGCTGTATGGTTGCCCTAGTCACGGGCTATGCTTGTCTTCAACTTTACTAGGTACCAGTCAGACTGTTTTCCAAAGTGTCGTACCACGTTATACTCCCTCCAGTATATTATCTCATATATATATATATATATATATATATATATATATATATATATATATATATATACGATCCCTGGCTTCTCGTCCTCCTCAACTTAGTTTTTTCAATTTAGGCAATCTGGTAAACTTTGCATTTACTTGATTAGTAAGGAGGTTGAATAGCTTTTCATATATTTATCAGCTACCTGGATTTCCTCCTTTGTAAAGTTCCTGTTTAAGTCGGCCCTCACCCCCACCCGCCTTTTTGTAAATTGGTCCTTGTGTCTTTCATTGCTAGAAGTTCTTTATTTACTCTGGATACAAATTCTTTGTCCTGTGTGTGTGTTGCAAATGCCTTCCATTCTCTGGCTTGCCTTTTCACTCTCTTTTTTTTTTTTTTTTTTTTGCGGTACGCGGGCCTCTCACTGTTGTGGCCTCTCCCTGTTGTGGAGCACAGGCTGCGGACACACAGGCTCAGCGGCCATGGCTCACGGGCCCAGCCGCTCCGTGGCATGTGGGATCCTCCCGGACCGGGGCGCGAACCCGTGTCCCCTGCATCGGCAGGCGGACTCTCAACCACTGCGCCACCAGGGAAGCCCTGGTGTCTTTTAATGAACAGAACTTATTAATTTTAATGGAGTCAAATTTACTGGTCTTTTTTTTATGGTTAGTGTTTTTTTTTTTTTTCTCGTTACGCCGGCCTCTCACTGTTGTGGCCTCTCCCGTTGCGGAGCACAGGCTCCGGACGCGCAGGGTCAGCGGCCATGGCTCACGGGCCCAGCCGCTCCGCGGCATGTGGGATCTTCCCGTACCGTGGCACGAACCCGTGTCCCCTGTATCGGGAGGCGGACTCTCAACCACTGCGCCCACCCAGGGAAGCCCTGGTTAGTGTTTTTTGTGTCTTGTTTTAAGACTCTTTTCCTACCCTCAGGTTAAGTAGATATTCTATCAGTATTCTAAAAGCTTTACTGACCTTAAAAGATGTATGATTATGAGTCAAATACACTCTTTTGACCCCATCCTCGCCATTACAAATCTGTTTTTGCTTTTCTTCACTTTCTTCTGTTCTGTCTTGAATTTTTACTTGTCTGCAACTATAACTAAGAGCCAGGTGCTGACTTTCCCTGTCTCATAGGAGAAAATGGTCATATAGACGGAAGTTCAGCCGGGTTAGATTTTACAGGTCTCCAGCTGACTGTATTGCCCTTTTTCCTTTTATGAGCTAGCATTTTATTGTGTTCCTGCTATGTGTCTGCCACCATCCTTGGTTCTTTCATATTTGTTATCTCAATTATTCCTCTTTACAGTTCTGCAAAACTGTACATTTTTCTCATTTTTACAAGCGGGAAGACAGACTTAGATTGATTCAGTAACATGTCCAATATCCCGCAGTTTAGGTAGCTGACAAGGTGGGGACTTGATTCCTGAACTCTCTAGATCCATCCCATCATAGCACATCACCTTGTTAACACAAGCCTGTTTGATAAGATCCAAAACCGATGAGAATAACTTTCTTTTAATGTAATATGTGCTACTTTAAGCACTCATAGAGATAATTATTGTGAAACCGGATAAAACTGTTGACCTCTCTGTGTATGTTAAAATAGGTAGAGTAGTGCGTGGACCTTAAGAGGTCCTTGGATGGGCAGTAGAGGTTCTGTAAGCCCTTGAAATTGTATGCAAATGTCTGTATGTACATGTGTTCCTTTTAAAAAATAGATCTGTAATTTTCTTGAGATTCTCAGAGGGCAACCCTAATGTGTTTTAAGGCTTCACTGGATATCCTGTTTGAAGACATCTGTGATAAAGTTAATGCAGAATTCTGAAATGATGTGTATTTTCAAAATAATCTTTAAAAAATTCAGATGTCAGATTTTTTTCTTAATATGTCATTCTCAGTCTTTGTCATTAAAACCCAGCTAAAGCTCATCTGAGAGTTGGAAGAAAACTAGGATTGAATAGCAATTTTTAAATGCCAAAAAAGATATTCTAAATTTAGTTGATTATTTCTTAAGTGAAAGTGCTTAGTTATAATATCATCATTACTAATCAGTGTACCCTGGCTCCAAAGGCCTGATGACTTCACATGACTTTTCATCTTGTCTCTAAAATCCTCTGTTTTACAAGGGATCAAATTTCCTGTGAGGTTCCTAACAGTGTGATTAAAGTTTAGAGACTGAAACTGTTGAGCACTTAAATGCAGGGATGACTATGCAAACGTAATTCATGGGCTTCACCAGGAGATTTGGGACATGTCTCTACTAATTTATGATGATGATATTGAA
Organism: Globicephala melas; assembly: GCF_963455315.2. Taxonomy (NCBI): domain Eukaryota; kingdom Metazoa; phylum Chordata; class Mammalia; order Artiodactyla; family Delphinidae; genus Globicephala; species Globicephala melas. The sequence continues at coordinate 57,851,003 of NC_083329.1, read as the reverse complement.
ATTAATCTTTGCTAGGGATTATGGAAGCCATAATAGTTTATTGATGGTTCAGTTATTGTTTGTTGAAGCAGATTTACACAATTATAGTTTAATGACATAACAAGGATATTGTCAACTAGGAGCGCATGACATGAAAAATTAAACTTCCAATTAATCTAATATGTATTAGTTGAAATGATAATTTTCATGGTGATTTGGCCTCTTAGAAATCCTTGGAAAACATTATTAGCTTATGAATTGAAAACTCTCTATGTTAATGAGTAGTGAGAAAGAACTTAGTATTATTATCAAAAGATGGGGAATTAAATATTCAATTCAGCTAACATTTATGGAGTGCCTACTCTGGGCTTGCTGCTGAGTTAGGCTCATAAATATAAGTTGAACACGATTGATATGTGGAGAGAGGAAATACTGGTTGCTTTTGTTTGTTCCTTCAGTCATACTTCCCTCCAGCCTATACTGGATGGATACCATTGCCAGAATTATTCAAACGTTCAACAGATTTGTGTGTGCGTGCATGTGTGTGTGTGCTTGCACTCCACTATACCTTATTGTGTCACTACTCCTGCAGTGGCTTTCTGTTACTTCATCTGTCATGTTCACACGCCTCAGCCTGGCTTTTGTCACAGCCAGCTTTATTTCTTATTCCTCTTCAACACATCCCCACTCCAGGCATGCACATGGATTAGGTATCCCTTTAGTCTGACAGCTCATTCTTAGCTCTGTGCCTTCTCCTAGATTCCCTTCATTCATTTACTGATGCATTCATTTAACAAATAGGCATTGAGCCCCTCTTATGTTAAGTTGTGGTCCTGGGAAGTCTTGGGGCACGCCAAGATGAATCAAACATGAGTCCTGTTCTTAAGAATTGTACAGTCTAGGGCTTCCCTGGTGGCGCAGTGTTTGAGAGTCTGCCTGCCAGTGCAGGGGACATGGGTTCGAGCTCTGGTCTGGGAGGATCCCACATGCCGTGGAGCAGCTGAGCCTGTGAGCCACAACTACTGAGCCGGCACGTCTGGAGCCTGTGCTCCGCAACAAGAGAGGACGTGATAGTGAGAGGCCCGTGCACCGCGATGAAGGGTGGCCCCCGCTCGCCGCAGCTAGAGAAAGCCCTGGCGCGGAAACGGGGACCCAACACAGCCAAAAATAAATAAATAAATAAAAGCCATTTCTAAAAAAAAAAAAAAACACTACTCAAAAAAAAAAAAAGAATTGTACAGTCTAGTAGGGGAGATGAGGTCCGTGTATGAGTAAGCAAAATACAAAGTGGAAAATGAATGCCAAATAATAAGAAAGCTAAAAGCTTCCTGTTAGACAAAGTGATGTAGGGCTTCTGAGAAGGTATCTGTTTGCACTGGGCCACAAAGGATTTGAATTGGGGTGGAGAGGCCAGGCAATTGTCCAAGTTCTGCCTTGTCTTTCAAGGTCCAGTTTAAGTCCTCTCCGTCCAAGGGATGTTCTACCCCTCCACACTCAACAAGGAATAGTCACGGTTGTTTTCAGACATTTTTCCTTCTGTATTCAGCGGAACCCTTTCTTTGAAGTGAATCTTATGGAGAAGCCCATTATACATAGAATAGTTAAGGTAGAGATCTTTGCTTGGTGCAAAGGATTATGGTGGCCCTAGTGTTTAACCCACAAGGGCACCTTCAGGTGGTGCCCATACCCAAGGCACTTTCTTACAAGAGATCCAAGGAGCCTAGTTTGAAAACCAATGGAGAGACAGGAAAGTGTTTAGGTTTTAGCATCTGAATTAAAATCTTTCATGACTTAGTGGTCTGAGGTCTTGACCTTCAGGAATCAGTTTTTCTTTTGCAAAATGCGGGCAACAATGCTACCTTACAGGGTTATTTTAAGGTTTACTGATAATCTATGTAAAGTGCCTGGTCTACAGTAGGTGTTGGACAATGGTTGCTATTATTATAGTTTAGTGCTTTATTTCTTTTTTAAAAAAATAATTTGGGGTGAAATTCACATAACATAAAACTAACCATTTTATTTTATTTATTACTTATTTTTATAAAATTTATTTATTTTTGGCTGCATTGTGTCTTTGTTGCTGCACGTAGGCTTTCTCTACTTGCAGCAAGAGGGGGCTACTCTTCGCTACTCTGCGCGGGCTTCTCATTATGGTGGCTTCTCTTGTTGCGGAGCTCGGGCTCTAGGTGTGCAGGCTTCAGTAGTTGTGGTGCATGGGCTCAGTAGTTGTGGCTTGCAGGCTCAGTAGTTGTGGCGCACAGGCTTAGTTGCTCCGTGGCATGTGGGATCTTCCCGGACCAGGGCTTGAACCTGTGTCCCCTGCATTGGCAGGCAGATTCTTAACCACTGCGCCACCAGGGAAGCCCAAAACTAACCATTTTAAAGTGAACAATTCAGTGACATTTAGTATATTCACAGTGTTGTGTGACCACCACCTCTATGTAGTTTCCAAACATGGTCATCATTCCAAAATAAAATCCTTTACCCATTAAGCAATTTTTTCCTAACCACTTCCCCCATCCCTGCCTAGGCCCCACCAATCTATCTTCTGTTTATAGCTTTATCTGTTCTGGATGTTTCCTATAAATGGGATTATTATGATACGTAACCTTTTGTGTCTGGCTTCTTTCACAACGTATTTTTGAGGTTCATCCATGTTGTAGCATGTATCACTGCTTCATTTCTTATTATCACTGAATAATATTCCAATGTATGGATATATCACATTTTCTTCATCCATTCATCTGTTTATGGATATTGACCTTTTTCCACTTTTTGGCTATCGTGAATAGTGCTGTCATGAACATGAGTGTATGTGTACTTATTTGAGTACCTGTTTTCAGTTCTTTGGGGGTGTATACCTAGAAGTGGAATTGTGGGGTCATACGGTAGTTTTATGTTTAACTTTTTGAGGAGCTACCAAATGGTGCTTAATCGCTTCTTATACCCACAGCATCTACCATAGGGCTGTACTCACAGAACAACATCTCACTAAATATTTGTTGGTTGTTCTTTGATTAGTATTTATAACCTCACCTCCCAATTCACGTTTTGGGCCTTGAGCATTAATTTTAAGGGAAATAGATGCATCCAGGACTTGAAAGTTAGCCAGTATCACCGTATGGATGTATCTGATTGTTGTCAGACAGCAGATATTTGTTCACCGAGGATGCTGTTTGGAGCAGCTGTGCTAATGCTCTGTGGTGGGTGGTTACAGAAGCAAAGTTAAGGTCCCTTCCCTTCAGCAGCGTATGTTCTGTTTCAGAAGATATTGTTAAGATTTGTGGATCCTCACTCAATTACATAGCAGGCTATGAAAAAATCCAGGAGCCTATGAAAGTGAGAGAGCTAAAAATAACTGTTAGCAAGCGAAACTCAGGATGACAAAAGAGTAAACTCTACTATTAATCTTTATTTTTTTCTACCACTGTTTTTGGCTCATCCACAATCTCATGACACGAGTGTTATGACATTGATTTTGAAACAACACACATTAGCAAAAGCTTAGAGGAGGCTTCACATATTATTTATGATCCAGGGTATTTTGACTCTTCTTGTTGCTGACATGTGTATTTATGAATAGTGTTGATATTTATATAATACTAATGAAGCCAAAAGCTCAGTGTTGGACTAAGCATTTCTCTAGATCTGTTTAGAATAGTGTGTAATGAGTGATGTAAATAGTGTTTTACTATAAGACTGTATGATACAACCATATAATTTACTGATGTTATTTTGTAGTTAAAAATAAAATGATTCAAAACCTTAGAAAATAGAATAATTTAATTTTGATGTAACATGAGTCCCCAGAATTAATTTGGAATGACTTATTCTCATTTTGATAGGCTTTTAGTCCAACTTTCAAGTTTTTATAGAAAAAAATGAAAAGAGAATAATGGTTTTTAGGGTTGTACTTGTAATAGAATATGCTGTCTACGTATGAAACAAATCCTAGGGCTCTGGAAAAGAGAAGTGGTATGGATAATTCTGAATCAGGGGAAGAAACATTTCTATTTGCCTTTTGAATGAATTATGCATATTTTTCCTTAGATTTGTCTTTCTAGTTAGATACTGCTTAGACTAAAATTAAATTGGTTTTCAATCTATTCTGTTAGCATATACCAATTTACAGTGGGGCCAGTGGGATGTCAGAAACAAACCAGCCTAAGATTAAAAAATTTGCAGTGGATAATATACAAAGTGGATAATATACATGTGTTTAGTTGAGAATTGGCTGCAGATAAGAGACTTCTGATTTTGTTCCACTCCTAGCTCTGTGTGTGTGTATGTTTTTAACACTGATTCGGCTTGTAGCGAAGAGCTGCTGTGTTACATCTGTTTCTGCCTAGTTAACTCTGTTGGTTGGTGTCAGATGAGAGCTAATTTTGATATTAAATTGAGGAGTGGGGTGTGTGTCTGTGACCGCGGGAAGGGAGAAAGGGGATCCAAGGTTGCTTGGTTGTTTTGTATACTATCAAAGTGCAGCTATTCACAGTGTTGTTTTACATTTATTTTTTGCCTTTGAAGTAAAAATGATCATTACTGCCCTGAAATGTGACCTGTACAAGCATGTACTTACTATTGTGGAAAATGGTGCATCCTTCTCTTAGGTGCAGTTATTGGCCATATCTTGATAGTTCAATCAGTACCTAGATGCCAGGTGACCTTTGGGACAAATAGTGAATGTTGCCTGGGAAAGTTAATATTGATCTTTAAACAATGTTCGACTTTTTTTTTTCCTCCAGACAAAATGTTATACCTGCCTGGCTATTTGAGTAATAGTGGGATTTTTTATTTTTTAAATGATGGAATTCTTTTTTAGACTCCATCACAAACCTGATTTTTTAAAATGCGGAGAACAGGTCTGGCCTCAAAGAAGAGTGAAAGTTTACTTCTTTAGGCACTCGCTGTGGGGCTTCATGTCCTGTCCTGAATTCCATGTTCTTAAATACCCTTTAGTGGTATGAAAGAGCTAACATACCACCAAACATAGTATACCAGTAAATTCACTGCAGCTGTTTGGATTGAATAGTTGTGGAGATCCATAGATGGTTGCTGAATTTTAGGGATGTCCTTATGCCCAAATTAACATTTACATTTTTTTCTTTTGGCAGATTTGCCTGAAGATCTGGACAATCTTCTTTTTTGTCATGGACTGTTAAAACACTTGGAGTTCCAATTCTGGTATTTTCCCTTGTTTTATTATATTTTTAAGATATAAAATGTCAGTCTTGTTGAAATGTGTTGGTAATGGAGATGAACAATTCTTTTGATTGTGGTTAAGATTGTGGTAATAGCTTGTCATGAAGGTATATTTTAAGTGTTTATTAGTTATGAAATGTGTTTTGTTTTAATGTATGTTCATTTGCTTGTGTAACCAAAATGCCTGAAAGCAACTTTGCAATATTGGATACTTTTCTGTGACCTCTTTTCCTGCTTCCTGCAGTTGTATTTTGTGCAATCAAATTAAATTAGTTGATTCATCCTGAATAAATAATGAAAGATGAAATAATTATTTGGACATGGTGAAATGTCTTCTAATGAAATTTTGCCCCAAACCATTTTACCTTGGAAAGATCAGCTTCCTGTTTTAAACTTACTAAAGCAGAGTGATTCCTGTGTTCTATCGTGAAAGTGGTTGCACTGTGAAAGCCAATGATTTCATTCCTAAATACACCTTGTTCCAAGTCTAACAGTCAGTAATTTATATAATGACACAAAGGGGAGTGCTTATTAGATTTGCAGATGACAGAGATGACAGAATCAAGATTCAAAACAATTTTTAACAAGTTGGAAGACAGACTCAAACCAACAAGATGTACTTGAACTGTGATAAAATTTTAAAATCCCAGCATTTAAATTTGCATAAGGAAGAGAATGAAAAGACTCGGCTTGACAGAATTTTTGAAAGACTATCTGGGATTTTCAGTTGGACTGCCTGCTTGGCATGAGCCAGTTGTATGGCAGGTCTGGTAAGGAAGTTCATGTTACCTTGGGTTGCATTTATAATTGGATAATGCCTGGAATGCCAGATTTTAAGATGGGCATTAGCCAAACTAATGAGTGACCAAGAGGAGGAGGTGCTTGGAAACCTGTGATAATGTAGGCATGTTAAGGAACTGGGATATGAGTGGTCCAAGGTGGGGCTGGAGGTAGAATGGGATTTGATTGTAGCAGTTTTCAAAAGATACTTGTTTTCAAGTATATGAAGGCTCCTCATAATTAAAGAATTTCTTGAGATTGTTCCAGGGGAACTAGGACTAGTGGGTAGAAGTTATGGGAAGGCAGATTTTGGCTCCTGTGAGCAAGAAATATATTACAGTTAGAGCTGTCCAACAGTGGCATGAGCTGTCTTAAGAAGTGACAAATTCCTAATCACTGGAAGTATTTTGAGACTTTATGGCCTATCTGTTGGGGATATTGAAAAAGGGATCTTTTACTGTTTAACTAGAGGTTGGACTGGATAACCTCAAAGGTCCCTTTAGCCCCAAGTTTCTAAATCTGAGGGGAGAAAAATGGAGTGAACCTACAGCTTACTGATTGCAAAAAGGACAATCCTTTTTAAATTGCCTCTTTCAAGCTGACTGAACTAGTATAGTTCAATGGCCTAATTGTTTTCAGCAACAGAATCTTTGAGAGCAAATGTTAAACTCTTCAGTGTATCTGGCTAAAGTTTTGAGGAAAGACATTATTTTCCCCTTTGAGGTACATTAAATGTAAGTAAACAACCAGAGATAACTTTAATTTTATATTTTATGAGACATTTTTCAGAGTGTGTAGACATTGTATTGGATGGAAGTGATGATAGCTACTATATACTGAATATTAGATACTGTGTTCACTTAATTCTCTCAACAATCCTGGGAGAGATATACTGTTATTTCCCTACAGGTAAAGTGATGGAAATGTTAAGTCATTTTCCCAGGGTTTCTCTGCTAGACATTGGTAGGACTGGCATGCATACTATTAGTCTAATTGCAGAGGCGGAACTAGCTAGAGCAGGCAGTCATGGCTCAGGTGAAGATAGCGCTGACTTAGACTTTAGAATAATGGCATTTGAGCCTTGAGTCTACTACTGACTGTTATCCTGAGTGAGTTCCACCTTCCCCTGAGCCTCAGTTTACCCATTGAGTCATCCTGCAGATTACATGACAAGTTATACGCAAGCACACCCTGTAAACTTTAAACTATAAGAGTTAAGATGTGGATATTATCTGTGAAGAGCAAGGTTAGAGCCCAGATATGACCCAACTCCCAGGCCAGGATGCTTTGGCCTGGTGCTCTTGGCAGGTGTACTCAATACCAGATTGGAGACCTAGGGGATTTTTGTGTACACCAGGAGGTTCTCAGAGAGCAGTATCACTCCCTACCTGGTATCAGATTTGTACAAACCTTGCTCGAATTGAGCAGTTTCATGAGCTAACTGGGTAGTAAGACACCTAGAGTTTTCCATTGTTCGAAAGGTGACCGGTTATGTTACTACATTAGTTTCAGTTTTCCAACCTGTGGGTTAGAGAATGTCACCAACCCTCTTCAAAGGGATGGGAAAACATGATTCTGTAGAAATGGCTCAATGGGAAATTTTCTTACTTGTGAGACTTGGGAAATAGAATGTTTAGCTGAAATAGAAGAATCAGGATCATTGCTTTTTTTTTTTTTTTTTTTGGCTGCACCGCACATCTTGCAGCATCTTAGTTCCCCAACCAGGGTTAGGGATCAAACCCAACCCTGCCCCATGCAGTGGAAGTGCGGAGTTCTAACCACTGGACTGCCAGGGAATTCCCTCTTTTTTTTTTAAAATGATTAAATGAATTTATTAATTTCTTTAATTTGGTCAAAAGTATCCATCAAAAATTTTCAGCAAGCATCATTTTAAATGGTGAAATGTTAGCACTATTTCCTTTATAATCAGTAAAGGATGAAAATAATCATGATCACTACTGCACTTCAACAGTGTGCTGAATGTACTGATTAGTAAGACAAGAAAAAACATCATTCTAAATGGTGACTCTACATTTTTTACATTAAGTTTAGGAACAAGACAGAAATGCCTACAATTACTATTATAGTTGACATTTTTTTGAGGTTTAGCAAGGGGAGGAAGACAACAACATAAAGCAATCAATATAATTATTGGAAGAGAAGTAACAATATAATTGTATACTTAGAAAAACCAAGAAAGTATAGAAAAACAATACTAGAATTAATGAGCTATTTTGGTAAGATGGCTAAATACAAATCAAACATTAAAGAAATAGCTTTTCTATGTTAACAATAACCAGAACGAAATGGATATTAGTAGCATATTCCACTTACAATAGTGACAGAAGTCTAAAATATTTAGAAATAATTTAATACAAAAGGCATAGAATCAATATAAAAACAAAACACTACAAAATCTCTCCGTCTTTTTTTTTTAAGTTTCAGATTTTTTGCAGTAAGTTTAACATACTTCCATCAAATTTTTTGCATCATAGACTTATTCTTTGATGTTGATTTTATGTTTATAGTAGACATATATCTTGAACCACTGTCATGTAATTTTATTAATTTCAATAAAGGTTATCCATTAAATATATAGCTTAGATGTGGTCTCTTAAATGCCCCATGAATAACTCATATAAATAACGTGTAAAATCCTAAAAGAAATTCCTTCTCAGGCTGTGACCCAGTTTTTGGTTGGCAAATATAGTCGCTCTGGCTTTGTTACATAATACCTGCCTGTCATTACTTCTGTGGTCATTTTGCATCTGAAAAGGTAATACTAAAGAGTCTTTTAATTTATTTTTAGAAGTTTCATTATTAAGAGCCTTTCCCCCCTTTTTAATCCTTTAAGGTCTTGATTTCCTGTTTAAAGATGTTCTTCACCCGAATGCAGTTTTTCCTGTTGGTCAAATAAGACAACTATCAACATTGCCTGTTTGTCCTCTTTTTAATCTCTAAAGGATGGATGTTTGTAAGATGTTGCTTAATATGGTCTGGAATACTCTGGCCGTTTGTTGAATTGTAAATGACTTTCAAATGTGCAAGTTCTGTTAAATACAAGGAGAACCTCTATGGGTAACTTTTGTACTGAAGAAGTCATTTGTCAACCATGGTAAAACTTGCAAACCCACTTTATACAGAGTGGATTCTTGAAGCTATACAGAAAATAAAAAAGCAAAAGCAAAGGCCCTCTGAAGAGAGAATCTGCCATGCAGTCAGCACTTCCCATGGGTTGGATAAGAAGACAGTCTCTGAACAGCTGGAACTCAGTGTTCAGGATGGCTCAGTTCTCAAAGTCACCAACAAAGGCCTTGCCTCCTATAAGGACCCAGACAACCCTGGGCGCTTTTCATCAGTTAAACCAGGCACTTTTCCTAAGTCAGCCAAGGGGTCTAGAGGATCATGTAATGATCTCCGCAATGTGGATTGGAATAAACTTCTGAGGAGAGCAATTGAAGGACTTGAGGAGCCCAATGGCTCCTCCCTGAAGAACATAGAGAAGTATCTCAGAAGTCAAAGTGATCTCACAAGCACCACCACCAACCCAGCCTTTCAGCAGCGGCTGCGACTGGGGGCCAAACGTGCAGTGAACAATGGGAGGCTACTGAAAGACGGACCGCAATACAGGGTCAACTATGGAGGCTTAGATGGCAAAGGGGCTCCAAAATACCCCAGTGCTTTCCCATCGTCGCTCCCACCTGTCAGCCTTCTACCCCATGAGAAAGACCAGGTAAGTGCAGAGAGAATGTCAATACACTGTAAATATTGCCCATTTGACTTGTAGAGTTTCAGTTAAGTTTTATACAGACATAAGTTCTGAGTTAAGTGTGATAAAATAAAATGTTTTGCCTCAGAGCAGGCTTATATATTTTAAGAGGTATATATTGTTTTACAGTATAAATTGTTCTCTATTGTTTTACAACGTATTAAGGGCTTCCTCGCTGGTTGACTAAGAATTTAATGTGATGATTATGTGGTTTGTTTTTTAAACTATGATTGCTAATCCGTGGGTGCTTGAAGGGACCAGGATAGATAACTTTAATCTTCCTTCCTCAAGGCAGGATCATATATATTTCAAAAATCCAAGAAAGGCCATTATATGTTTTTCTCTTTTAAAATTATTATTTATTTTTTTAGCTTTGTGAGGTATAATTGATATATTTTTCCCTTTATTGTTATTTCAGAGAAGAAGAATCTATAGACTAATTATTTTAATACTGATAGTCTGTGCATTACTGGAACTGTTTTAATATGTGACCTAAATCCTGCCTGTTTCAATTTAAAGTCATTTGTTATTGTTCACTTCTCAGCAGGTGAAAGTAAATGTTTATTTTGTCTCATACTGTATCTTATAATCTTTGGTTTCTCTGGGCCTTCTGTCATTTCCATAATAGTTATACGTATATGGCAGATTTCTCCTTAAGTTACTGCTACAATTTAAAGTCTTTGGTTAAGTAGGATTTTCCTTTGTTTTATTTCAAAGCTATTGAAATTACTGCCCAAACTAAAACCAAAACAGAGCAGTAGCAAATTGTTTATAAAGGTTTCGGCCCTCCAGTTTGGGGGCTTGTTGTCTGTCCTTTGGGTGAGTGGATGCATTGATAGCAGTTAACTTTACACCTTGTAAGCCATTAGCCATTGTTGATAGAAAGGGTGATGGTTGTATGTGCTAACTGCATTTTCAGAAGTGATGGAAACAGTGTTAGGAAAAGCTGTGCTCCTGATGACTTGTTTTTCCTCTTTGGATACTGTTGCGCATAAGATAGACCCTGCTTCCCTTCTTGCCTTAAGCTGATAGAGGCCCAGTTCTACAAACTGGGTGGGACCAGGTGATTTGCCTTTCCACAGACCAATCGAAACCCTAGAATTTCTTTCTTTTTCTTTTTTTTTAAAATGTATTTTTTTAACATCTTTATTGGAGTATAATTGCTTTACAATGGTGTGTTAGTTTCTGCTTTATAACAAGGTGAATCAGCTATACATATACGTATATCCCCATATCTCCTCCCTCTTGCATCTCCCTCCCACCCTCCCTATCCTACCCCTCTAGGTGGTCACAAAGCATCAAGCTGATCTCCCTGTGCTATGTGGCTGCTTCCCACTAGCTGTGGATTTTACATTTGGTAGTGTATATATGTCCATGCCACTCTCACTTCATCCCAGCTTACCCTTCCCCTTCCCCATGTCCTCAAGTCCATTCTCTACGTCTACGTCTTTATTCTTGTCCCGCCCCTAGGTTCTTCAGAACCTTTTTTTTTTTTTACATTCCATATATATGTGTTAGCATACAGTATTTGTTTTTCTCTTTCTGACTTACTTCACTCTGTATGACAGACTCTAGGTCCATCCACCTCACTACAAATAATTCAATTTCGTTTCTCTTTATGGCTGAGTAATATTCCATTATATGTGCCACATCTTCTTTATCCATTCACCTGTCAGTGAACACTTAGGTTGCTTCCATGTCCTGGCTATTGTAAATAGAACTGTAATGAACATTGTGGTCCATGGCTCTTTTTGAATTATGGTTTTCTCAGGGTATATACCCAGTAGTGGGATTACTGGGTCATATGGTAGTTCTATTTTTAGTTTTTTAAGGAACCTCCATACTGTTATCCATAGTGGCCGTATCAATTTACATTCCCACCAACAGTGCAAGAGGGTTCCCTTTTCTCCACACCCTCTCCAGCATTTATTGTTTGTAGATTTTTTGATGATGGCCATTGTGACCGGTGTGAGGTGATACCTTATTGTAGTTTTGATTTGCATTTCTCTAATGATTAGTGATGTTGAGCATACTTTTGTGTGTTTGTTGGCAATCTGTATATCTTCTTTGGAGTAATGTCTGTTTAGGTCTTCTGCACATTTTTGGATTGGGTTGTTTGTTTTTTGATATTGAGCTGCATAAGCTGCTTGTATATTTTGGAGATTAATCCTTTGTCAGTTGCTTCGTTAGCAAATATTTTCTCCCATTCTGAGGGTTGTCTTTTCGTCTTGTTTATGGTTTCCTTTGCTGTGCAAAAGCTTTTAAGTTTCATTAGGTCCCATTTGTTTATTTTTGTTTTATATGTATGTTTTGTTTATTTATTTACTTTTGGCTGCATTGGATCTTTCTGCACGTGGGCTTTCTCTAGTTGCAGCAAGCAGGGGCTGCTCTTCTTTGCTGTGCGCAGGCTTCTCATTGCAGTGGCTTCTCTTGTTGCAGAGCATGGGCTCTAGGCACGTGGGCTTCAGTAGTTGTGGCTCGTGGGCTCAGTAGCTGTGGCTCGCAGGCTCTAGTGCACAGACTCAGTAGTTGTGGTGCACGGGCTTAGTTGCTCCACGGCATGTGAGATCTTCCCGGACTAGGGCTCGAACCCGTGTCCCCTGCATTGGCACGTGGATCCTTAACCACTGTGCCACCAAGGAAGTCCCTCATTATATATTTTTAAATTTATTTGTTTGTTTTTGGCTGTGTTAGGTCTTTGTTGCTGCGCACGGGCTTTCTCTAGTTGCAGCGAGTGGGGGCTACCTTTCGTTGCGGTGCGCAGGCTTCTCCTTGCGGTGGCTTCTCTTGTGTTGGAGCATGGGCTCCAGGCACGTGGGCTTCAGTAGTTGTGGCGCACGGGCTTAGTTGCTTCGCGGCATGTGGGATCTTCCCGGACCAGGGCTTGAACCCGTGTCCCCTGCATTGGCAGGTGGATTCTTAACCACTGCGCCACCAGGGAAGCCCTAAATATTTTTATAAAAGCTTATGCCATCAGGAAATTCCTTAAGGGAATATAGAGCCATTTCTTGATGGCTTTGGATATCTGTTTTAAATATATATAAATTACTCTAAGGTATATTAAGCTTTTATAATTATCAGGTGCATGGACTAATTCAGGCAGCTTTAGGCAATTTAATAGCATGTTTTAATAATTTTGTGGTCCAGGGGAGTATCAACTTGTGATAGAGGAAATAGTACAGATTTTCCACAGTCCCTTTCTTATCCTTCTCTTTAACCTTGCCCGTCATTTCTTGACATCCTTATATTTTTTTCATACAGCATCTATACAGAAGTATTTTTAGTCTGAAGGAAGACTCATGTCTGAAAGTGTCTAGAATTGAGAACAGAGTGATTTATTGCTTATCATGCAGTTGTTCCTGCTCTTTTTATGGTGCTGATCTTTACATTGTCCAGTTAGCATCATCATATAACAAGGAAAGCTGAGAAAATATGTCCTAGAATTTTTATTTGATGAAATTTGGGGATTAGTTGTGTTCAGTAATCATAATCTAATTTTTAAAAAAGGACAAATAAACATAAATGAAAATCAGATTGCCGATTTGGCCAGAATGTATTGTACTGTTTCTATTGTATATTACAATAGCCTTTTCCCTTGAAAAATGTAATAAAAAGTACATCAGAATATATTGCCCTTTGAGATTACAAGGGATAAATAGTTTAATACCCTGTAAACTTTCTAGGTCAATGTAATAGAAATTCTTAACCTGGGTCCATGAATGAGTTTGGGGTAGGTGGGCTAACAAATCCCCTGAAATAGAACAGTCGTTTGTATCCACACGTTTTCCTAGGTTCAGGGTCTGTAGTTTTTATCAGATTTTCAAAGGAATCTAAAGTGTCAAAGACCAATGTGAACATTTTTGTACTGTAGAAAATATTTTGAGTTTCTTATACTAAAACCATATATGTATGCTGGTTGCTGGCTTTTGATTATTATTGCTTCAGCTGTTGAACTTGGATCTATATGTCAATTAGTTGTACTATAGCTTCATGTATATAGGACTTGTTCTCGTATCTTTGAAAGGCAGATTATCATTGTTCTTGATGTGCTAGAGGTCTGTAAAATTCACATTGTGGGAGGACATTTATGGTATAAATGGCCACTGTACAGAGATGAAGTCATTCAATCACAATTAGCCAACTAATGGCTTTCAAGAAGCTGTTATTCTGGTTACCTTTGTTGAATAGTTTAATTGTAAAAAAGAAAATAAAAATGGTAAAAATAATAACATTTCTTAAGTGTTAAAATGCTGGCACTATTCCGGGTGCCTTACATTTACTGTCTCCTTATCACAATAACTGTGAGGGCCATAGATTATTATCCTTATTTTACAGATGAAAAACTGAGGCTCAAAGCCTAAGCAGTTTGTCCAAGGTCACTTTCAGAGCTGGTGCGTGGTGAAGCCAAGATTCTAATGAAACAGTCTGACTCCAGACCTCTTTACCAGTGGGCTGTATACTTGGTCACCAGGGGTGGCTTTTCATTAACAGTGAAAGTATCTCTTCCATTTCCTCAAATGCTTAGAAGCAGTTGTCCCCCAACAAATAGATTTCTGGCATTTTAAATTTGGTAGTTGCAATGAACTTAGTACAGTTTTTAAAGCAGGCACTATTTATAATATTAGCAGTATGGGAAAGCAGTAGGGAAAGTAGTAAATCTGTGTCTAATTAAATGTAACATCATCATCATTCCTATGCATGACTGCTAGGAGGAATACAATGCAAGTTAAAATAGAAGAGCTCCTTCCTTTCTGAAATGTAATTACACATCTTCTGATAGTCTAGAATTCAAACTGGATATTACCATACTGGCTCCTTAGCGTAACTTCTTTGTATTTATTTAAGAAAGCTCTCTTTGGTGAGGTGATATGGAAATGAATTAAACCACTGAAGATAAAACTTTATCTTTGACTTGGTGAGGGAACTCCTAAAGGATAGTATTAGTGTTTCTCATTAAAAATGGTAAAGCTCAATTAGGTCAGATTATGAGGACTTTGGAAAGTCAGATATTCTAAGACAGACTTCAGTTATTACTATACATTTTGTAGCATTAAGATTCCATTTGAACATTTGGGCTTTAGCATTTTTATAAAATCAGTTTGGTTCAATTTTAAACATTCCTTGGTATTTCACTTTATTGGGAATATCTTCCTAAAATTTATTAAGTGTCAAATCTTGGTATGTTTCTAGTGCCGTGCATAGTATGGGAACTCTCATTCTAGGCAGCTATAGTTGCAAAGAGAGACACTTCTAATACCAGGTAGGGCTTTTGATGTTTTTTTCTTGAAGAAATGAAATAATTGTATTACAATCTTATGAAAAACCTTCTAACGTAATTACCACAATGATACTGTCAATAAGAAAAAAATAAAAATGAGTTTCAGAAGGAGCACAGATGATCAGAAATGGGGCTGAGAGACAGAACTATATTAAAAATCACTTTTCATGGTCTTGGCTTGTTCAGTTGTTTATTCTATTTGTCCCCCACTTCCTTTTAGGGAGATATTTTATTAGGGTTTTTGGTGGGGTAATTAGTATGAAATATTTCCATAAATAGAAGATTAATGTACATCCTACATCAGTTTCTCGTGTTGTGTAAATGGTGTAATTTAAAGAACTTTATTTTTACGGACTTCCCTGGTGGCGCAGTGGTTAAGAATCCACCTGCCAATGCAGGGGACATGGGTTCAAGACCTGGTCCGGGAAATCCCACATGCCGCGGAGCAACCAAGCCCCTGCGCCACAACTACTGAGCCTGTGCTCTAGAGCCCACGAGCCACAACTACCGAAGGCCGCGCACCTAGAGCCCATGCTCCACAATAAGAGAAGCCACCGCAATGAGAAGCCTGCGTACCTCAAGGAAGAGTAGCCCCTGCTCACCACAACTAGAAAAGCCCACATGCAGCAACAAAGACCCAACACAGCCAAAAATAAATAAAATAAAAAGTAGATAAATTTTTTAAAAAAAGAACTTTATTTTTAGATTTTCTTTTCTTCAGTTTTCTCCCTACCCTAGAGAGACCCTCCTCATCCCCCCCTGGAACTTTTCCAATATCCCGTACTTTGTGAAGGACCATTCCCTAGTCCATATTGTTCTATGATGTGGCAGGCTTCCAGAAGTTTCTCAGCCCTAGGAGAACTGTTCATGGTCTCAGACAACTCTGGATCTTTTTGACAGAAATGTGTGTATTTTTTATCTGCTAATTATAGAGTCCAAATGACCTCCTCTCTGTTGTCCTTCTCAGTTCTCCTTTGAATTGGTGTCCTTTGTATTGCAGATGTCGCATTTCTCAAAGAGTGCTTAGTTGTGTGCATTCAACTGAAAGTTGGATAAAGGCCTAAATAAGGCAGAATACACTCTTCCATATTCTGTAACCTGAATTTTGGGATCAGTATGAATGAAAGTAGGTTTTAGAATGACTGAAGTCAGACAGAAACCTATTATATAATGTGAATGGCTAGGTGAATCCATAGTGCTGTTCCAGGGTCAGGGAAGGAAAAGGATTGTGTTATGTTGTTCCTATGGGTAAGCTTCAGAAGTTCTTCAAAATAGCACTAGGACTGCTTTTGTGAGCAGATAGTACCAGTTGCTGGGGTGTTGTTGAGAGAGCCCTCAGATTGTCTAAGACTAGTTAGTCGGGTCAAGGGAAGGATGCGTCTTTCTCTCGCACTCAGGAGTGACAGCATGTTCCACTTTTGAGCTTTTATCGAGATGGGACTTGTCTAGACTTCTAATGAAATAGGTTTCAGGAAAAATAGAAACATTATGTCAGAGGATTTTGGACTCTTAAAATGAGTGTTAAGTATTCTTTTTAACTCTTTGGATCTTAGATATGTTTGACATTATAGCTGCCTTTTCCTGACCTTGACGTGAATGATATATAGAGCAGTCTATTTTTTGATTTCCTAATGGTATTTTCTTCCAAGCATTAAGGATGCTAAGGGTGTAATTTCTTGACTAATTTTGGATATTTTCAGCAGCTTTCAGGAATTTACTGTTGTGTTCCCTATACCTGTTTGGATTATAACAGCTGTATTTGTTATACTTTGAGTGCTAAGAAAAATCTATATTTTGTAGCTTTGAAGTTATTTAACAGTTAAGTGTTGTTTGCTGATTTATTCTGACCATATCTTGGATGGCGAAGATTTTTATAATGTTTCTCAGAACGAAGGTCTATATTCTTTTTATATATTTTATCTTTGTAATGTAAAAAGAATACACGAGAAAATGTGATTGTTTTATCACTGCAATAGCAAATTTTGATTGGAAAATTCATGACTTTTTGTTTTGTTTATAAACTTAGTTTTCTTGGCCTATACATTAAACTACAGTAGATTTGATTGAACTGTTCTTCTCCAGTTAAACCAGCATTTCGCATGTGAATCTGCATCTTCTCAGGTACTTTGATCTCTCCAGTCTATTAATGTTTCTGAGTACATAAACATCAATTAGCTCACTAAATTAAAGTTTGCAAATGAGTCAGCCATGTAATTTTTGACATTTTCATTTAGCAGCGCCATGAGGAAAGTGTGTTTTGTTTGTGTGTGGGTGCTCTTATCTCACTGTCTTCAGGTGGTGATGGGGAGTTTATAGAAGTAAGAGAAGGAGGCCTGGCAGGGCTCATTGTGAAATGCCAATCACTGTTATCATGCTTATGCTTAGGACTGGACTGCTTTCCCAGAGAAGTTTCTAGGAGTTGCAAACTGTATACTGTTGTTCTTCCTTTTATAAGCGAACCTTTTAATTAGCAGAATATTAATGGTAGAGTGTAACTTTTTTTTTTTTGCTTTGTTTTGTGAAATGTAATACATTGAAAGCGCTGCGAAGTGAACTATATAGGCAGAGTTCTAGAGTAAATGATATTAGATTTAAACTGTGAGGCTGGTTTCTTCAAAGATACAAAATAAATACTAATCAGTGGTCTAAGCAAAATCCAGGAAGGATTTGTGTTAATTTGACAAGTGGGTTTAGAATTCTTTAGCCATTATTTTTTAGAAACCAGCTTTGTTCATACATCCTTTCTCTAATTTGCTTCACTTTTGATCTTTGATAAAACCAGCTGCAATTTTGTTTCATTAACAAACTTAACTGGTTAACAGATGTTTGTTTTGGCTTGATTGTATCCTTTCTATTAGAAACAGCATAAGCATACATAGAAACCATGCTGGGCCTTTTCCTGTCTGTAGCTAGACAGGCATTTCAGAAGAGCAACTTAATTTTATTTACAAGTTCAAATTTTTGTTCCTCTGTGCTATTATAGTAGGTATACAAACGTTTTAGCTCTTGTTTCTCCTGTCAGGGAGGTCTTTTGTTCCTAATCCTCCATCTGTTAGTCCAGTACCACCCCACCCCACCCCCTTTTTTTTTAGCATTCCAAAATCTCAGCATGCAGAAAAAGGTATTGCAGAATAGGTAATTGAGATATCAGTGACTCTTCCACAGTTCAAGGGAGGGAATGGGACTAGCCTGGTAAATTTAGATAATTTCTTCCATCTTCTTTGATGTTGGGAAGCTGCCATATGGAGAGCAATGAGGCCTACAGGAAGGAGGTGAGCCTTGGTCTGGGCTGCCTGTGATACTCACAGTGGTGTGGGCTGGGAGCCAGAGGCCGCGCTTGAATGTGTCTGTAGTAGTTTCTGATGCCACGAGTTTTGATTTTTGTCCATGGTTGACTGCCATGCTTGTGACCGTCTCAGATCATAAATGCGATGATGAAGTTCAAGAAAACAGAGAGTAAAGATTATATGGCGTAAGAGAAACAATAATGAGAGCAGCAAAGAGTGCTCAAACTAAAATCTAGTATTAAGGACATGAAATGATGATTCTTGTTTGATATTTGATCAACTAGTTTCCCAAACCGGTATTTTAATATCATGTACAAGCTTCTACCTTATATCGAAACCCAACTGCAGCTATTGAGCCTTGAGATGTGAGTGAAGCAGCAGAACACAGAATCTGCTAGTGGAAGAGTGTGGGCAGTTTGAAGAATATAAGCTGTTCCAGCTACAGTACTGGCAGGATGTGAGGAGACTGGGAAAAGCAGGCAGTGGTGGGAGCCAGGAAGACGATTCCCCCTTAACTTTGTATTTACGAAATTGCAATACTGCAGAAAAGTTGAAAGAATAGTGCAATAAGTGCTATATTTCTTTCACTAGATTCACTGATTTTTAACATTTTTCCACATTTGTTCTTTCTCTCCCGTGTGTGTGTTTGTGTATACACACATACATACACATATTCACACTTTTTGGCTGAACTGTTTGAAAATGATAGCAAACATTATGATATTAAATTATAGTAATTATATGTCAAGGAACATTCTCCTGTATAACCACAATACTTTTATCTCATGTAAGAAATTCAACAGTGAAACAAGAGTGTTATATCTAATAGATAGTCCGTATTTCTTCAGATGGACCCAAAATGTCGTTTATAACTTTTGTTTTTCAGCTAGGATCCAGTTAAGAATCTTGCATCACATTTAGTTGTCATGTCTCCTTTAATAGGGAACCGTTTTTCCTCTTCTTTTACTTCTTCTGTCAGTGGCAGTTTTGAAGAGTCTAAGCCAGTTGTTTTGTAGGATGTCCCACAATTAGTGTTTGTCTGATTAGGTCCTCACGATTAGGTTCAGAGGAGATATTTTCGGCGAGAATACTGCATGGGTCATGTTGTGTATTTCCTTTTTTGTCACATCCTTTCAGATTGTCTTGTTACTGGCAGTGCTTATTTGATTAGTTGGTTAAGGTGGTGTCTGCCAGATCTCTCTTTATAAAGGCACCTTTTTCGTTTTGCAGTGAATAAGTAATTTGTACAGTGATACTCTGAGACCGTGTGAATAACCTTTCACCCTTTGTATATTAGTTTTCTATTACTTGCTGTGAGAAATTACCACAAACTTAGTGGCTTAAAACACCGCAGATTTATTGTCTTCCAGTTCTGTAGGTTGGAAGCCCAACATGGGTCTCGTAGGGTTGAGATCAAGGTGTCAGTAGGACTGTGCTCCTTTCTGGAGGCTCTAGGGGAGAATCTGTTTCTTCACCTTTTCCAGCTTCTACAGCCTGTCTGCATTTCTTGGCTCATGGCCCCCTCCCTCTGCCTTCAAAGCCAGCACATTCCATCTCTGACCATTTTATCATAGTTACTTCTTTCTGTGACCAACCACCTGGGCAGCTTTTCAAGGATTCGTATGGTTAGATTGGGGCCACTTACATAATCCAGGATAATCTCCCCATCTCTAAGTCTTTAACTTAATCACAGCTATAAAGGTCATTTTGCCATGTAAGGTGACAGGTGGACAGGTTCTTGGCATTAGGGAGTGGATATTTGGGTGTGGGGGGTGGCATTATTCTGCTTGCCACACAGTGGTTTCAGTGTCCTCACCTAAATCAGTTTTTGCACTAGAGGTTGCAAATCTTTGAAGGTTTTGGAGCTATAGTGTAATCACATGGTCTAAGTCTGCTTGGAAAGGAATGAATCACAATTTATGGGAATAATGCTAGCTGAAGGCTGGAAGTCAGGCAGCCTGAGTTCTAGGTCTGGTGGTACATCCTGAATCATTTCCACGAGGGCAGAAACAGGGGCTGCCTCCCATTTCCACTTAGTGTTTCTTTACTCTGGAGTCAAAGAACTGAAGAATGGATTTGGCAGTAATAGCTTGAGAGTTTTTAACAATAGGAGTTTGGATATCCAAAACGTTTTCTAACAAGTACATTTAAAGTTGTAGACAAGGATCTCTCATTTAAATGCCCACAGAGTGCATGAAGATATGTAAAACAACTTAATAAGAGAGGCTCTTTGGTGATGTTTTGAAGACTAAGTAACATCTGAAGAATTTTGTGTGTTATTTAAATTTGAATCCTCAGAGAACTCTGAACAGGCCGAAAAAGAAAGTGACTTATTTAAAAAAGAATAATATCATTGTCACAATGTTATATGTCAGTTATACTTCAATAAAGTTGGGAAAAAAAGAAAAATATCATTCAGTTGGATGTATATTATATTCTTTTAGTTCTTGGTAAAAACTTAGAAAGAAAAATCACATCAAAATTCACAAAGGCAGTTAACCTTAACAATTCTTCATTTCCTTTCATTCCACAGTGTTTTAGTAGAATTTTCTGCAGTAGCTGCAGTTAGTTGGAATACCTTGGTAATACTGACTGTTCCAGTTGGTAAAGGATAACTGTTTAGTTATCAGCCTGTAAATGTGCTTTCTAGAGCTGATAAAAAAAGATGATCTTCTCATCTGATGAGCTCTGACACTATAAACCTCCCTTCCAACTTATCTCATTTTTCCACCAGCTACTGAAATATAATAAGATGCCAACAATTACATCCTCACAAAGCATTTATACCAACTTATATAAAATCATCTCTGCATTGGAAAATTGTGTAATATCTTGATTTCAATTTAACATAGTATATTGGTTAGCAATAAGTCTTGCTAGGGTAGGAACAAAAGCCTACAGGCAGTTTTGATCAGGGGCAAATTATATGTATTTTTCCAGTTTCTAAAAATTTCAGAGCAAAATGAAATAAACATCACCATGTATCTTGCAGTAAGTGCCTTGACTTTCCTGAAATGTGCGATTTGTGTCTGTGACTATTTCAGTTCTCAATTCTGTCTGTGAGACACAAGAGCAAAAGAACATGGTTAAAAACTTATACCTTGTAAAGTATGCATAATAAACAGTTCATATTAGATTTGAAGGCTATACAGAAAATATGCAAGAAGATATTAGTATTAAATACTTAGTGCTTACCAGGTAAAGTTCTAAGTATTTAACATATACAAAATAATTTTACATGAACCCTGAGAGATAAGTACTGTTACTGATGGAATTTTACAGATGAAGAGACAGGCCAGAGATGGTGCCTTGCCCAAGAGTACACAGGAAGTGTCAGAGCTGGTGTTTCAGCCTGGTGCACAGTCCGCTGCATCGGCAGGCGGACTCTCAATCACTGCGCCACCAGGGAAGCCCAAGCCATATTTAAATTGTACTTAGAATTACCAGTTGAAACATGCCAAGACATTCATTTTCACAGTGACTGAAAATTTATTTCCTTTAGGAATGAGTAACAACAGCCAACATTTTATATATTGCCTACTGTGAGTTAGACACTACTTAAAGTGCTTTAAGCATAGCAACTTGCCTGTGAGGTAGTACTTCTTTTCGTTCTTACACGGGAGGGGACTGAGGTACATGAGGTTGAAGGACTTGCCCAAAGTCACATGGCTGTTGTATGGGGAGTGGAGCCAGGATTCAGGCCCAGGCGTCTTGGCTCCATAGTCTGTATGCTTAACCATTATGCTACACTACCTCTTATTTTCCATCATGAAGAAAAACTTCTTTTAAAGAAAAGGTATTGAAAATAGTTACACATTAGGTTCTTATAATGCTGGACCTCTAAGTGCCTTTTTAGTGTTTGTAATAGGAGTCGCTGAAAAGACTTAAAATTTATGGTGTGACCTTATTTAAGGTGGCTTTTCCCAAACAACCTCTGAGGTAGAAGGAAATGGTACTCTTCAAGATGTTAAGGATGCTAATAACGTTCTGAGTTCTAATGTCCCTGAGAAGTTCTGGAATTTAGCTTGCTTAGCCCACAGTTTCCCAAGATGATTTGATAATGGACCCTCTCCTCTCCCTTTCTCCTCACTCCTCACAGTAGCCATCCACTTATCTAGAAATCTTTACATTTGGTTAAACACAGTGCTGATGTGATAGTGCTGATGTCAGCTTATACTGCTAATTCCTTTCCTCTTTTCTCCCAAATACTCATCCCAAAGGAAACCATTGACTAAAATTGACTTAGGATTTGTGCTTCAGAACAGAAAACCAAAAATCATCACATTCATTTCTTGTCTCTATTATGAATTAATGTAGTAAAACTGTTGTATCATAATTCTTCAACTGTAGGATAACATTTTAGAGGGGCAGGTGATCTTCAGGGTCACCAAGTTCAAGGGTTTTAAGCTGACATCCAAGGACTCCTTTCAGTGGTTGTAAACCCTGAAATTGTATACAGAATGTTGGGCTTATATATTTATGAGTATTTTTCTGGAGGCTCTCCCCTCTCCCCTCCTTCAGCAGGTCATTTGACTTAGGCCAGTGGTTCCCAGACTTTGCTGCACATTTGAATCATCTGAAGAGCTTTTAAAAATTCTGATGCCCAGACCATACGACGCCTGTTAATACAGAATGTCGGGGTGGGAGGCAGGCATTAGAACTTTTTCATATCTCTGGGAGATGCCAGTGTGCAGTAAACAGGGACTTTTGTGGTTGAGGAAACAGTCTAGATACGTTAACTGGACAGGGCCCTTGTTGTTGCTAAAAGAGACCTTAGAGGTCATTTGAAAGGAGTCTTAGGAAGAATAGGCGCTGGGGGGCAGAATGCTTAGGTTCAAATCCTGACTTTTCCGCTGGGCAAGTAAGGTCTTTGTCTTGGTTTCCTCAGCTGACAAATGGAGATAATAAAAGCACAGACTGCATAGGGGTAGTTGGCTACAGCCATGGGGCCTTGAGATAGCGAGGCAGCAAGCCTTTCCTGGGCCGGGCTAGAAAGGACAGCTGAGCAGAGTACAGCGCTGTGGGAGGGGTAGTTGCCCCGGCACTTCCTCCCTGGCCTTCCTGCACTTGAAGGAGAAGTGCAAATGGATACCCTTGTCCCCTTCTGCTGAAGGCTGCGTCTCCTATTGGAGACTGGCTCTAGTCACATAGGCCACTAATGGCTAAAACTAATGTTCCTTTGTTGTTTTCCCCCACTTCTTGTTATTTAAATAATGAGGAAAAGAGTATGTTTTCAGAGTAACACCTGCTTATTGTACAGACTTCGAAGGATACAGAAAAGTTCAGAGGTGATATACTATGACTGCAGATTTCACTCTAAAGATAACTACTGTTAAAAGTTTGTATTTTCTTCCAGTCTTTTTTTCTCCTACATGTACATTTGTTCTATTTAAATAAAAAGATGTTAGCTATATAATTTTGTATCTTGCTTTCTACATTTAAAACATGTTGTAGGGCTTCCCTGGTGGCGCAGTGGTTGAGAGTCAGCCTGCCGGTGCAGGGGACACGGGTTCGTGCCCCGGTCCGGGAAATTCCCACGTGTTGCGGAGTGGCTGGGCCCGTGAGCCATGGCTGCTGAGCCTGCGCGTCCGGAGCCTGTGCTCCGCAACGGGAGAGGCCACAACAGTGAGAGGCCTGCGTACCGCAAAAAACAACAACAACAGCAACAGCAACAAAAAAAAAACCATGTTGTAAACCTTTTCCCGTTTTCTTATTGATTCTTTGACGTGTGCTTTTATTTTACTTTATTTTTTATTTTTGGCTGCATTGGGTCTTCATTGCTGTGTGCGGGCTTTCTCTAGTTGCGGCGAGCAGGGGCTACTCTTCGTTGCGGTACGCGGGCTTCTCATTGAGGTGGCTTCTCTTGTTGCGGAGCACGGGCTCTAGGTGTGCGAGCTTCAGTAGTTTTGGCATGCGGGCTCAGTGGTTGTGGCTCACAGGCTCTAGAGTGCAGGCTCAGTAGTTGTGGCTCATGGGCTCTAGAGCACAGGCTCAGTAGTTGTGGGGCACAGGCTTAGTTGCTCCGTGGCATGTGGGATCTTCCCAGACCAGGGCTTGAACCCGTGTCCCCTGCATTGGCAGGTGGATTCTTAACCACTGCGCCACCAGGGAAGTCCCTTGAAGTATGATTTTAAATGGCTGGTAGTATTTCTCATGTCTTTGTTACTCAACATTTAGGGTGTTCCTGACTTTTTTGTTATTACGGATAATGCTGCTACTAAAAATTTTTGTGTATAAGTGGGTAATTGTTTCTTATAGGATAGATTATTAGAGGAGGTACACTGGGACATAAACATGAATTCTTTTTCTAAGACTTTCGGAATGTATTGTAAAAAGTGTTCCAAAAGGTAGTACCAGTTTATACTCTTGGGCAGAGTATGAGAGGCCTTGGGCATCTACTTGCTTCCTCACCTGTACTTTTTATCTTGGTAATGTGGTAGAGGGAAGAGTGGCTCCCTTTTACTTTGCTTTGTATTTCTTTGATTACAAATGACTTGTTTTTTGTTTAATGGTCATTGCTCAATAGCTGTAGTGTTGCAGTTAGTTCCCCATCCTTCATTCCTATGCCCCGGAGGCAACCATCTTCAACCCTTCAACCATATTTAGTCATTTCTTCTGGAAGTTAGAGTTCTGTGTTTTTAAACAGCATTCTTATAATGCTATTTCTTGAATTTCAATTTTAGACATTTTTCTATTGACTTCTTGCCAGGGAAAATAAGGATAAAGGTCTCTTATACACATATACCCTTCCCTTTCCCATTGCCCTTCTCATCTCAATGTAATTAAGTCTTCATTTTTGTTTAAGTATTTGTATTCAGTGTTTATATTTTTACCAGTATACAAATATTACTTAGTTGTGCCATGAAGTATACTGTTATCAATTTTTGTGATTTTTTTTCTTGTTTTTTTTTTTTTTTAAGAAAATTCTTCTCCATCCTACCATCCTGAGCTCAGAGAAGCATTACTGATATTTCCTTCTAATTTTTTGTTTGTCTTTAGTGGTGTGATACTTAGATCCTTAAAGTCATCTGCAGTTTTAATTTTGGTTAATGGTGTAAGAACCTCTTGTGTTTTTAATAGCTGCCTGATTGTTCCAGGATCATATAATAAAATTCTTACTTTCCCCACTAATTTATGATGCCTTAAAAAAAATCACATAACTTTATCAGAAAGCTAGATCTCTCTTAATGCTCAGCTTCGCTTTTACCTTTGAAAATTTTAATTAAATTAACTTTGCAACTTTTATTTCACTTAACCTCATTTAGCCTGTGGAGCTGTCTCCAGTTTTGCTTTGGAATGTAGGGGAGGAGGGAGGAGGCAAAAGGCAGTGGCCTCATGGTACAGTATTCCCATTTTCAAAGATTTCTGGAATACATGTCACTTGAAATCATTTGCTCCCTAAATTCTGTGGATCTCTAGAGAGTCTTAGCTAGCCCTAATTATGTCAGCCTGTGTTTCACTAATTCCTTATGACCATTTTGTGAAACTGAGGGTTCAGGGAAGGGTTTATTTTAGCTGATTAGCTGTTGGTGTTTTTTTTTCTTTTTTGGCCGTGTTGGGTGTTCATTGTTGCACACGGGTTTTCTCTAGTTGCAGCAAGCAGGGGCTACTCTTCATTGTGGTGCACGGGCTTCTCATGGCGGTGGCTTCTTTTTGTTGCAGAGCACGGGCTCTAGGTGTGCCGGCTTCAGTATTTGCTGCACGCGGGCTCAGAAGTTGCTGCACGCGGGCTCAGAAGTTGCGGCACGCGGGCCCTAGAGCATGTGGGCTTCAGTAGTTGTGACGCGCAGGCTGTAGGGTGCGGGGGCTTCAGTAGTTGTGGCTCGTGGGCTCTAGAACATAGGCTCAGCAGTTGCAGCCCACGGGCTTAGTTGCTCTGTGGCATGTGGGATCTTCCCGGACCAGGGATCGAACCTGTGTCCCCTGAATTGGCAGGCAGATTCTTAACCACTGTGGCTTCAGGGAGGTCCAGCTATTGGTTTTAATGACCTAAAAGTGCATTTGTCAGAGATCCTTGCTGTATTAAACCTGACACAGTTGGAAGTGAGTGGGTTTCCTGTTGGACATGCCTTGAGCTGTTGCCCACAGACTCTGTTCCCTACCCTAAGATCTGATCTTTCCAGCTATCTCACTGTCATTCAGTATTGCCCAAAGGTTTATACTGGGCTGTGAATTTCCTAAATCTACCTCTGTTATTGATTTCTAACTTCATTCCATTGTGGTCAGATAATGCAGTTTATATGATTTCAGTCCTTTTATATTTATTGAGGCTTGCTTTATGCCTAATATATGGTCTGTCCTGAAAAATGTTCTGAGTGCAATTCAGAAGAATGTGTATTCTGCTACTGTTGGATGAAGACATCTGTAGATGTCTGTTAGGTCTAGTTGGGTTTGTAGTGCTGTTCAATACTTCTATTTCCTTGCTCATCTTCTGCTTGGTTATTCTATTATTAAAAGTATAATATTGAGGACTTCAACTGTTATTGTTGAATTGTCTGCTTCTTTCATTATTGTCACTTTTTCTTAATGTCTTTTGAGGCTCTGTTGTTCGGTGTATATGTATTTATAATTGCTATGTTTTCTTGATACATTGACCTTTTCGTCATTATACAATGTCCTTTTTTTCTTTCAGTAACAATTTTTATGTTAAAATCTTTTTTCTGATAGTAATATAGCCACTTCACCCTTCTTTGGTTATTATTTGCACGGTGTATCTTTTCCATTCTTTTATTTTCAACTAATTTATGTCTTTGAATCTGAAGTATATCTCTTGTATACAGCATAAACAATGCTGCCATGAACAGTTGTGTAAAAGTATTTGTTTGTATCTGTGTTTTCAGTTCTTTTGGGTATATACCTAGGAGTGGAATTTTTGGGTCACAGAAAATTCTATGTTTAATTTTTTGAGGAACTCCCTAGTTGCTTTCAACAGTGGCTGCACCATTTTACATTCCTACCAGCAGTGTATGAGGGTTCCAGTTTCTCCACATTCTCATCATCACTTGTTATTCTCCCTTTCTTTCTCCTTTTTTCTTTCTTTCTCTCTTTTTCTTGGTAGGCTAATGCTCCATTATATTCCTTTTCAGACTCTTCATGGCTAATTGTGCTTGCTTGTTTTCCCATACAGACTTTAGAATCAGCTGTTTATTCAAAAGATCTTGTTGTAATTTTATTAGAGTTTTTAGGGCCTTCTAATTTTGAGTCATACCAAAGAACAGGTGTATCTTTCCATTTTTTTAATCCTTCCATTTTCTATTACTCTATCACTTAAAATTTTTTATTGTATAAAATTTTAAGCATATGAAAAATCAAGAACCATGCTCACTCATTACCAGCTATGACAATAATTGCCTCATGACCACTCCTGTTTATTTATATCCCTACACATTGTCCCACCCCCTGCCACTACTGAATTATTTTGAAGCAAATCCCAGACATACATCATTTTGTTTATAAATATTTTTGTAATATGACCATTATCATCCATTTAAAGTCTTTTGTATGTGAATGTAAGTGTGTAGAATATAGAGTATGAGTATAGAGTAGCATATACTGAAGGATTTTAACTTTCTGTTAAATTAATTCCTCAATATGATCTTTTTGGGCTGCTTTGTAAATGGAATCTTCTGTTACACTTTCTAATTGGTTCTTTTCAAAATACAGGATAGTTATTGATTTTTATATATTAGTTTTGTACCTAGCCACCTTACTGAGTTCTTTCTTATTTATAATAATTTTTAGCTTATTATCTTGGGTTCTTCAGGCAAGCAATGCTGTGCTGGCAAATAATAATTTTAATTGTATTTCCTCCTTTCTAATTTACATATCTTAAATTTTTCTATTGTCTCTTTTTATTGACATATCTTATTACATATCTTAAATTTTTCTGTTGTCTCTTTTTATTGGCTCTAGTACTTCCTTAATGACGTTAAACAGTACTGGTGATAGTGGATATGTTTTTGGGGAATACTTCAGTATCTCCCAATTAAACATGTTGCTGGCTTATGAATTTGTCATGTTGTTAAAGAAATTTCATCAGGTATAGATTTTTAATTTTATTAAATGTTTTTTCAGCATTTATGGAGATAATGATCTTTTTCCTTTGATCTTTAATATGATTAATTATAATAACTGATTTCCTAATATTTAACCATCCTTGCTTTCTGAGTATGAATCCCAGGTGTTCATGGTGTATTATTTGTTTAATAAGTGACATTCCTTTGAATAGTAAATTTTCCTGGCATATTTAAAAATTTCAGTCTTAATAAATTCACCCACAACATTTTAGAAATAATGTCTATCCAGTAAAGAATTGTTCTTATTAGTAAGCTTATTTTCTGTTGCCCATCCTTTTGTTATGCTCATATTAGGGGGCTAGATTGTGTGTGTGTGTGTGTGTTTGCGTGTGTAGGTGAGAGAGAGAGCAGGAGAAAGAGAGAGAGTGTGCACGAGTGCCCTTGAGGGAGAGGGGAAGGAGGAAGAGAGATACAACACAATGTTGGTTTTAAAAGCTACGGTATGATAAACTGTAATGCATGATATATCCAAATCTTTGTTGTAGCAAACCATAATATAATAATTTTTTTTTTTTTTGCGGTACGTGAGCCTCTCCCTGTTGTGGCCTCTCCCGTTGCGGAGCACAGGCTCTGGACGCGCAGGCTCAGCGGCCATGGCTCACGGGCCTAGCCTCTCCGCGACATGTGGGATCTTCCCGGACCAGGGCACGAACCCGTGTCCCCTGCATTGGCAGGCGGACTCTCAACCACTGCGCCACCGGGGAAGCCCCTAGCTTTGGAATTTTTAATGAAGCACGTTTTGGCATATACCTCTATGTTCTGACAGTGATCTTTTGACTTACTGTGTCCTCTTTCAAGGCCTAATCAAAAAAGAGAAGGTCTTAAATATTTTCCTTATAGCTTTGTGTGCTATAAATGTAAGTTTAGTTTAATAGCAGAGGTTAACTTTTTCTTTATTAATTATTTAGATTACTTCTCCCGTACTTCTCTCAAGTTTTTGGTTAGTTCAGTGTTTTTTGGATCCACGTGTGCCTTCATCACAGTTTTTGCCACTTTCATATACTGTTTATTAGTTATGTTCTTAATATTTTCTTTCATATTGCTCCACTAAAGAGGCATAACAACCAAGTGCCATGCATAAATTCTGTACTAGAACTGGGTGATAATTAGGTACATTTGAATTTGGAGCAGATCTTAGGGCAAATTAAGCCATTAATGTTAATGTTCTTTATGTGATAATGGCATTTTGGTCATCTAAGATTATCTCCTTATGAGTTAGGAAATGCCTTCTGAACTATTTTGTGGTGAAGTGTCATGCTGGTGCAGCTTACTTTCAAGTGGTTCATCAACAACCATAACAAAAGTATGTGTGTATAAATATATATGTGTGAGTTCAGATAGATACAGGTGTAGATAAAGCTGTGAGGCAAAAATCTTAACAACTGGTGAGTCTAGGTGAAGGGTATACAAACATTCATCATACCTCTTAAACTTTTCTGTAGGCTTGAAATTTTTAAAAAATGTAAATTTGGAAAAATAAATATAATCAGAATGCTCATTAAAAATTAAATTGCTGGTGGCGCAGTGGTTAAGAATCCGCCTGCCAGTCCAGGGGACACGGGTTCGAGCCCTGGTTCAGGAAGATCCCACATGCCATGGAGCAACTAAGCCCATGCACCACAACTACTGAGCCTGTGCACTAGAGCCCGCACACCGCACCTACTGAGCCTGCGTGCCGCAACTACTGAAGCCCACGCACCTAGAGCCTGTGCTCCACAACAAGAGAAGCCACCGCAATGAGAAGCCTGCTCACTGCAACTAGAGAGAGCCCACATGTGGCAATGAAGACCCAACACAGCCATAAATAAATAAATAAATAAATGAAAATTTTAAAAAAATTAAATTGCCTCACTTTCTTTAATTTGATAAATCTACTGGAAAAGGAAACTTTATCATTACCATAAGTGGAAAATATGTATTCCTCTTCATAAACAGAAGGTATATAGTTGTAAAATTATTATTAAAATTTTTAAAATTAAAATATGGGGCTTCCCTGGTGGCGCAGTGGTTGAGAGTCCACCTGCCGACACAGGGGACACGGGTTCATGCCCTGGTCCGGGAAGATCCCACATGCCGCAGAGCGGCCCGTGAGCCATGGCCGCTGAGCCTGCGCGTCCAGAGCCTGTGCTCCGCAACGGGAGAGGCCACAACAGTGAGAGGCCTGCGTACCGCAAAAAAAAAAATTAAAAAAAAAATTAAAATGTGTTTGGATACTGTTATGTGCCGAGGCTCTCAGCTCAGGCCTTGGTCTCTGAAAGGAAGATTAGCAAACATTAGAGAGGCGTTAAAGGCATATTAGCACCAACTGAGACTTTCTCCTTAATGAGGAGGTATGAGAGAAAATTGAAAAGGGAACAACAGCTTCCTCACTCTGTGTGATTTAGATCACTTCAAATTATGTTGCATCTCACCTGAAAGCATCTTGAATCCCACACTTTGGGAAATACTACATCCGTTGATTTTAGTTGGTGTGTCAGAAAGAAAATAAACTTGTATACCGAATTGTTTATAGTGCCCATTATATCTTTGTCTTTAAACCTTCTGTGTTGAATTATCATCATCATCATTATTTGGTAGTTTTGATTGCTACAGATGCTTGTTTAGCTGAATGACATCCTGGCCTAAGGCAGATGTCAAATTTTGCAGTCTAAGTCATTACTAGTCTCTTGCTCTGAAGTTGCTCTTGTAGTTGGGGTTTCGCTGGTTTTTTGTTTTGTTTTGTTTTTCTTTCTCTCTTTCTTTTCTTCCATGCTACATTGTTCCTGCTGTTATTTGGAAGCCAGTAGGTCGCTTTGCGTCTTGAACAATGAAAGGATCCAGATCGTGTCTGTCTCACATTATGTTATCCCAGTACAAGACTCAGTTGAATAAAACATATTACCCATCTGGCCTGGAAATCTCAGTGGCACTCAAAATAACTTACCAACAAGTTGTTGGATCATGGTATCTTGAAATTTTTCTGAAAGTTCAGCTTCTTTGTAGCTGTTGCTATGAGAGAAACGTCATAGACGTGAGGGACACGAGAAAGTGTCTGCACACTGCCAGTTGTTTTACAGGCATTTGGCTCTGCCGCTTTGCAGATGGTTAGGCTCTGGGTGGTGGGTAAATGTGTGCCGATTATCTTATTGAATTAAGGTAACCTTTTGTCATTCATTGAATTCTGCAGACCAGTTGGTCAATGAGCAGCTGCTCTGTGTGGCTTGGTTTGGGTTTGGAAGCACACAAAGACTATCTTAAAGGGTGGTCAGTCTAATCCAGGTATTCAACAAAGCAAGAGTGAAAGCCTTCTTCCTCCTTTGATACTGGTTTCTGTTCTGTCAGAAGCAAATGAACAAGAACATTTTTACTTCTTCCTCAATTAACTAAATGATTTAAAGCAGTGGTTTATTGAGTGTTTGGATGAATGCATTTTTTAACCTAATGTTCTAAGTTGAAGAAAATATACTATCATAATATTTGATGTTAGAAGCATACTAGTTTTATGGCAGAGTCTGTGTTTGAAGAGGCATGATAGACTAATGGAGTTGTTGTCTTTTTAGTTTATTTTCACAGATATCCTGGAAACTAAAAGCATGCCTTAGCGATATCATCTCTTAGCAAATTCCAGCTGTATAATTTTTGTAGGGCTATTTTGTTTTGAATCTGCCGTGTTTTTATATGGATTCTATCTCAGTTTCTGGAAACCGTTTCAGGAGGCTTCATTTTTAATAAAGGGGTTCTAAATTGTTTTTAGTAAATTGCCAAAATTGTGTGGCTCATTTCTCCTTTAGGAAAACTTTCCTTGGACTCATCTTTTTGGCTTCACTCAGAGTACAGTGTAGGGGGTCTCAGAGAAAATGACTGTGGCCACTGGTTGATTTCCTTATTATCAAAGAGAAGTCATTTAACAGTGATTGATGAAGAGCCATCTGATTTCTCTAGTTTGGTCATCTGTTGGGCCTGGGAGACTTTTGATTCAAAGCCCACTTTTTCATTTGGATTTATATGCTAGTAATGATCATAATGTCTATCAACATTTATTAAGCACATATTCTGTGCTGGGCTTTGGGCTTGGTTCTTTACATATGCTCTTTCATTTTATCCTGTCAACAGCTTTATGAGGTGGATCTCATTAGCTCCCTCTCAAAGATGACAGTCTCCCAGGGAGGGTAAGTAACTCGTCCAGTGCCACACAGCTCATTAGTGTGTGGGCCATACTGCAGTACAGAGCTCTCAGCCTCCAAGGCTCCTGCTCTGTTCTTCCGTGCTGCTATTTTAATGAAGATCTAAGCCACAGATTTTCCATCAAGCTTAAGAGTAAACGAAAAGTTCTCCTTTAAGCCTTCAGATTCTATGTCTATGCTTGTCTTAATTATTGTAAAAATAATATAACAACATTAAAGAAAAATTTTGAAGTGTGAACCTTGTCCATAACCTTGCCACCCTAACACAACCATTTTGTTTTGTATTTTCTCTTCCAGATTAGTCTCTGTGCATGTCCTTTTATATAACTATAATCAAAGCATATCCACAGCTATATATTCTGCTTTTTAAAAAACATACTATTAATTCATAAATATTTTTGATTGTAAATGTCATTCTTTAAAGTCTTTTCCTAATCTCTTTGAACCTCCCAGTCCAAATGAAGTCCCTTTAGTAATTCCAACAAAGTACCCTATGCTTTCTCTTATTAGCACTTATTACAGTTTATAATTTATTTGTCAGGTTATTATTTAACTTCATTTGTCCCCTCTAGATTGAAGAGCTCCATAAAGATGAGGCCTGGTCTCTTTGATCACCTCTGTTGAGTGAGTGCAAGGAATTATGTTATTTTTTAGCTAAAGTTAAGTTTCCATTTGTCTGTTACTCTATTGCAGAAACATACAATCTGTCCAGAAACAGCTAGACAGATTTTGACCAAACTTGGAGGGTTTTGGGAGAGTGTGTTTAGGATGATCAGGAGACATGTGTCATATGTTTTCTGATCCTGTGTCTGAGGTAATATACAGAGACTTAAGAAATGAGAACTAAATTGAAAGTCCTAAGGACAGATTATTGGAATTGCAGCCTGTGGTTTGCATTTTAGAGTTGAGTAGCTTCTCACTTGGGCTACTCCATATCTTGATCTAGGATGAGAGGCAACAAGAATCTCTTTATTTATTGATGACCAGTGTGAATCTCACAATCACATATCGGCTAATTTCAAATAGATCCATTTGATCTTTTCATTTTCACTTTCCTTCTTTAAACATACATTGTCTATTGAAAGAGATGATTTTTAATTGCCATTTCTCTTCTGTGAAACACTTTTGTGAGCTAATGAAACAAATTAAACAGTACAGGTGTTTATAGTACAAAAGACATGATCTATCAATGTCTGAGGCTAGAATTTGGTTAAAAGAAGAGACTTTGATACTGTACAGCACAGGGGACTATATTCAATATCCCGTGATAAACCATAATGGAAAAGAATATGTATAACTAAATCACTTTGCTATACAGTAGAAATTAACACATCATAAATCAACTATACTTCAATAAAATAAATAAGAGATTCTGTGTGTTATACACAACGCTGTGAGATCTATAGTGATTATTAGGAAGGTCAAAAATAAATTAGGTACTTCAGATCTGTAAGCAAGCCAACAGCCCGGTGATATAAAAATCTTGACAAGGTCATCTGTAGACATCTGCACCTGGAAAAAAGTCAAAAGAGTCAAATAAAAACAGAGTTCGTTTTCAATCTCTGACATTTTAAAAACCAGTTTTGAATTTAGGGTAGAAGATTGCCCTTGGAGTCTTCGGAGAACAAGTGGAAACTGGAGTCCGTGTCCCAGCCACCGCCCTCTTTGGTTCTGCGGGCTGTGTTCTGGGCACGCTCTGCTGCCGGAGCCCTGTTCCTTCTCCTGCAGGCTCGCCCCGCTCCTCCAGCTCCCATAGAGGATTCTTCATTCCTTCCTCTCTCCTTCCCACCATCCCATGCCATCTCACTCCACGTAGCAGACTGTTTGCCAAATAACCACATGCTCTGGAACCTGTGCTGGATGTTAAACCAACAATTAGACATGCCTCCTGTCCTGGACATGTCAATACACGGCCACGTGTGTCAAGCCGAGGCCAGAGCCAGCAGCACAAGAAGAAAACTACCACTAA
Source organism: Globicephala melas (assembly GCF_963455315.2). Taxonomy (NCBI): domain Eukaryota; kingdom Metazoa; phylum Chordata; class Mammalia; order Artiodactyla; family Delphinidae; genus Globicephala; species Globicephala melas. Next base: position 57,816,500 of record NC_083329.1, on the reverse strand, counting down.
TGTTCATTAGCAGAGAATACACTCCTAAATAGCCTTATGTTACATACAGGCCTTCGCATCGTAGCAGGCCTTTCACCTCTTCTTGGACAGTCTCCTGGCCTCCTCTGAGCCGCTGTAGCACCGTGATCTTTATTGTCCATCTTGCTTCTTGGCACTATCTGTAACTCTTCAGTTCTGTGGGCCCTGACATTCTAGGCTGGCTGTCAGTTCCTTGGAGATTGAGACTAGAGCTTAAATTGATATCCTCCATGCTGCCTACCACAGGGACATACTTAATTCAATTAAGAAATCATAGAGTCTCAAGGTTGAAAGAGACCTTGTGAGTTGTGGAGCTGAGCCTGTGCTTGAATCGCTTCCGCAGAATCCTCCCAAGTGGTCGTGCAGCCTCTGCTCCCACGGCTTCTAGGATGGGAGCCCCTGTGCCCAGAGGCAGCTTTTGTCTCTGCTTTCTGTTGGCATCTACTCGCATATTTTGAGCTGCTCTCTGCTCTGGGTCCAAATAGGGCTGAACAAGAGTGAGACAGGAACTGTTGAGAGCCTGGTCTGTGCCAGACATGAAGCCGGGCATCTCACTTAGGCTGTTGTTAGGAAGTGATCATTTACTGTTGCTCAGCTGTGTGCCGTAATTCACTGCCTCCTCACCTCTATTCAGGAGGCTGTTTTCTTTGTAGTTTTAAAGGACCTGCCACCCAGTATCTTTCTTGCGGCATCCACTCCTCTCAGATGGACTAAGTTAAGCGTTATTCTTAACTTTAGTAACTATCCATTACTAGACGTATGAGGAAATTGAGGCCCAGAGAGAGTTAGGGCCACACAGATGGGCGGCCAACCCTGTCTTCTGACTTCAGAGCCAGTCCTTTCTCTAGAATGCTGTGGGCTTCCTCTTTCAAGCTGAGGACGTGAGTCTTTCTAGCACTTGAAACTACCTCGTTCTGGCCTGCTAAACCCTCTTGTCGTCTTTGGTCTTGGTAACCTTTACAGTGCTTACCTGAGGATGAGCGTTCACGTTGACAGCACCCTGGCTGTGCCCACATGCTGTGTTGTCCCTTGGAAGAGAAGGGGTCTCACTGATGTGTCCCTTTCAGTGTGCAGCCTTACACAGCAAAGTCTTGACAAGGCCACTTAAAAAAAATTTTATTATTATGTTAAAAAAAATTTTTTTTAATGTTTCATTTTTTGGCTGCACTGCACTGCACGTGGGATCCTTGTTCCCCGACCAGGGGTTGAACCCACGGCCCCTGCATTGGAAGCGCGGAGCCCTAACCACTGGACTGCCAGGGAAACCCCCCACTTTTTTTTTTAAAGCAGTTTACTTATTCTTTCCTTTATTCACTCAAAAAATTTATTGTCTACTCCAAGCCAACCACTGTTCTCAGAGACACCCCTCCTTTCATGGAATTTATATTCTAGTGGGAGAAGTAAGGATAAGCAAATAAACCAACAAGGTAGGGACTTCCCTGGTGGTGCAATGGTTAAGAATCTGCCTGCCAAAGCTGGGGACACAGGTTCGAGCCCTAGTCCGGGAAGATCCCACATGCCACGGAGCAACTAAGCCTGTGCACCAAACCTACTGAGCCTGCACTCTAGAGCCCGTGAGCCACAACTACTGAGTCCACACGCCACAGCTACTGAAGCCCGCGCGCCTAGAGCCCGTGTTCCACAACAAGAGAAGCCAATGCAATGAGAAACCCGCGCACCACAACGAAGAGTAGCCCACGCTCACTGCAACTAGAGAAAGCCTGCATGCAGCAACCAAGACCCAACACAGCCCCCCCCAAAAAACAGCAAGGTAATTACAGGCTGTGTTAAGTGACAGGAAAGAAATCAAGAGTGAAGTGAGAGAGAGAAAAGCCAAGGATGTGCCTGTAGAAATTGTGCTCTGGAAAGTCCCTGAGGAGGGATGAAAAGATGAGGAAGGGTCAGCTGTGGAAAGAGCTGAAGGGCTCAGGGAGGGAAGGGTCCTCCCTTGTGTTTGAGGAAGAAAAAGGCAGCTCCTGTAGCTGCAGCAGAGAGAACCAGAGCAGCAGAGAGTTTAAAGTTGGGGAACAAGAGGATCTGGTTTGTGTTTTTAAAATCACCAAGAGACAGGACAACTAAATGAGATGTGTGACCCTGGATGTTACTCTAAAGGACAGTATTGGGATAAATGGCAGAATTTGAATATGGCCTGCCTATTAGATAATAGTATTGTATCAATGTTAAATTTCCTGAATTTGATAACGCCTTGTGGTGATGAAAAGAATGTCCTTTTTCTTAAGAGGGGGGAAGAGTTGTGATCTTTGCAGCTTATTCTCAAATGGTTCAGAAAAAAAATATTAGACGGCAAATTGTCTGAGGGCGTATGGGTGTTTATTGTAATATTCTTGCTACTTTTCTGTAGGTTTGAGTTTTTTTTCCAAAAATAAAACGTTAAAGGTCTCTGAGGCTGCTGTGTGTGGGAGGAATTACAGGAGGCCAGAGGAGGGGTAGGCAGGCCTGGGAGGAGGCTGTTGGGGTGATGGAGGCATGGTCTGGGGTGTGACAGTGGGAATGGAGAGAAGAGGACAGATCTGAAATGTGTTTTGGAGGTAGAACTAATGGAACTGGCTGATGGAGTGGATGTGGTGGCCGGGGGGAAGAGCAGGAGGTAGAAATTGCCCCCTTATGGTTACAGACTGAATTCCAAAAGAATCTTCTCCTTCCCAAGGTGCTCTCACCCCCAGTCCGTTCTACTCAAGGCAGCCACTCTATGAATAGTTAACACAGCGATTTAACACACCCCACGGGTGAGGTGAGGCTCAGGGATGTGAAGTGACTCATTTGAAGTTGTCAGGTATAGGCAGAGATCTTACTCTCTTTACCCAGAAGACCAAAATAATAGGCATGAGTTTAGTGTTCTTCAAACTGAATTCTGCCCCATTAGTTGGTTGGGAAATCAATGTAGTAGTTGATACCGAATTCTGTTCCATTAGTTGGTTGGGAAATTAATGTAGTAGCTGCTAGCAGCATTAAAAAAGAAGAGAAAAGAAACATTACAGCATGTCCCACTTGGAAAGGATAAGTAATGTTTCATGAAGCTTCTGTCTTAGTTAAATATGCACATAGGTATATTCTAGGTCATGAGATAAAATGTGTTATTTACTTTGAATTACCATTGAAAGTTGGAAAGCCATGCACAGGATTATTGTAAACAGGTCTTGCAATCCCCATGAGAATAAGAGAGCAAAAGATAAACTCACTTGGGTGGCTACTGTTGGCTGTCCTGTGTTGTTTATTTCCTTAATGATCAATGGGTTGTAAGTCAGTGTTTTCTCAGTTGACTTCATAGTCATCCTCTCCTTCCAGTCTTGCAGTCAATAAATATTGAGTGCCTGCTGTGTGCCAGGCACTGTTTTAGGCAAGAGCAGTGAGCAGAATAGACCTGACCCTCAAGGAACTTACCTTTCATCATGTTACCAAGTGAAACCTTAAGATTCCTTCAGGTTTTGGAGTGATAGGTGCTCTAAAGATTTAGGAGGACTGATCTGGGAAGGCCTCTCTGAGAAGGTGACATTTGAGTTCAGACCCGAGTGAAACTGAAGGTGCAGCTCTGCTTCAGGGAAGAGTGTCCCAAGCAGAAGCAGCAGCCCAGGCAAAAGCCCTGAGTTGGATGGACAGAACTGTGGTGAGGGCATCCAGGGAGAGTGGAAGGAGAGGAGGTGAGATTTAGGACATTTTTTTGGAGATGAAGCTAACAAGACCTACCCACTATATAGCACAGGGAACTACATGCAATATCATGTGATAAACCATAATGGAAAAGAATATGAAAAAGTATATATATATGTATAACTGAATCACTTTGTGTACAGCAAAAATTAACACAACATTGTAAATCAACTATACTTCAATAAAATTAAAAAACAAAAAAAACTAACAGGACCAAATAATGGATTGGATGTAGAATGTAGAGGGAAGGGATGCAGGGATGAATCTAGGTGGATGATGGAGCCATTTACTGGTAGGGAAGGCTGGAGGCTGATGTAGAAATATGATTGTAGAGAAAAAGAAATCAGTAGTTTTGGGCATGAGTTTCAGAGGCCTATTGGACATACAAGTGGAGACCCAGGGTGGTCAGTTGGATGATCAAAGTCTTAGGTAAGAGTCTAAACTGGAGAATTTGAGAGCCATCAGTATATAGCTGGTATTTAAAGGACTGAGACTGGATGAGCTTCCTGGGGTGGAGGGTTGAATGGGGGGGGGGGTTGGGGGAGAGTGGGCTGGGAGTGTGGATCAGAAGAGCAGAGGCCCTGGGGCCAGAGCCTCGGCGCCATTAAGGGAAAGAAGGAGGAAAGTTAGGTGGGTGCCTAGAGAAGTTTTGTGGAGAGGGAAGGGAGGGCCCAATATCAATTTATGTAGTGTTGATTCCCCATTTTTGAGCTCTGGACCTATTAGCAGTAAGTGAATTTCCTTCTCTGTGTGAGATATATGTGCTTTTAAATTTTTTATTTGATAGATTGGGGAGAATAGTACTCATTTCACAGAGCTATTCGGTAAATTAAATTAGTTAATACAGAGTGCTTCAAACAATCCCTGGAACATAAGAACTCAGTAACTCTTAGGTGCTTGTTGCAGTGGTGCTTATTATAAGAAATCAATTCAGGCTTAAGGTCTATATTCCAGATTAGCATAGAGGTAAATAGTAGCAATAGTGGCTGTTCATCTGTGTATGCTGTGTGATAATCAATTTTGTTTAGCTGGTTCTCTGAGTAGCATATTAAAGTAGTCTTGAACAATGAGGGGACCCTGTTAGTGGATTACCAGTAAATGGTGATATCAAGTGACTCTAAAATCAAAGTAATGGAAAATTGTCTTCCTTTTTCTCAGAAATTCAATTTGTTGTTTGTTCATCACACATCATCTTTCCATACTTTCAAGGTCAAGGGGAGATATTAATTTTTACTGTACTGCTACATTGTCACACAAATTATCATCTGAAGGACTTTCTTAGATCTGACAAATGAAATCTCAGGAGGAACTTGTTAAACCAATAAAATTCAAAATTCTACTTCCTGCCGCTTTCTAGTATGCACCATTTTATTCACCTCAAAGGTACAAATTCAAGCATCCTATAAGGCAAATCGATTCCTTTTTAATTAGGGGTTCTATATACAGGATTTTATGATCATGAAAATTTTAAACCAAGAAGGGAACAAATATTTACAGTTGCAACTTCACGTCAGCTTTGCCCACCATTTGAAGAGCTCTGAAAATGGAAGTGTATCTCCTGTTTTTTCACTATGGCAGTAGAAAATTAGGCTTCAACTTCTCAGGAGCATGTCTGCTCTGTTATGTATGGAATGTGGAAGGTACATAGAAGTGTTCTTTCTTTGTGACTGGCATTACTTTTTTTCATGCAAAGATTTGTTTTATTAAAAGCTAATCTTTGCTTTTATGTGTGTGTGTGCTTTTCGTGGTACTATTTCTTAGGCATCTCCAAGTACTAAGGCAAAATTTTATTTTGAGGAGTTATTTCTTTGGTTATTTTTGTACAGAATTATTTCTCAATTTAAGTAGGCCTTTTATTCCAAGGCAAAATTAAGCCAACCACAAGGGTTTCTGGGAGCAGAATAATGTAGTGTTAAGGTGTTGTGTCAGTGTGGGCAGTCTAATGCTTTACAGAAGAAGATTTTTTGTTTTTTCTTTTGTGGTACACGGCCTCTCACTGTTGTGGCCTCTCCTGTTGCGGAGCGCAGGCTCCGGACGCACAGGCTCAGCGGCCATGGCTCACAGGCCTAGCCTCTCCGCGGCATGTGGGATCTTACCAGACCGGGGCACGAACCCGTGTCCCCCGCATCGGCAGGTGGACTCTCAACCACTGCGCCACCAGGGAAGCCCCCAGAAGAAGATTTTTAATGATGCTTAAATATGTGGTGGTTTAAAGATCCCAGCTGAAATGAAGAAGCTCATTAAAATGCATTGAAATAATTTAGAAAAGGGGGGGGTGCTTTTGCCAAGATTTGAGACATATATACTTTTTTCCAAGGTTTTACTACGGTTTTGATGAGGCAGAAAGTGAGTTTGCCTAATTTCACCTTTATACATGGTGGTTATACCATGCTTGGATCCAAGAATGATTTTAGGTGACTTAGGTGATTAAAATATATTTAATATACTAATCTTTTTTCCAAAGCATCAAAAATAATTAAGATGAAAGACTAGATAAACGCTATGTCTAGAATGAATAATTTAGTTCTAAACATCCCAAAAACTAAGGGGAAAGAGAAATGTGGTTTATAACATTCTCATTGTCTGATATGGAAGCATAGAAGTTTGAGGAGAGAGAATGTTTTTCCAGCTCTTTCTGAATTTAAGGGTAATTTGTTTTGGATTCTAATCCTTTATAATCAACAATGAGTAATAACATTGACAGTCTTTCTTTCCACTCTTTTCTCTCCTCTCCCCACAAAGGGAAATACCTGATGGTAAAACTAATGCATGTTGGTTGTACAAAAAGAAAGAGTTAAAACAAATCAAAAATACATGTACTGAAATGAAGCTTCCCTGAATGACACCAGACCTCTGTCCGAGTAGACATTTCTCAGTTCACAGAAAGGGATGGCATTAAATCACAACTCAATGGAGATATTTTTGTAAGGAGCTGTGATGATGTTGAGTTTAGCAAACATTTATTGGGCATCTGAGATTTGCCAGTGTTAGGGATACGGAAATGATTAAGACAGCACTCTTTCCCTTAAGAAGCTCAAGGTTAAATGAGGTTCACTCTTTCAGTCAATGACCCATCAAATATGTTATATCCATTCATTTGCTGAGTACCTATTATGGGTATAGTATGTAGTGGTCAACCAAGGAGAGTCTAGTGAGGTGCATCAGTAACTAACCATACAACTAATGCTAATGCTGTGTGCTAAGTAACTGGGCTTGGCATGAATAAGTTACCCTGAGAGCACAAAGAAGGAGAAATTTGTTTTGCTGGGGAAGGCTTTGCAGAGGGAGGAACTTTTAGGTTGAGATTTAGTGTCAGAGTGCACCCGACAGCCCAAAAGTGGGGATGGCATTCTAGGCAGAGGGAATAGCGAGCCCAGAGTGTGATCCCGGAGGTGTGATCCAGAATGCATGTTTGGGCAACGGATAAGAAGCAGATGGCCGAACAGAGTGTATGGCTCAGAGTAGGGGAAGTGTGAGGGAAGATGAGGCCGCGAAGATGGTAGAGCTGTGTCCAGTGAAGAAATTTGGGCTTTATTCTGTCAGTAGGCTTTTAAGCAGAGGAGGAGAGATTTATATTTTAGATACATGACAGGTGGAAGCGTGAGACGCGACTGTGGAGCAGAGAGATTGGAGGCAGGGAGTGATGTGTAATTGAGGTAAAGGAGAAGCGAGGTCTTTGGTGTGGAGCGGTATCCGTGGGTGGAGAGGACACACCAAAGTGTCGGGACATTTCTAGTCTGTTGTGTGGGATGAGGGAGAGGAGTCTGGGGGATGATGGTTGCTGAGGAGAGGACAGGCTTCTGGGAATACCAACATTCAAGGATTAGCCCAGGAAGGGGACCTGGTCTTCATTTTATTGAATATTTTGAGCAATTTTACTTTTCGTTTTCTTCTTGGTAAGTAATAATTGTATTAGTAAATATCTCAACAGACTATTTTATCCACAAGATAACTTATTATCTAATATATACATACATATATATATATAAATCTTTAAGGGTAAAGCCTCTTTATAATGAAATCAAACTTGTTTAAACCTTTTTTTTTTAAAAAAAAAAGAAATTGTGATGAAGTTATATGTGCCACTGTGTAGAGCCTCTTGTCCTCTCCTTCATTTCAACAGACTGGTGCATTTTTCAAAGCACCCAGTCAGTCCATCCCTTACATCCCTGGGGCAGAGGCAGAGAGTCTTTGGGCTGGTGCTAGGTCTCAATCCTGGCTCCTCTGCCTTCTAACTGAGTGACTTCGGGCCTTTCACTTAATCTCTGAGCCTTAGTCTTCTCATCCGTGAAGTGGAAAGATTAGTATCTGTTGAAGCTTTAAAAGAAAAAGCATTTATTGATTCAAAATGGAATATTTCCTAGACAGCTACATGACACTTTGAAGAGGCCATTTTGATGTTGTAGACTTGACATTCACACCTATTTCCTGACCACAAAACAAACTATTAACCTTTCAGCTTTAAAACATTTACCTAGTTGTATACCCAGCAAACACACCCATCCCAGGTCTGATCCAAGCCTAACTCAGTCCCTGAGCTTTTTTTTAAAAATAAAATATACATATGTGGTATAAAAAATGAGAACAATTCACTTTTTAAAGTTGTTTCTAATGACTTACTTTAAGCCTGGAGTGGCTTGCTGGCTCTTTCTTAAGAAGTTTCACAAATAGTTCAAGTGAGGGGTAGTAGGTAATGGATAGTAGAGACCTTCAGTGGAGGTTGAACAGGCAGGGGTTCTTTGTCTCTTGAAGCAGCTAGGGGTGGGCGCTCCAAGGCTGCCATGGTGCTATGATGCCTCCAGGACTCAGGGTCTTTGCATCTTTCTGCTTCACCATCCTTAGTGTTGAGGCCTTCCTGACGCTCTTCTCATTCTCACAACACAGCTTCTTCATGTCTAGACATCACTGCTTTGTTCCAGCCAGGAAAATAGGGAAAGGGCCAGAGGTAGCAGCAAAAGCTTTCTCCTGGTGAGGCTTTTCCTTTCTGTTCAGGAAATGAGGCACCCTGTCCTCCACCAGGGGCCTCTGCTTATATTTCATTGCCTTGAGCTGAGTCACATGGCTGTCACTAGCTGCAGGTACTCTGGGAGATCAAGAACTTAGCTTTCTAGCCTCTTTGGTTAGAAGGCAAAGGAAAAGATGGTGAGAATGAGTTTGCATCAGTCAATCTACACAGTATCTGCCCTCATTAGGGCAACATTATTTTGGTGTAGATACAAACTTCAGGCTCTTATGTAGGGTGATCAACTGTCCTTTTTTGCCTGGGACTCAGAAATTTGGAATGCAGGGCTTTCAGGACTATAGCCTGGACAGTCCTAGGAAAGCCAGGGTGGTTGTCACCCTAGTCTTACCATATTCTTTGGTCTAAAAATGTGGAAGTAAGTTATCTCTTGAGGATGAAACCGCCTTGCCTGGGCTTACAAAGATTGAAAGGCAGCTTAATAATTTAATTTTAATAATAATTTTAAAATATCAAATGGTTAATTATAAATTATATAAAATAATTATTAAACTATTAAATAATAATTTACTAATTTACAATGAGAAATAAGTGATATTGGATCCGTGGAGTATACTGGAAGCAGAAGCTGTTTAGTGCATGTGAGGTTTGGACAAAGGGTCTTAGGGCTGCAATGTTACTCAACCCTAGGGGACTCTGCTCATCCTGGGGAGAATTCTGTAGCACCAATGCTGCTCAGAAAAGCCTTTCCAACGGGACCAAGCTCAGGGTTCCTTGTCTCTCTGCTGGTGAAGCTTCTCTGGACACTGCCATTTTTGTTTCTTCCCCCTTTCCGAGCTTCTGTTGCTGACAAGTCTCCCCTTCTGATGGACAGTCTTTGGATATGTTATTGTCTTCAGGCAAATCTTTTTTCAAAAGTTGAGGTATAATTCATATATCCTAAAATTCACCCTAAAGTATACAAGTTCATTGGTTTTATTAGTATATTCACAAAGTCATGCAACCTTCACCACTACCTAATTCCAGAACATTTTCATTCCCCCAAAATGAAACTCTGTACTCACTCACAGTCACTGTCCATTCCCTGCTTCCCTCAGCCTCTGGCAACCACTGGTCTATGTTCTGGCGCTATGGGATTTGCCTCTTCTGGACATTGCATTTAAATGCAGTCATACAGTATGTGGCCTCTTTTGTGTCTGGCTTCTTTCACGTAGCATAATGTTTTCAAGTTCATTCAAGTTAGCATGTAGCAGTAATTCATTCCTTTTAAATGCTGAATAACATTCCATTGTATGGATATACCATATTTTGTTTATCCATTTATAAGTTGGTATCATTTAGGTTGTTTCTACTTTGTGGCTATTTTGAATAATAATGCTTTAAACATTTGTGTACAAGTTTTTGGGTGGACACACATTTTCAAATCTCTTGAAATATACCTACATTCTCCCAGAATATACCTAGAAGTAGAATTGCTGGGTCTTCAGGCAGCTCTTTTCTGATTCTTTAAGGATACTCTTGTATAGCTTATAGTTTGATTCTCACTGGACAGCATTAGTTTTCCAAGATTTGGGGGTAGATTTACATCAGAATTACCCTCATTGATTCACTCCACTTCAGCCATAGGGTTATTGTGAGGCTTTTCTGAGATAAACCTGTATAAAGTGAGGTGCTGGCCCATAGCTGCACATCACTCAGTTCTGGCATTTCCATTGCCCTATGCTTCCCACCTTTGCCTTCTGGCCACCTTCAGACACCCCAGATCTGTTCTCTGTCTTCTTTCCTTCTGTCAAAACACCGGAATCTGATATCATTTATTGATACCTTTGCTTGATTGACTGATGATACTGAAAACAATTGTATGTTATCTCAGGCATAATTTACATGTTAAACCCTATGTTGCAGGCATGTGCCAGCTATAGCTAGCACATGGGTGGGGGTGGAGTTTTAGACACCAGAGGTCCTCCTGTCACCCAGGCTTCCTGCTGAGGTTGACCTTGAAAGTAGTCTTAATGTAGATAGACCCTTGGTGGGTGACCTGGGGTGAGAGAGTAGGATTGGAAAGACCTTCTCTTCCTTCCCTACTCCTTTATTTGTGCTGAGACCCGGATTGGATATGTCTGCTGGGGCTGCTGGAATCCTCCTCTTCACCTCACTTAGAGCCTGGAGCTCTGCCCCATCTTCAAGATTTCCTCTACCGTCCTCCCTTCCCTGTTCAAACATAGATTCCTCTTATTTCTCCTCTTGCTGGTTAAAGTAATCTGGCTGACCGCCTCGTTTACTTAACCTCATCCTCAAACTGTCTGATTCATATTTTATATTTTCTTACATGTTTAACTTTTAGTTAATATTTAATGATAATTTCATTCTGCAGCCATCCTCTTATCTGATAGCCTGGAACTCATCCCTGGGCCTCTCAATTCTAGCCTCTGATAATTAAGTTTTTAAAAAAAGAAGTGTGATATTCAGACATATTCTCTTATTAGTAAAGGTATTACTGAACGTGAGGCTAATGCCGTGCATCTATAGCAAGCTGTTCCGCTCTGTGAATACTAATGTAATTTAGAGAGAAACCTTTCTTTGTTAAAGACTTTTTCTCCATGGGCCACATGTTTCCAGACTGATTTCATAGTAATTTGTGGTTTTTTAGGTATGTCAATAAAGATGCAATAGCCAGCATGCCGGGATTCTGTTAGATAAACATTTTGTAAGATTGCTTAGTTTTAAAAATTGTTTAAAAAGTTAATTTCTTCCCTAATGTGCCAGTAAAGAAATTTTTTAGTAAATCTGATAAATCGAGGTTAAAACATTTTGTTTTTTAATGTTTTAAACCTTTTAAACCTCTTTTCTGAAGGTTGATATGTTAATGCTTTTTTTGGTCCACCTACTTTTTTCTAAATTTTAAGAAATCTGTACCAGAATCTGTAACATGCTTATAATGTACTTTTGATATCATATGTATTTTCTTTATTAAAAACAGCTACTAAAAAATTCAGTGAATGATAGTGTGCATATGGTAACGTATTCCTCATTTATACACTTTTGAGAGAGTGACTCATGCAGTGTTTTTGCTTGAGTTTCTGAGAGTTTATAAAAAGGTTCCAAACATTTGGCAATGGAATTGAAATAATGGGTGTGTAAAATGGGAGAGAACATTGTTTCTCATCTGTTTCTCTCTTACCTGGATGAAATTTTAACCTCTTAAAATTTTCCAGTGAAGTCAGGGTCAGTATTGTGAGCCCAGTATGGTTCTACCCATCATGGTCTAAGGATTTCCTGTCTTGTCGAAAAACATGTATATTCCCAAAGGAGAAAATACAGTTTTATTTCATGATGATAAATAGCTCTTTAAGGACAAAGGAGTCAGGTATAAAAGGATGATCACTGTTTTAGGACTATGACATGCTGTGACAGGAAAAGGGAGATGAAAGTTAAAGCTCCCAATTGTTGGCTGCCTGTGAGTTCTCCAGCTGCCCTTCTGGCAGTATTTTAGGGATATATTTCCTTTGACCTTCTGTTCGTAGGAAATCACTGGCCTTAGAATCCAGCAGAAAACTGACCTGAAAAGAGTCGAGTTGTTTGAGTGGTCCTTAAGGTAGAGTACATCTTAGTAAGAAGTGGTAAATGACCTTGGGTGGTAAGTAAAGCTCAATTTCTTAGACAGGGTGGTGGACAGCCCAGTGAGAGTGTCACAAATACATACTGAAAATGTGTAAAATTCAGACTCTAACATACTGTTTTATACCTTGACTCTTCTGGATAAGTTGTTATCTTGTCTTTTACCTTCAGGCCTCCTGTTTTGTCCATCATTATCCACCTTGGCTTTGATTTTTTTTTTTTTTTTCCATTGTGCACTTATTATCCCTCTTATTGATTCACTGTGGGGGAAAACTTTTCTGTCAAAGTGATGTAACTTTGATGCCTGGGCCTTTTACCTTGAAGTCTTAATGTTCCTAGAAGTCTACAGAAGACACAGAAGATCACTTTTCTCTAACTCCCTATGTGGGTATTTTATTTGTTAAGGAACGTTGGCATTTAGTGGGGAGGTGGTGGGGGGATGACCCATGTAGTAGAGGCTTTCTTTGTTCTAATTTACGTACTTAACATATTCCTGGCAACCTTTCTTCTAGCTTCAAATTCTGAGCTCTTAGAGGACTTTGATATTTTGGTTTTGTATGCATACGTGTTGGAATCTCTGGGTTGAAAAAATTTCTAGATGTTTGCACACTCTACTCAGCCTAGGATATTAAGGGTTATGTAAAAATTAGTTCCCTAAATGACCATTAACTAGAAATTTTATCTGTCCAGAGAGAGGATTCCTGTAACTTCAAGTATGCATTGCCCTCTGCCTAGCATATTAACTTTGGCAACCAGAGAAAGATGAGAATTATGCTGTGTTTAAATTATTCATTGTGATGAGACAAATCTATTATTATAAAAGCTCTACTCATCAGTGAGAGTGTTTCCTTCTGTTGCTTTAATTAAAGGAGTGGTGGTATTTTTTAATTTAATTATGGCACTTTGATGATCTGATACTTAATGGCTGCAAGCTAAGAATTCTTCAGATTTTCAAGATTTATATTGCATCTAGTGTGGTGCTGAGTAAAAGAATGATGGAAATGTTCTATATCTACACTGTCCAATGTGGTAACCACATGTGGCTGTTGGGTACTTAAATGTGGCTAGCAAGACCAAAGAGTTAAATTTTAAGTTTTCTTTAAAATTAAATAGTCACATGTGGTTAGTGGTTACCATATTAGACAACAGAGATTTAGATCATGTAGAAAATCACCATTTAGTGTAATGACATCCTGAGCTGTCAAGGTTTCTTGTTTTGGGTTGAGAAGTTGAAGCTGGTTATATTTGAGGCTAGTTAAATTTGAAGTTGATGATGAATAGTGTTGCTGTTAGCCATAGGGAAAGACTTCTTCAACAAAGATGTAAGTTTATCAGACTTAAAGGTATTAGAAATGAACTTCTCTGAGAAAGCAAATCATTCCAAAAAAAATTCCAATATAATTAATTGAACAAATATTTAGAAAATACTTCCTGTGTGTAAAGAACTGCTCTAAATGTGGAGCCCTGAGTGAGTGGAACTTAAGTGGTCCCCTCACGGAGCTTTCTATTTGAGTCTTACTTGGGAGGCTTTGATAGGCCAAAGGGTCAGCCCTGTCCAAGGGGGTCTCTTCTAGAGCACAGAATGCCAAGTAGGGTATCATCATCAGGCTGTTAAAGTCAGGATTTGGCTTTAGTTCTTTGCAGCATGGCTGAGGCTATAACAGCACAAGGAGGAACCGTTTACATCTGGGAACATTAGGATCCCGACATGGAAGATTAATTTGGGATGAGAGAGGGTTGAGGTGGGATTGGGATTTCTCCAGGTGTATACTGTGAGAAGCTCTGATGAGTTCCAGATGTGTCTGTGCAGGCCCCTTAGGTCTTCACCACTTCTGGGAGATGGACCTTCCCAAGACTCTGGAAAGCTGGAGGCAGAGATATCGGACAGGAACCCCCCCACCCACACCTAAGTGAGGAGGAATTCTCGATAATGCTGAGTTTGGCTCAACGACCAGGATTATCTAATATATATAAATGTTCCCTTAAACAAAAGTATAGCGAGTGTTAGGTAAGCCAGATTTTTTAAAAGCTGCAGCAAGAATTCAGCTTTTATTTTTCTCCAAACTGGCAAGATCCCACCTGAGTTCAGTTGGCTGTGCTGTTAGTTGGAAACCTAGGGGCAAAGAAAAAGCCACAGGAAAACAGGCTGCATCTGCTCCTATTCTGTGCAGCCATCTCACTTGCCCGTTAAGTTCTGTGATTTTAGCTGAATAAATCATGAATTTAGAGCAGAGGGGGGTGTGTCCCCACGAATCTGTGACCCATCTACAGCCCCACATCTTGCCACCAAGCCACTAACCAGAACTCACTAGGCACTGCTTGGAAGCAGGGAACTCGGAACATAACTGTCCTGGGCCCTCTTTGTGGCAGTTGGGTGGGTCATGAGGGCCTGAAGGGTGAAGCTCAGGCAGGCGGGAAGCAGTAGGTTAAAGACGGAGAGAGGGAGGCCGCATAAACAGTGGGGAGCTAGAGTTAATGATCTGATCTCATGGTGCAGATGTGGAGGGAGAAGAGCCAGCCGTTTCCCCTGGGGAAGGAGACCGTGTCACATGGGCTGTGTCTTGGCAGCTGGGCCTGTCAGGATCCAGCCACCAGAGTTACCCACTGTGGGTACACACTGTCACTGTGGGTTTGTTTTTGCCAGGTCAGGGATGTAGTGCCACATCCCTGTTACGGTCTGTTACATCTGAGGCTGAGGTGGTGGTGGTAGTGTGTGGGGAGGTGGGTTGGCAACCTTCACACAAGGTGTCCAGACACTCGTGGTTTGGGAACTCAGCCATGGAGAGTGGGATGCTCGCCTCTCTTGTGTGTCTGGTCCTTGGTCTCTGGCCTCGGGCCATAATGTCAGGCTGACCAGGCTGGCACACATAGCCTGGAATGGGTTAGGCTTCTGCCTCAGACATTAAGGAAGGGAACTGGTTAGTCCTTCCTGTGCCCACAGACTGGCAGAGCACTGACTGGCACCTGCCCCTTTCAGAGGTGGGCTTAGGATAGCTGTGGAAATTTTCTAGCGTTTGTGTTGTGGCAGTGTATCCCATCTCCCTCTAAGCACTGCCAGGCCAGAACCCAGTGGAATTGCAAAGAATGAGTTTCCTCTTAGAAGAAAATATTACCTACATGTAAGTAATCTCAGGTACAGATGGGAAATTATGAGCAAATTTGACTTTCCAAAGAGTTGAAATCTCTGTATCACCAAAGACAAAATCACAAGTATAATTAAAAGACAAATAGGAGACTAGGAGAAAATAGACCATGTGTAATAGACAAAGGATAAATATAGAGAATATATTTATATTTATTTATTTTATAAATTCTGTGAAACAATCAGATATGATTTTTTTCCTGTTAGATTAACAGAAGTTAAAAAGATTAATAATATTCTCTTTTGGCAACAGTGAGATAAAAATGGGTATACTTTATATATAGTGAGTATATAAAATGTTCAGACCTTTTTGGAAAGCAGTTTGACAGTATCCATGAAAATAAAGTTACATACCTTTGGTTCGGTAATTTTGTGTCTAGCACAATATACATGGGCACACCCTTATTCTATCATGGTTAGCACTGGTGAAATATTGGAATAGCTAAATGCACAGTGGTACAGCCAGCATGTAGAATATTATGCCACACCTAAAAAGAGTGTGGTAGATTTATATGCAACTGGTATGGGAAACTCTCCCAGATACATTCTTAGTGAGAAAAATAAATTACAAAATTATCACATTTATGTAAAAAAACCCCTCGGAACTAGATATATTTCTATATGTATTGCATTTCATGCATTCTTTATGTATTATGCATATGAAATCTATATATAAAATAAATTCATTTTGGTTCTAAGTGTATTTTGTGGATTTTGAAATGTGTTTTTCACATTTTAACATTTCTGAAATCAGTGTATCTAACAATTGGTGGCATAGTTTAATAGTTAAGCTTTTTTTTTTTTGGTGAAGCATAATGTAAATCCTATGTGATAAGATCTTAGACTTAAGGGAAGATGGTAGGTAAATGCATTGATCAGCGACTGTAAGGAAGCAATGGGATGGGATTGAGGTGGTGTCAGTAGAGACTTCATCTGTATCATTTGAATTTTTTTCACAGTGAAAAAATTACACTTACTGTGTAATGAAAAATTTTATATATATATATATATATATATATATCAGAGGAGATAGATAGAGCTGACTGGTTATCTGTGTCATTTGAGTCACTTTTCTGTCTCTACGTTTTGCTTGATACTCAGCTTCATCTGAGACTTTAAGGCTTGCATGGCTGAGAGATTGTTCAGCTCCATTAAGAAGTTAAGTAGTTGTGAAGGTTCAGTGGGAGAGAATTGAGTATGAGGTCCAAGAAAAGCAGGGAGCAGGATTCTTGAGCCCAGGGCCAGTTGGTCCATCATAACCTTCACTGTCAGTGTGAAAAGGCTGAAGGTGTCAGTCTGCAAGGTGGTGCCAGGTTAGCTAGGGGTAATTACTGTAGAGTTACTCATCTACCAACTGGGGGTTCCCTGGGACAAGCCTGGTCGGTGATGTCCCATCCACTGTTTGGATAAGGTAATTGTATGGTGAGGCAGAAAATAGGTCAGACCACAGAGTGTTACTCAATGCTGTTGAAAGGAAAGTGCATTGTCTGGGTGGAGAACTAAGCCCTAGTGGTGAAGAGCCAAAGGAGTTAAGTGGACTTTTAAATCTGAGGGGCGTAAAAAGACAGGCAGGAGCCATAGGTTGGAGGTAGGGTCTGCTCTGTTCTGGAGGCCTGAGCAAGGAACCTTTGTACACAGAGCAGAGTGTGGGTGCCTCTCCGTAAAGCAAGAGCTGCGTTTTGAAGATAAACACAAAGAGTTTAGTACAAACACTATAAAGAGATGACTACTAAAAAAGTACAGAGTGTAGCTTATTGTAAGAGGTCAGCCAGGGCTTTGGGAGCCAGAGGAAGAACAGAGCACTCTCTGGGAAACCCAGGAAGACTTCTTGGCCAAGATGTCATTTGAGGTAGTCATTGGAGGAAGGGTAGAATTTGAACCTGTTGCTCTTTAAGGAAGGATGTGGGAGGAAGGGAAGGAGGGCTCATCACTGTGAACAGGGGCACAAAGGAGAATGTGAGGAAGTGTGAGCAGTACAGTTTCTTGGTACAGGCATATAAACAGGTAGATGGAAAAGGTCTATAAAAGGGAAGCAGTAGGAAGTAAGATTTTATTTTATTTTATTTTAAATTTATTTTTGGCTGCGTTGGGTCTTCGTTGCTGAGCGCAGGCTTTCTCTAATTGCGTCGAGCAGGGGCTGCTCTTCGTTGCGATGTGCAGGCTTCTCATTGCAGCGGCTTCTCTTGTTGTAGAGCACGGGCTGTAGGCGCACGGGCTTCAGTAGTTGTGGCACACAGGCTCAGTAGTTGTGGCGCACGGGCTTAGTTGCTCCGCGGCATGTGGGATCTTCCCGGACGAGGACTCGAACCCGTGTCTCCTGATTTGTTTGGCAGGCAGATTCTTAACCACTGTACCACCAGGAAAGTCCAAGATTTTAAAACGTAGCTTACAGCCAGGCCATGAAGAGCTGAGGGTGCCGGTTTAGGAGTTTGACCTTGATTCAGTAGGCACACATTTTATATTGAATCTTTTGGTTATCAAGTATTTTTGTACCATCATTGGTTTGATTTTTTAAAAATGTGGTCACTTTAGATTTTTCTGAGAGTTTTTCGATATATGTTCAAATCTTGTGTTAAAAGTATATAGAGCACAGGGTTGTTTTTGTTTTCAATCAAATGATGGAATTTCAAAATTACATTTGTTCTACAAACTTTGTTTTTACTCTCTGCCAGCCAGCATTTGCAAATAACCACTTTCCTTTCACAGGAGATCATAGGAGACCCTAGTTTTTATCTCCATTCAATGAAAGTGAGGAACTGAGCCCTGTATGAAGAGGTGAAATTGAACATGAAAGATTTACTGAGTAAGATTAGTGGCAGATGAAAATGGGCGAGCATTGTTTAGAGAAAGCTGTGATCCTTGTTACCTTTGCTGTGGTATGATTTGGAACAGCTTCTCTGGTCCTGGCAGTTCCTTACAGGCTTTCTTTTAAACCTGACCACCCTTCTGTTGCCAGCTCACCCTCGATGTTAGCTGGAGCTGCTGCTTCGATGGCTGTCTTTGGCAGGAAGCCTCCAGTCAACTTTCTGGATTCTGGTTTTGGCTCCCCAGGTGCCTTGCTGAGCTGAACTGACCTTAGGAATCTGAAATGTGGAGGGTTAGTTTGGGGTAGGGAAATGTGATAGCAATTCTTGCTTTTTCTGCCACAGTATAACTTAACAGGTCTTCTTTTCCCCTAAATGGTACAAGGGGTTGCACTGAAATGGTTATTAATCTGTGTCTGTGATGCTTTTAAAAATAATAATTTCACTAATATGTCACAACATGGATTGTTTATTATTTTAGTAAATGGATAGTTTAACAAGCAGCAATTTACAAATTTAAACATGACAATTAACATGATCTGACATAAAAAATTAAATAATCTCCTGGCATCTTTGTCATCAGCGTTGCATTAATGATTTTATTTTAGCCTTCCTGGGAGCTTTCATTTTTTGTTGACTCTGACTGATGATGGCAGACTGTGGTAGTGATACGCTTTTATAAATTATTTTTTTAGTCAGAATGCTATTAGCATGTAATGTAGACTGGCAGAAATAACATTGTTTATCATTGCCAGGGTTGTTTTGAGTTATGAGTTCTTTAAGGAAGAAGATAGGAGCATCTATAACAGACATTTGGCATCCACTATGGGTTGCCCTCTGGTGGTCCATGGTAGAGTGGACCTTCTGCTACGGAAGTTGGCGCAGGTCAAATTTCCTGGCCTTGCTTCCTGGGAGTTACAGGGGTGGGCTCACTACTTAGGCTCAGCCTGCTGACTGCTTTCACCCTGGAGTTTGAATCTGGAGAGAATGGTATAAAATGCAGGGACAGTTAGTAGTGGCAGTAGAGTTACTAAAATTGCCAGGATTCTTCTTCCCTGGATAGTCCTTGTCACACACATGAGTGTTAATACAGGTGGGCTTAGCCTTTACTTTTGTACATTTCGCACTGATACCTCTAACCAGCTTTTGTGCACATAATCAGAACCCTGAGCATTGGTGACAGACAGTTCAAGCTATTGCGTGGTGACACTGTCTGCCAGCTAGCAGCTTGGGTTCATCAGGGTTGACTGCTTTTTCTGTGCAACAGTGCTTATTTGTGCAGTTATTTGAATACTTAATAGAGTTGAATTTCACAGTCCTTAGAGGGATTGTCCACTTCATGGAGGTACCTTAGACACCTGATAACAGGGTACCTCAATTTGATATAGTCCGTCTCATTTTTCTGTCCTATTACTATACAAATATATATGATAGCATGTTAAATGTGAGTTTTCCATTGCCTAAAATTCTGGCCAAGGTCCCAAAGCTGTAACCAGTAGGCAGTACGTACCCACATAGTCTCAAGGGATTCTAGAAGTATCCATTGTGGGGCTTGTCAGGAGGTGGCTAAATGGGTCTAGCGACTATTATACCCTCCACCCTATAACCCAGCCTGTGTCAGGAAGACTAGAAATGGATTTCATGCAAGGAACTCCTAGTAGGAGGGACTGCTCTTCCCAAGGGAAGTGAAGGTTTCTTCCTCTCTGTCCTTCTCCCACTCATTTGAGAGAGGCCCCAAGAGAAAAAGGAAAGGTCGGGGTTGATTGCAAAAGGAGATGGACATTTTATTGAACTGCAGTCACCAGCCAGGTGCTGCTATGGGATTAGGATGGAATCCTGAGGAACAGTTACTGAGGGAGTGTGGCATGTCTCTCCTGAAGTTTGGAGGTGTCTGTGAACAGAGCCTGGTGTCTTCCTCTCACCTGGAAGCAGCTGTGTGGCTGGGGCTACCCGGGGTGGGGAGTGGGGGGAGCAGTGTGTAGAGAGGGAGCAGCAAACGCCTGACACTTCCTGCTGGCCAGGAGGTCTGCCTGGAGGCAGCCACTGAGTCACCTTGAAAGACCTTACCTGCAGGTGCAGCCTGTCCGCTGGGTGTGAGACCCCAGGGGAAAGAGGCTGTGGGTGAACCACAGGAGAAGGGGCTGAGAGGAGGCTGTGAGAGACAAGCCAAAGGCCCCCCTTGCCTGCATCAGGCAGCATGGAGGTTCCAGAGACGGGGTCTCACCAGAGAGATCTGGCATTTGGACTCTTGGAATTGGCAGATGTTTTACAGGCCGGAGGACCACAGGCAAATGGGTGGACATTTCCGTTTCCTTTTTCTGACATTTGCCTCTTTTCACTCTCTGGCACCCCACACTTTCCTCACTGTTGGTCTTAGGGGAAAAGCTTCACATTGGATGAAATTAGTTTTGATTTAGATTAGATTGGACTTTTTAATACCTGAAAGTTTGGCTTTATTTATTTAAGATAATTTCTTTTTTAAACTCTAACTACAAATCAGTAGTTCTGTTACTGAACTTGGAAAAAGCCTTCCATGATGGCACAGTCAACGTTCTCAGCACCAGCAGATTAGAGCTGGGTTTTACAATTAAGTGCAGTTTCACTTATTTTGTACCCTGAAGATTTCAGGTGTACAACTTGCCAGCAATTACTTTGTCATCTGAGAAAGCTGAAATTTACTATAAGCTGAACATTGTAAACTTGCTAACTAATTTTATAGCTAGTACAAGTCATGTCCCTATATTGGCATTTGGAACCCCTTATTTAAAGTGTGGTGAAAAACATAATAAAATTTACCATCTCAACCATTTTTAAAGTGTAAAGTACATAGTACAGTATATTTTTAAAGTGCGTAGTTCAGTAGTGTTAACTATGTGCATTGTCATGTAACAGATCTCTAGAACTTCATCTTGTAAAACTGCAGATCTGTACCCATTAAACACTATTCCTCTGCCCGTACCCCCCTCCCCCAAACCAATGGCAACCACCGTTGTGCTTTCTACTTCTAAGAGTCTGCTTATTTTAGATACCTCATATAAGTGGTATCATGCAATATTTGTCTTTTTGTGACTGGCTTTTTTCACTTAGCATAATATCCTCAAGGTTCATCTGTATTGTAGCATATGACAAGATCTCCTTCCTTTTTTTAAGGCAATAATATTCCATTTTATGTATATACCACCTTTTGTTGACTCATTCATCCATTGATGGTCACTTGCTTCCACCTCTTACCTATTGTGAATAATGCTGCAATGAACATGGATGTACAAGTATCTCTTTGAGATCCTGTTTTCAATTCTTTTGAATATGTTCCCAGAAGTGAGATTGCTAGATCATATGGTAGTTCTATTTTCAATTTTTTGAGGAACCTTTATACTATTTTCCATAGTGGCCGCGTTATATTCCTACCAACAGTGCACTAGGGTTCCAATTTATCCACATCTTCACCAACACTTGTTATTTTCTGTTGTTTTGATAGTGGCCATCTTGATGGATATGAGGTGATTCCCCATTGTGGTTTTTTTTTTTTTAAGATGTTGGGGGTAGGAGTTTATTAATTAATTTATTTATTTTTGCTGTGTTGGGTCTTCGTTTCTGTGCGAGGGCTTTCTCACTCTTCATCTCAGTGTGCAGGCCTCTCACTATCGCTCCCTCTCTTGTTGCGGAGCACAGGCTCCAGATGCGCAGGCTCAGTAGTTATGGCTCACGGGCCTAGTTGTTCCGGGGCATGTGGGATCCTCCCAGACCAGGGCTCGAACCCGTGTCCCTTGCGTTAGCAGGCAGATTCTCAACCACTGCGCCATCAGGGAAACCCCCCATTGTGGTTTTGATTTGGATTTCTCTTATGATTAGTGATGTTGATTATCTTTTTTTTTAAATTTTTTTATTTTATTTATTCATTTTTGGCTACATTGGGTCTTGGTTGCTGTGCATGGGCTTTCTTCTAGTTGCAGCGAGCAGGGGCTTCTCCTGTTGCAGAGCACGAGCTCTAGGTGCTAGGGCTTCAGTAGCTGTGGCACGTGGGCTCGGTAGTTGTGGCTCACGGGCTTAGTTGCTCCATGGCATGTGGGATCTTCCCAAACCAGGGCTCGAACCCGTGTCCCCTGCATTGGCAGGAGGATTCTTAACCACTGGCCCACCAGGGAAGCCCAAGTATCTTTTCATATGCTTGTTGGCCATTTGTATATCTTATTTGAAGAAATGTCTGTTCAAGTCTTTTGCCCATTTTTTAATCAGATTATTCATTTTTGGTGGTTGAGTGTAGCAGTTCTTTATATATTCTGGATGTTAACCTCTTATCAGATATATGATTTGAAAATATTTTCTCCCATTCCATAGGTTGCCTTTTCACTTTGTCCTTTAATCATATATTTTTTTGCAGTTAAAACACTAATTATAATGATTTAAGTATTTTGAAATACTGAAAAGTTTAGGAAATAATATGACATTTTGATCAGATCTTCAACATTTTCCCAGTAGGCCCTATTGAATTAGGGCATGAAGCTTGAATTAATTCCATCATTTGACTAAAATGCTCTTGCATAATCTGGTTCCCATCAACCATTCCAGCTTTGTGCACTCCATCATCATTCCTCCTTATTCTTTCCCGCTCCTCCTCTGTCCAAAGATTCCCTAAAAATATTCGGTTTCATCCTTCTGTCTGTACCCTTTCACACACTGTAGTTTCTTGTCTATGGAATATGGAGAGCCTTACTTTCCTTCTTGTTTTACCTTTGCAGGCTCATGCTCCTTTAAGACTCAACCAGTCAATCAGCAGCCTCCTTCTTCCATAGCTTCTTACATACAGCCCAGGTTCGAACATTTGTCTGGAGATATTGTGAGGATTTTTATTACCCGCCCCCCCCCCCCCAACCCAGCACTGTAAACTTTTAGCGCACCCAGCTTTGTCTTGTCTTTTTAGTCCTTCATTCCTGTGGACCTGCCACAATATCTGGCCCAAAGTATTTGTCTTTTTTAAATGGTTATGGATAGAAAGAAAAGAAAATGCCTTTCTAGAAGTAACAGAACTTTTTGCCAGTTATATGTCTGAAGTATCTTTTCTCTTCTAATTTTATCTGGTAAGAGTTTGGCAGCTAATTGTGGATTTTATGAACTTACATTGGGTTGCTTTTGTCTTCTGTTGTAAAAGCAATAATTAGAGGAAATGATTCTTTTGAGAGGTTGCTTAATGAATTCTGTTTCTTTTAAATGTGCTGCTTTAAATCTTATTTCAAATAAACTGAACTAATGCCCAAATTATTGCACTGTAGATCAGTATTGAACCCAAAGTATTATGATGATTAATTTCCTTCTGTTAAGTTCCTTATAGTCTTTTCTTTGGTGGTGGCGATGACTGGGGGGAGGGTTCAACAATCAAAAAAGAATTTATTGATTTTACATTTAGTGTGGTTTACTCTGCTCGATTTTATTGTTCCAGTGTGAGTTTGATGTAAGATTGTGCCATATTAAAATTCTATTTTCTCTTAAACAAATTACTTTATGGTTTATTAACGACTGGTGTTTAAATTTAATGGTTTAGGATTTCAAAAAGCCTTGTTTCGTAAGTCTTCAAGTGTTTTTATTATAATCCTGCAGCCTAACCTTCTGGTTTCACTGCATCCTTCCCCACCCTTGAAACAAGCGCAGGCACAGGCACTCGCTCCAGCGCTCACCCGGTGAGCCCATCCGCCCCCCACTGCTCCTCACCCCCACCTGACAGCACTGAGAGCAGTGCGCCTAGAGTGGTGGCCCAAGTCCCGTGGCCGTGGTACTGCAGCTCCCCTCCCCACTGTGGTATCCCACAGGCAGACCTCTTATCTTCTGTCCCAATAGGCTGGTCAGTTCCTTTGACTTCCATTAAGCCTGTGGGCAGTGAAAATCCAGTAAGTCACCACTAGCTGGAGACTTTCTTTTTTCTGTTACCTTCTCACAAGGCGTGCTGCTTGCATCCTACAGAATATAAGAGATGAGACCAGCATCTGTTTTGTGTCTTAGCAGTGAACTTCATCCAAATGGTCTTGATTTTTAAATGATTTTAGCTTTCATCATGATTTAAATTACTAGTCAAGAAATTTCAGCTTTTCTATAAAAAATACATTCTATTAAAAATTGAAATGTATTCTTCATGGTTTACATTCGGTAAATGAACACTGTGAACCTATAAGCAAGGATCTATGTTGCTTTTTAGACTTTGCAAATTGAAAATTTGGGAGTTATTATGTTTCTTAGAACTTGAAAACTCCATAGGAAATTAACTGTAATTCAGTTGCAGATATTTTTGCCATATTAAATTAGAATTTTAACCATACCAAGCACAGAAGACAAACAGACACTTTTAAATTAGTTTGTTCAACTAAACACAGTAGGTCCTTATGTGTATTTGCCGGTCCTTTTCTTTGTTAATAATAAACTGTATGTTTGTTTAGTAAAAAAGAACAACAGCAAAGTGCTTCTTATAGAACGTTCATCCTCTCAACACACATGAAATGCATTTGTAAACTAGGTGAAGCCACCTAGAATTTGGATCCTCTCGAGTCAAGGTATGTAGCCTCCTTGTTCTGAAGTCACTGGAGGCAGGGTTGTGACGGGAAGAATGGGGGCTGTTGTCTGACCTGCTTCTTGTACCTGCTGTGTGACTTTGCACAAGTTAGGTTTAACCTCTGACAAAGCTTTATTTTCTCATTTATAAATTGGAAGAGGATTAAGATCATGTTTGCACATAGCACATGATATGAACTAATTTATTTTCTCTAGACAGCAACTTATATTTGTGAATTGCTTTCAGGTGATGCTATTTTATTTATTTTTTAAACTTCATCTCTTTGGGTCTTTACTGCCCACTTAGACGGTGGGTAAGGCAGGCATTACTGTCCTTGAACAACTAAGAAAACAGGTTCAAGAGAAGTTTTGTGCTTTGTATGTCCTATCTTTTTCATGGCCAGTCGGTGACAGAGCAAGAACTCCAGCTTGGGTCTCCTGGTCCACGTCCCATGGTTTCCCCATTTTCCCCACTGACGTGCTATTTAATACTGTGCAGTGGCAGAAGAAAGAAGCATAAAGCAGTTCTCTGCTGATAGTCACTTTCATTTTCCAGTGTGATTATATCTTTGGGGGAAAAAATGAATCTTTGATTTTTCATCTCCCAAATCATTCTTTTATTTATAGTCAATTAGTCCAAAGAAAGGAAATGTTTTTCATATATTTATGGAAGCAACCACTGTTTCTATGAAAGGTTAGATAATATATCACCATTCTAAATGGATTTTTAAAAACTCCATAATCCAACGAATAGTTCTTGAATAAATCTTCACCTGAAGCGTGTAAGTTGGATTGAAAACGTTTTATCGCTTGGGGTCTCTGCACTGTCACCACTGTTCTTTGGGTGTGAAGTTGACCTCCACTCTTGAGAAAATGAGTGATCATCTCTTTTGTTGAAAACAAACCTGAATATATGAGGTATGGCAGTGTTGTAACGAAACAGACTCCACAAGTCACACATCAATACCAGCGTCGTTATTTTTGGCCAGATGTGTATTACATAGCTAGAATTTATCATCCTTATCCTAGTCAAATTTAAAATATCTTAGATTTAAGCAGCCTTTATATTCTTTTTAATATATAGCAACGAGATTTAAAACTTTAAATTAATTACACAGATGAAACAGTAAGAAAACAGTGGAAGATAAACATCTGTAGGTAATGTTGTAGAAGGTGAAGTTCTGTAGAACTTCAGAAAAGAAAAAGATCAGTAGGATTTCCTAGAGGAAGTGTGAGTTTAGCTGCGTCTTGGTCAGAAAAAATAGCTTTTTTCTATTATCTTACTGCTAATATCTAAACACAGATAAATCTGGCATTAACTAACGTTAATATTGTCTGGAGACATCTAATGTTCAAAACAGAAAATGGAGATGGATTAGGCTCAATTGGCTTCTGTTGCTCAGAGGATGTGTTCAGGGCTGTTTCTCTGCATCTCGAGCTCTGCTCCCTCTGTATATGGGCTTGCTGTGCCTATAGGCTGTCTCCTTGGAGTTGGGAAAATGGCCACTCATACATCTTGCCAGGTGAGCAGTTCCAGCCCCCAAAGACTTTTCTCTCCCAGCACATATATAGAAACAGCCTTCCTGAAGCATGTGCCCGCCCCTTAGACTAGCTACTGTCACTGGAGGCCGGGGGACCGTGGTTTGGAGGATGTCCCCATCCATGTGAGTAGGGGTGAGGACACTATGACTGACAGTTCTCCAGGACCAGAAGTGGAAATGGGTTCCTCAGGAGAAAGAGTGATGTACCAGAGGAAGAGGAGAGAGTGGGAAATGTGCACAGCAGCACAAATAACAGCTCTCATAGTCTGCGACATAGGACTGCAAAACAGTTTTCAAAGTGTTCAGTGGGTTCAGGTATGGGGTTGTTAAACGCAGGGGAATACTCTGAGTAATTCTAGACAGTTGGTCCAGGTGTCATGCCCTGTTATCAGTTTTTTTTGTTTTTTTTGTGGAACGCGGGCCTCTCACTGTTGTTGCCTCTCCCATTGCGGAGCACCCGGAATCGCAGGCTCAGCAGCCATCGCTCACGGGCCCAGCCGCTCCGCGGCATTTGGGATCTTCCCGGACCAGGGCACGAACCCGTGTCCCCTGCATCGGCAGGCGGACTCTGAACCACTGCGCCACCAGGGAAGCCCTATTATAGTTTTTAAAGTAGCCGATCTTCAACTACTCTTCTACTTAATACACCATGAAAGTATATATTCTTAGTGTCCCAAGTGTTTGTGCTTTGAAATATTTATATGTATCTTTTATATTTGTGCTTTTGTAAGTTAAAAAATGTAATCACCGTGGCCATCTATTTGGATGTGACAGCCCTCCATTTTATAAAATAATTACTGTTGAATCAAAATTTTTGCTCAACGTGTGCCGTCAAGTTACCTATCAAAGCCAACTGAATGAATGATTAAAAGGTTCAGATCAAAAGCAACTGGCTTAACTTCATGGAGATTTTCATCCTTTAATTTAAAATGTGTCTATGTCTAACTGATTATCTCTCACATTTTATAAAGAAATATTGACGTCCTGTGAAGTATGCAGTGACCTCACTTCTGGCTGTGTGGGCAGGTTTCACTGCAGGCCTGTGAAGCATTGATATTCCTGTAACCTTTGAGGCAAGATGTGTGTGTAGTGTATTAATGAGCTGGTGGAAGTGATGTACAGTAATTTCATCCTTGGGTAAAAACAGATGTGAAAGATTCTGTTTTAATATTTAATCAGGCTCCAAGCCTCTGTTGGCTTGTTTAAGTTGACCTGACAGCATTATACCTGGAAGCACTTTGAATTAAACTCTGAGTGCTTGACCTTGTTCAAACGGTTGTAATTTAATAAGGCTGATGTCTTGGTGGAGATAGCGTGGCTAATAGGCAAATCCTTTTCTGGCTGGGATTATTGTGTTTGTGAGTGCTGTGGATGAGGAGGGCCAGAGATTCCCACGTTCTCACCAGCTTTGGGGAGGAGCTAGATTTGAAGAAGCGAAAAGTCTAAATTAAGAAATTGTCTTTTAAAAGACCTTTAAGAGGGCTTCCCTGGTGGCGCAGTGGTTAAGAGTCCACCTGCCGATGCAGGGGACACGGGTTCGTGCCCCGGTCCGGGAAGATCCCACATGCCGCGGAGTGGCTGGGCCCGTGAGCCATGGCCGCTGAGCCTGCTGGTCGGGAGCCTGTGCTCCGCAATGGGAGAGGCCACAACAGTGAGAGGCCTGCGTACCAAAAAAAAAAAAAAAAAAATAGCTGTGCAGTTTGGTGTGAATGATGGTGGCTGGGGCTGTGATCTTTTCCAAAAGTTGGGTTCCTCATCCAAGCTCAGTGGCTGTGGGCAGAGTTCAGGTCCTTGTGGTTGTAGGACTGAAGCCCTTTGCTCCTAGAGGCTGCCCTGCCACATGTCCTTCTCCACAACATAGTTTTTTGCTTCTTCAAGGTGACTTTGAGAATCTTTTACAGACTTACAATCTCTGATCCTTTGAAAAGCCTGCATCTGATTATTAGTTTCACCCTAGATGGTCTCCGTCTTGATGGACTTGAGAACCAATGGATTTGGGGCCTTAATTACATCTGCAAAATTTCCTTACCTTGGTCATATAACTTAACCTAATTATAGAGGGTGAAACCCGTAATATTCCTGGTCCTGCCCACACTCAAGGGAAGGGAATTATAGAGGATGTATACACTAGGAGGCCATCCTAGAATTCTGCCTACCACTGCCTTAGTCTCTCTGCATACATTGCTGACTACCTGCTGTCTGTCACTTTCTTCTTTAGTTGTGTTAATACATCCAGTGTTTGGAAGTCTGGGCTTGGAAGCTGTTTTTGCATCTCTAAAGCTACTACATGGTTCTATTCATATTCAGTATGTATTGATTTTTAAGTTTAAATTTGTGAAGGCAAGTTTATTTCTCTTATCTTTTCCCTTTCAGTATTTGGGGGATGGCATGAGGGAAGATGTCTTCACTGTAATTTCCAAGGTCCTGACAACAGTGACCTCTCTTGGTAGTTTTTGTTTGTTTGTTTTGTTTTGTTTTGGGGCTGTGTTGGGTCTTCGTTGCTGCGCGTGGGGTTTTCTCTAGTTGCAGTGAGCAGGGACCACTCTTTGCGGTGTGCAGGCTTCTCATTGCGGTGGCTTCTCTTGTTGCAGAGTACAGTCTCTAGGCACATGGGCTTCAGTAGTTGCAGCACATGGGCTCAGTAGTTGTGGCACGCGGGCTCTAGGGTGTGCAGGCTTCAGTAGTTGTGTCTCACAGGCTCAGTAGTTGTGGCGCACGGACTTAGTTGCTCTGCGGCATGTGGGGTCTTCCTGGACCAGGGCTCAAACCCGTGTCCCCTGCCTGCATTAGCAGGCGGATTCTTAACCACTGCGCCACCAGGGAAGTCCCTCTTTGTAGTTTTATGGTCTAAAGATTTTATATTATTAGAGAATTCTGCCCTCATTGAACTTTTGAAGACTGTAACTTAACATTCTACTTAATAGATGGAGAAACTTAGGAGAGGAAATGAGTTGTTTACATAGTTAAATTATTAACCATTGAAGAAATGCAAGTACATTGTTTCTTGCTTATTTGCGTTCTACATTCTCTCAATGTGATGACTTCCAGTAAAAGTCTAAAATTAAAGCAATTAAGAAAAAAAATTCTATTATGGCAGTTTTGACAGTACCTAAACATAGATGTCATTGTTCATTAAAATGAATGCTGGACTTCATTAAAATGAATGCTGGAGAAACTGGGGGTTTCTCCTGTCTTTTGCTCATTTTCCCTGAGTGGTAGTAGCTTGTAGGTTAAACATGCAGCCCTGGTAATCAGGCTGCCTGGGGTAAATCCTCATTCTCCCATTTACCTCAGTCTCCCGAGCCTCTTTTCCCATCTGTAAAATGAGGGTTAAAGAAGAGTTCGTGTAAAACACTTCGTATGATGCCGAGCACTAGTACTGATGGTAGACCAAGGAGAGATGGCTGAGATGGGAGGCATCAGCCCCAGCAGGGAAGAGTCAGAATTGTTTAGAATTGCCTATGCAAAGTGATAATAAGCAGCAGACTGACTGTAGTCAGTTTATTACTGATTTTAAATTCTCTACAGACAAGGTGTACCCCCTGTTGCCTGTACCCCACGTGGACCACTCCTTCCATTCAGCCCCTTGTTTTGTTTTTTTGTATTTTTTGCGGTACGCAGGCCTCTCACTGTTGTGGCCTCTCCCGCTGCGGAGCCTGTGCTCCGGATGTGCAGGCTCAGCGGCCATGGCTCACGGGCCCAGCCGCTCCGCGGCATGTGGGATCTTCCCGGACCGGGGCACAAACCCATGTCCCTTGCATCGGCAGGCGGACTCTCAACCACTGCGCCACCAGGGAAGCCCCATTCAGCCCCTTGAAATGCCACTGCCTTGACGGTAAACGCCCCAAAAATGTTTGCTGTTACTGCTTTTCTCACATTTGAGCTGAGGTGGGTGTTTTCATTAGCGAGGAAATGCAAGGTAAACATGGGCTAATAACATTTGTGGTAGAAGTGTGTAGAAAAATTGGTGTAATAAAAACAACAAGACATTTTTAATATGGCTTGTAAACCATTAAGAGTAAAATGTAGCAAAATCTGACCTGAAAGAAAAATGAAGCAGCAACTGATTAATCAAAACATGTTTTTGCTTTTTTTCTTTGTCTGGGTCCTAAACATGGTGATACTTCAAACATGTGCATGAAGACATGAACTATCCCTTCACTTATTATTTCAGTCTTCCATTTTGTCTATAAACTATACTTAAAAGACCATAGTGAACAAACTTACAGTGTCAACCTGAGCTTGGCAATCAAGATGGTCCTTGTCCCTAGTCTTGGCCTCAACCCACTTGTTCTGACTCATCACCCCAGACTGTTCAAATTCATTGTCTCTGTCTCTGCTGGGCTGCTTCTTGGGCTTCAGCCCCTGGAATGCTCTCCATTTTGTGTCCCTAACTACTACCTAAGGCACAGTTCTGCAGTTTAAGTCCCTTTAGCTCAGTGAAGCCTTACCTTCCAGACCCTGTTCTGCATTTTACTGGTGCTAAATCCTTCCTTTAAATTTATAGCAAGCACCTGTTTATAGGGCTCATTTCTTCCCCCTGCCTGCAAGATGTTGGTTGAGATTTCACTGTGGTCAAGGCAGAATGATCACTCGGTTCTGCAGAGAGTGGGCTGAACGTGGTGGAAGTGGTCATTTTCTTGCCTTCCTGAATTTCTCTCGTCCCATTCTCTTTTCAGGGTACATTCCTTTCAAATCCACCTGTCTTAAACCCACCAGAAATTGCTTAGACTAAGTGGGCAAGAACTTTCAGAATATTCAGAAGGGACTTTAGAGACCACCCAATACAGAAATCTCTTGAGAGAGGGTTACCCTTTTCTGTTTGTTTGCATACTCCATTTGCTCTGTTTGTCAGAGGTGCATCCTTCACACTGAGTCTGAAACTTCTCTTCATTCTGGTGCTCTCCAGTGTAGTTACACTGAATTTTTAAGTGCAAAGCACTGTGTAGTTATTCATTTGAACTTTATAAAATTGCTGATACTGGACTTTTTTGGATCTATGAAAATGGCAATTTTACGTGGGTCAATCCAATATTTTCCTCCTGATTCTCTGGGGTTTTTTTCAGTTTATATATTCTTCTAGTTTAAATAACCTCCTGTCACTTAACTTATAAGTTCATAGTTCTTTTTTTCCTTTTATATATTTTTATTATTTATGTTTATCCTTACTCTGGGAGACCACAGACTCTTGACCCATGGCAGCTCAGATTCTGCCTGGGCTCCTCTTCCCCAGATCAACTGCGAATTCTTCCCCAACTTCTCTCCTTCTTGCACTTTGAACCAAGGTTTCTTAGTCACAATATCCACAATATATATATGAAGAGGTTGGCGGGGGGAGTCAGTAGTGGGGACATGAGACATCTGAAAAGTAATAGTAAAGGTCGTCATCTTGGCCTTATTAATATGTAAACGAGGCCAGGCCTGTTCCCTAAAATCAGTTTTAGAGTTTATCCTCTTGATTGCGCAGGAGAATTGTTCCTTGTCTAGCTCTTTATTGGCTGGATACCAGGTGGAACTGCTCAGATTTGGGTTAGTATTACGCCAAAACTGGACTCCCACATCCTTCTGGGTAATCCCACCCGCTTTGTGCAAAAGCTCCCGGCTCCGGGCTTCCCTGGTGGCGCAGTGGTTGAGAGTCCGCCTGCCGATGCAGGGGACGCGGGTTCGTGCCCCGGTCCGGGAGGATCCCACATGCCGCAGAGCGGCTGGGCCCGTGAGCCATGGCCGCTGGGCCTGCGCGTCCGGAGCCTGTGCTCCGCAGTGGGAGAGGCCACAACAGTGAGAGGCCCGTGTACAGCAAAAAAAAAAAAAAAAAAGCTCCTGCTCATGTCCTCCTCCTCATGGCTGTGCGCACCTTCCCCTTAGCTCTCTTGGGTTCTGCATGGATACTGGCCTTCTGATGAGGAGGGGGTTCTATGGCCAAAGGTACTTTCTGACTTAAGTTTGGACCAGCTTGAGTTCTACAGCAGGCTTAAATTTCTTAAGTTTTTTGTTCATATTTCATGTGTGCTTAGTGTCCTTTACCTGTTCTTATTTCAAAGGAAATTTCGTGGAGCAGTTGTAGTCCTTACAGGATGAGCAGAGGGCCCAGCATCCAAGCCCCACCCCAAAGCACTTACATCCCAAACTACTTTGAGGGAGGAGGTTATTATGCTTTTGCATTCAGCTATCTCATCTTTCTTAACATTCTCACTGTTTTACTCCTGCTTTATTGAGGTTATGTATGTATTGAGTAGGATAGGGCAAAGGGAGACCTCCCTCCCATTGTCGTTGCTTTACTAATCAGTCTACTTTGGTTATTCATATTTTAGTCTTTAAGTCAATTAGTGAATTCACCTAACTGCCTTACACTTATTTTTCTCTCTTCTCCATAATTATAGCATGAAAATAATTTGTCACCTGCCTTATTAAGAGGAGAAATGAGCTTAGTTTTTGAGGTTTAGTGCCTAAGTAACTCCATCCTGGCATCTAAAGATATTGATACTTTACTTCTGGGTACTCAGAAATAATCTGTTTAATTTTTTCTAAAGTTTTTTGCTGAGGGTGAGTGCATTATTTTCTTGCCTGTTATTTTCTGAATTTTCGTCCTTAACTTTGTTGTTGTTGGCATTTGCTCATATTCAGACTTCTGGCATCTCAGCCACTCTCCCTGACTTTAAAAACTTAATTGACTGCAGGTCTGCTACCTCTCTGGTAAGTCCTCTTGGGTTTAAGAGGAAGTTTGCTGAGACCTGGAAACTTGAACTTGTATAAAACAGGTATCAACACTCATCTTTTATGGATGGATGCAGGGAGTAAATACACATACATACAGAAGCTAGGTCCTCTGTTACCATTTCTTCCCTGATCCTGGGCTTGAGCTGTTTGTCTTGTCTAGCCTACCCTCTGCCATTTTCAAGATCTTTTCCTTTGATTCTTGTTAGAGGATCTTGGGTATTTTTCTTCATTCCTGAAAGAATATGTTTTTAAAATATATTTTGAGATTGGTACTTTATTATGTAAAGCATCTTTCCTCTAAAATCTTCAAAACAACTTTTATTTTTCTTTACTGTGGGTAGCCTAGCGGAGTATGATATGTGTGAAGATATTTGATAAACAATGTTTGCATTCCTCTGGGATTCATGCTATTAAATGACAGCATATATGTGTGTGAGACTTGTGTGCATGTGTGAACATATTTTTTTAAGTTGATTGAGCATAAATTTTAACTGTCTTCACTTACTTTAGAACTTAGTCCACCTGCTGTTCCATGCCAGTTGTATAGAGCCATGTCATTTTCTCTTGATGAATTCCCTGTCTTTCTTCTCATCATGATTTTTAAATTATTATTTTGTAGTATTTGAGATTCTTACATCCATTTCAAATTATCTTTCCTTTAAAAATATTTGATACATTTTCTAGAATGTGTATGTCCATAATCTGGGGAAAAAACAGTAAGTTGTGATTACTTTTTAAAATTTTTAATAAAATTTATTTATTTATTTATTTTGGCTGCATTGGTCTTCGTTGCTGCACGCGGGCTTTCTCTGGTTGTGGCAAGCGGGGACTACTCTTCGTTGCAGTGCGTGGGCTTTTCATTGCAGTGGCTTCTCTAATTGCGGAGCACGGGATCTAGGCGCGCGGGTTTCAGTAGTTGTGGCATGTGGGCTCAGTAGTTGTGGCTCATGGGCTCTAGAACACAGGCTCAGTAGTTGTGGCTCACGGGCTTAGTTGCTCCGCGACATGTGGGATCTTCCCGGACCAGGGCTTGAAGCTATGTCCCCTGCATTGGCAGGCGGATTCTTAACCACTGCGCCACCAGGAAAGTCCCATGATTACTGTTTTAAAAGCAGATTCTATTTTGTAAAATTATATTCCCTTTTATATTACAAAGGATTTCTAAACTGGTTTCCTTCTAATCGTGTCTTCAGTAGCTATTGATTTCAGCATTCAAATATCCTAATTTCTAGGTTGTTTGGGCATGTTACTCAACTGTTTCGCATATATATGTGTGATAGATAAAGGTTGAAGAGGATAGGGTTGGAGGAGGAATCCTAACTTTCAGTAGGTTTTCTATTAAATAGTCATTCAGGTATTTCATTTCCTATATTGTGAGTATGTTAATGCAGCTCAGCCATGTATCTTGTATTTAGCTCTCTGCCTGTATTGTAGAAAGGTTATTTATTATATGAGCATTTGCTTTCTCTTATTTCTCCCTCTTTTTGTCCGTTATAACAGATATGAATGCAGTTTATAGTATGGGCAGCCATGTCTAATTTTTAGGCTTTTGGAATTACAAAGGAGGCTATCATATATTGGCCTGTAGCGTTGCCTAATTACAGTCAAGTTCATTAATGACCCATGTGAGTTAGTGCTCTACTTGATGTCTATGTCTGTGTGTGTGTGATGGAGCAGAGTGATCATGGCACATGGGGCCGGCCAGGCAGGACTCTCTGACATGGTGCCCCAGCATCGGCCCCAGGGGAGCCAGCAGGTGGAGCAGCATCTGTTTTTGACAGCAGAGTGTCCTTGTTGCTATTGATTGGGTTGTTCAGTCAAGTGCCAAAAAAATGGATCTAACCATAAATGGTAGTTATATGATAATCCCAGAGATAAGTGTCATGTGAAGTGTTACTTGCATTTGAAGGTGTAAAGAGAGGGAAGGGGGTAGGCAGGTGGTTGGAAGGAGAAGTTTGGTGTCACAAGCTATTCATTGGGAACTCTGCAGATAACTTTTGTTAGGGAAATCTGAAGTCAAGCACCCCCCACATAAACTTCGAAATAGATTTCAAAATATTCACATAATGTTAATTGCTTCTAGAATTCACAAGGATTGAAATAGACTTTGGTCTTGCTACAGAAGCACATTACCTGATGTTAGTCAAGCAACAACTTGTATTTTAGAAATTTGCCCCTTTCAGAGAGTGCACAAAGGTGGAAGAAAACCTGTATGCCCGAGTCCCGCTAACAGATCTATCAATACATTCAGAGACAGGAAGCAAGCTGACCTGCGGAGATCGGACCCAGGCCTTTCCTGCCAGAGAGCTGCGCCCAGTGCCTGAGTCTCCTGCTACCCAGTTCTCTTAGGCCAGTACAGTAGACCTGTCCTCAAGACCAGCATGCACTTTACGTGTTATTTATTTAGCAAGTCTGTAGCATTTTCTTCATACAGTGTATCACTGTGCTTTCTCAACATATAATTAGTTAACTCAGAAATTAAAATACCTGTGACAGAAAGCAGATGCTGAACTCACAAAAAATGAGAAATAAAATTCAATCAGGTTTATTATTTAAATGAATTCCTTTTAAATAGAAGAATTGTTATGTGGGTAGCTTTCAACATAATTTTCTTGATATTAGATGAGTAGAATTAATTTGGATTTGGTTAATTCAGTATTTATCACATTTAATTATTATTTACTGCCAAGGTTAAAGCAATTTATTTCTTCTGGAAAATTTTAGGATCTTATGAGTAAGGGACTTCAGCCAGACTTGGTAACTTTTTCAAAGTAGCTGGCTGAAGAAATTAGGAATTTCTTTAATAATGAGCCATCTTTTTTTGAATTCAACAATTTAAAAGGCCTGGATAGTTAGGTTATGATTCCAGTGTACCCTTAGTGCAAATTGATCTTTTTCCCCCGTTGACATATTCTACTTTGTTTTCAAAGTCTAGTTTATGCAGTTTCCTTAAAAGCAAAGAAAACATCTTTGAAATACAGCTTTTCATTAAAACCTGTTCTTACTTTGGCAAAAGTAGTGATAATCATAATGATAAACCATTACTATATGTAGCTTAAGAAAAACATCCTTATAAGTCTCTCTGTGTTTTTGAAAATCATGCTATGGGCTGATAAATGCATATACTACCGCATCCCACTGTACATTCTGGCATTCTGAATTCTCCTCACTTCCTTGATCTGCCATGCTCCATGTGCTTCCAGATCTTCCTTCATGTAAGGTGCCTCACCTGCCAAGAACCCTACTTCCCGCCTTCACTCCCTTTGTCTAGCCAACTCTCACTCATCCTTTAGACCTCAGGGTCAATGTAACTGGAATCTGGGAGGCGCCTTCCCTGACCAGGCTCTGAGCTTCCATTGCCTCCTGTTTCTCTCTCATGTAACATCATCACATTTATTAGTGCTGTCTCATTATAAACCCCAATAAGGCAGGAACTGTATCTTTCTGTGTCCCCAATACTACCACAGTGCGTGGCACATACTAAATTGCAGTGAATATCTGTAGAATGAAAGACTGTTTCCTTTCTTGTCACCAGTCTTTCAGATAAAGAATTATCTAGTTACCTTTGTCTTAAATTGAAATAATTTAAAGGTTACATGTGCTGGCAGATCAATTCAAATAACACCGCACTCCAATATTGCTGCCCATTGCCACTGTTATCGGTATTCCAAAGGTGATTTAAAATTCACTTACATTGCTTGATGATATGTAAAATGTATACTTTTTTTATACTGGTGTTGCCATTGTAGTGGCCCTGCGAGATATCATAATGCCTTAATGGTAATGTGTCTTGTAGATCCGTTTGCATTTTCCCTTATATCTATAGTTCTAAATGTTTTGTTGATTTGGTGCTTTCTTTGATAATTCTCACTTTTCTCTAAGTTAAACTGACCTTCTCACATTTGTATTTTTACAATCTCAACAGTTTTATCAGGGACATAGTTTTCTATTGTATTCTGTAGCATGGCACAGTGCTATTATATAGAGCTTGGTTTCATGTGCAGTGATGAGTCAGAATGAAATATCTGCACAGTAGTACTGGATTTCATGTATTTTGATTTCCATATTCTTCTGTATATCACCAAGTTCCCCGTTATCCAGGGAATGCTTATAGAAGTGGCTCAGAGTCCTGTATCTTTATTGACTGTGCTGGCCGTAGACATATTTGCAGTTATATTAAATTTGCTTTGTAGTTTTCATATACTTTATTTGCTTGGCTTTGTTTTTTAATTATACTTGATACATGTGTATATGAATTCATTCTTGGTAAAAATTCAGATAGTGTAGATCTGGTAATGGTTCCTTTGACCTATCCCATTATTTATTTACTTTGTATATCTGAACACTTTGTATAAAACTGAACATTTCTTTGTGATGTTTCTACAATTTGATAAAATAACTCAATCCAGCAAGCACTTTAAAGAAATTATTTTGAAAATAATACAGAAAAGTTACAAAAATAGTAGAGTTTGTATATACCCTTTACCCAGCATCCCCTAATGTTAACCACTTACATAGCTGTAGTATGATTATCAAAACCAGAAATTTATTGGTACAGTACTATTAAACTAAACTACAGTCCTTATTTGAGTTTCACCAGTTTTTCACCTACTGTATTTTTTTGTCTCAGGATCCAATCTGGGATCCCACATTGCCTTTAGTTGTTGTTTCTTCTTTGTCTCCTCCAGGTTGTTACACTTCCTCATTCTTTCTTTCATCACCTTAGCAAACAGTTTTGGATACTCACTATGTCTTAAACACTAAGATTGGTGCTTGGCAGTAGGGAGATAAAAGAATGGAAGAGACATGGCCCTTACCTTCTAGGTCTCATGAGGTAGACACCATATACAAATGATGAACACAATGTAGTACCTTCTATAAAAGGCCTTTGTACTATCTGAATAAGAGGAGAGAGTTAATACTAACTCATGGGGTGATAGTGTTGAGGTGGTCTTTTCAGAAGAAAGGACATTTGATCTAGGTCTTAAAAAATGAGAGAACTTTTCTTCTTGGAGAACTGGCATGGAAGAAGACATTGTGAACAGAGACAACAGTATTTGGCATGAATGCATGACAGACAGACTGGTGACTGTGTAGACTGGCACATCACTTAATAGAAATGGAGCATAGGGTATGTGGAGACCATAGTGAAAGATGAAACTAGTAACACAGTTAGGAATCACCTTTTTTCACTGCTTTTTAATAATGTAGATGTATTCTCATACTTATGAGGTAAGTTTTGACTTTTTAAATAAATTTCAAGTTAACCATACTTATGGGTATTTAATTTGTAATTAGTGTTTCTAATTTTAGAATGTATAACATAGAGATTTTATTGTCTGGACAAACAAAGGGAACAAATAATTATGTTCAGCTCTTGTAGTAGAACCTAAAATCTTTTAAAAATTCTGTTAATAATATGAATTTATTTTATAATATCTTTGAGCACCTATTATATGACATACACTTTTTTAAGTGAGGGATATAGCAGCAAAGAAAACAGAGAAAAATTCCTATTCTTGTTCCAGTACATTCTAGTGGTTCTTGTTGTAATATATTTGAGTTAACATGGCAGGGCAGTTTGTCAAGCATTTGTTTCCTGCCTACCTTATGTAATACACGGGATAAAAAAAAATGAATAAATATATGACTGGGTCTTAAAGAAGAAAAAGAGTTTTATTGAGTATAAGTTTGATGGTACAGATAATTTTATCTTTATCTTACATTCATTCTTGAAGATTATTTTTGCTAGGTATGGAATTCTGGATGGTTATTTTCTTTGAACACATTGAAGATATTCCATTCTCTTTTATGACTTCATTTGTCAAACTAAGGCAAATGCCTTTTCTCTTGTTGATTTTTAAACTCTTTTCTTTGGTTTTTATCTTTGAAGTTTTGCTATGATGTGTCTAGATATGAATATCTTTTTATGTATTCTGCTAGGGATCTGAAGATTGGTATCTTTCATTAGTTTAGAAAAATCCTAAGCCATTATTTCTTTATATACTGTTCCTGCTTCATCCTCTTTCTTTTCTCTTTTTGGGTTTCTATTAAAAGATATGTTACAATTTCTCACTGTATACCCTGTGCCTCTTACCTCTCTCTTCTGTAGTTTTCAACTTTTTCTCTGAGCCATACTCAGGATTTCTTCTCAATTGCAGTTTACTAGGTCATTCTTCAACCGTATCTAATAAGCTATTAAATTCATTTATTGAATTCCTAATTTCAATTATTGTCTATTTCAGTTATAGAATTTTTATTTAGTTATTTTTCAAGTTTGTCGCATTTTAATAGTTGACAGTTCCCTGCCAAATCTTTAAACTTGGTTTTTATCTCTTTGAATATAGTAAATGTAATTGTTTTTTAATGTTTGCCTGTATTTTCAATACAGGCACACCTCAGAGATATTGTGGATTTAGTTCCATAACACCGCAATAAAGTGAATATTGAAATAAAACGAGTCACAAATTTTTTGGTTTCCTAGTGCATATAAAAGTTAGGTTTAGGGCTTCCCTGGTGGCACAGCGGTTGAGAGTCCACCTGCCGATGCAGGGGACACGAGTTCGTGCCCCGGTCCGGGAAGATCCCACATGCTGCGGAGCGGCTGGGCCCGTGGGCCATGGCTGCTGAGCCTGCGCGTCTGGAGCCTGTGCTCCGCAACGGGAGAGGCCACAACAGTGAGAGGCCCGCATACTGTTAAAAAAAAAAAATTTTTTTTATGTAATGATTTCTCTTGAACTTGATTTGCTGTGGATTTATTTTTGTTTCTTTCATTTTGCCTTAAGATCAAATGGTTTCCTAATGTAAATGGATTACTGTAATCCAAGTATTTTTTGACTGTAGATTTTTTTAAGCTTGCAGTTCTCAAGTACAACTGTCTCTTGCTCTTTTTTGTGCATGTTTCAAGTATATTCTAACCACTGAGTAAGAAGGGTGTCACCTAGGAAGTTGTAGATATGCTTTTCTTCTTTTATTATCTTCTGTTAACATGCACTGAATACCTGGTATATTACAAATGGACTTGCCTATTATATTCTCACTTCCCTTCCAAATTCGTCCTTACTTTGGTGGGTGGAGGGCAAAAGCAAGACAGCAAGACCCTTATAATTCCCCCTCACCCCTGGTTCTTCTGTATTTTTGGCAGTTCTCTAGTGGCTGCTTGAACTATTGGTTGTCAGACTGACCTGATTTGTTTCACTTGTAAACAAAATGGCTTAAGCCACTGTTGATTTTTGTGGCAGCTCAGTTGCTTGGAGCAAGGTGCTAATGAGACATGGGTCATAGGTCCGGGCTCTGAGTGGGTTGGTAATCTTTGCTCTGGCCCATGGCCACAGACTCTGACTCCCCCTTTGCCAGCTGTCTTGCACATGTATGCCATGGCTCATTATGGGGACAGAGCAGGGGGTGTAGATAAGACAAGGCAAATCTATCATCTCTGCCAGAAAAGACAACTCCTACTGATAGGTCAGTAACCTTTTCGTTGGAAGAACAGCACATTAGTATTAGCTTCCGTGGATGTGTCCATCTGAGTCTTTTTCTTAAAATAACTCTTGCGATTGTATGGGCTGTCTGAAGCAAGTTTAGAATACTGCTCACATTTTAAAACATGTTTGAATATAAGAATGGCCTTTTAGTTTGTAAAAGATCATTATTCTCAAGAGATTTCTTACTATCAATCTCTAAAATAGAAAAGTAATCTTTAGAAGTCAAATTTGATAAAGCACTAGAAATAAACTGTAAAATTGCTATTAGGAAGAAATCATCAAGTTTAGGAAATGTCTCCCAGGTCTTTTTACCCCAACTGACCCCCTTCTAGAAGAAACCAAGGAAGGAAGGAAGGAAGAGAAGGGAGGGAAGAAGGAAAGAAGATAGACAGACAGATAGATAGGTAGATGCTCAAAAAAAGAACTTATCTAGAAAAGCATACAAGTTTACTCTTTACTAGAGCATTTTAGCAGATAATATCTTGCAAAAGGACCCAGTGAGTAATTGAACAGATATTCCCTGTAGGAGCTTAGCTTTGATGGTCTGAATTAATCTGACTAGGAATTTAGACATTTCTTCATGGTATGTTTGGCGTATATAGATGATCTGATTCTTTTGGGACTTGAATTCTTAACTTACATGGTATAAAGCAAAGGGGAGAGTGTGTGTGTGTGTGTGTGTGTGTGTATATGTTACTTCCTAAAGGTATTGCAGGCCTCAAGATAAACTTTTTGGCTTATATCAGTGAATGCTGGAGTATGGTATTGTACACTGGTGGTGGACCATAGACAAACACTTCATTCATGTGGTCATACTTTTATTTTTATGTTTAAGGGGGGCAAAACCTGCTTCAGACCTATCACTTCATAGATATTACTGCTTAAGATGAGTTTCTTCTTACATACATTTTTTTAAATGTATTTATTTTTATTTATTTATTTTTGGCTGAGTTGGGTCTTCGTTGCAGCACCCGCGCATTCTCTAGTTGCGGCGAGCGGGGGCTACTCTTCGTTGCAGTGTGCGGGCTTCTCATTGTGGTGGCTTCTCTTGTTGTGGATCACGGGCTCTAGAGCGCAGGCTCAGTAGTTGTGGCACACGGGCTTAGTTGCTCCGTGGCATGTGGGATCTTCCTGGACCAGGGCTTGAACTCGTGTCCCCTGCATTGACAGGCAGATTCTTAACCACTGCGCCACCAGAGAAGCCCTACGTACGTTTTTTTAAAAAGAGCAAAAGTGAGCCAAGTTTAAAACATTGTTAAGAAGATAATAGCACTGGTGATGTGTAGATGAAGCAAAATTGCTGAGGATGGTCTGGGAGTGACTGAGGATTGGAAAACACTGTCTGGATTGTACACTGCCACAGAAGAAACTGCAGGCCCTCAGAATCAGGCAGAGGTTATTGGAAAGATTCAAGTCCCTAATGTTTAGCTAGAAGGTGAATAAGTTGGTTTCTTAATTTCCTGGTTATTTATTAGGTGTACCCTCAGGTAGGATAATGAGAGTTATATTTAAAACAGATCTTTGAGAAATGAACTCAAGGCAATTTTATTGACAAATCATGGGCAAATAATTCTGTTACTGGAAGTAGTATGGAGAAGGAGTGGAAGGAGAAGGAAAAGTCTGGCATTTACTCATTTATTTATTCATTAAATCAACCGGTATTTCCTGAGCACCTGCTGTATGTCAGGCTCTGTTGTAGTCATTGGGGATACAGAAGGAACAAAACAGGCATTTCTCTGCCCTCATGAAATTCATTTACATTCTAATGGGAAGAGACAGATAATAAACAAGTAGATATATAGCATGTCACCTGGTGATGAGTACTATGGAGATAAATAAAGCAGAGTTAGTGACAGATTGGGGAGGCAGGATTGCTATTTTAATTAGTTTGATTAGGGAAAGGCCTCCCTGAGAAAGTGATATTTGATTCTGAAGGAAGTGCAGGAGGGAGCATGCCGTGCATGGGAAGGAGTGTTCTAGACAAGGGAATAGCAGGTGCAAAGACTCCGATGATGAGAGTGTGTTGTGAACTGTCTGAGAAACAGAAGGGAGGCCAGTGTGGCTGGAATGGAGGAGGAGAGTAGTAAGAGATGAGCACAGAGGGGAAGAAAGGTCCCAGCTTATGCCAGGCTTTGGGAACCAGTGTAAGGCCTCTGGCTTTTCTGGGACTAAGATGGGGAGGCTTTGCAAGGTTTTGAGCCATGAGGGTCATGATCTGACTGACTTAGTTTTAACCAGATGTTCTGGCTGCTGTGTTGACAAGAAACTGTAGGGTGGCACCAAGGAGGCCAGCTAGGAGGGTAGGGCTGTAAATCAAGCAGGAGGTAATGGCTTAGGCTAGAGTGATGGTGGAGAGTGGTGATACGTGAACAGATTCTGGATATATTTTGAAGTAGAGCCAACAGAATGTGTAGGTAGGCTTCGACGTACAGTGTTAGAAAAAGAGGAGGCTTCAAGGTTATTGGCCTGAGTAACTAGAAGGATGAAGTTTTCCTTTACTGAGATGAACAGAGGAGAGGAAAGGGGGGAAATGGCAAAAGGAGAAGGTGGACTGTACATTTAAGTTTTTAACTTATTTTTGTTTACAATAGCCACACCTCCCTACCCCGTTGCACACAAAGGACCTGTACTTGCCTTTATTCCGAATTTGTTACTGTAGATTTCCTGGAATGCTTTTTAAAAACTATAAATAAAGTAGTCATAATATAGCTCATTTTGCAGATTTTTAAAAACGTCCTTCATAAGCTGTTGGCTTCCAAATAGCAATGTATTCTGCCAATTTGGTGACTAATTGGGTTAGAGGCTAATAGCAAGACATTCTTAGAAACATCAAAGGGAGTGGTGTATCCAAATGAAAGCTTG
The DNA here is from genome assembly GCF_963455315.2 of Globicephala melas. Taxonomy (NCBI): domain Eukaryota; kingdom Metazoa; phylum Chordata; class Mammalia; order Artiodactyla; family Delphinidae; genus Globicephala; species Globicephala melas. Next base: position 57,773,148 of record NC_083329.1, on the reverse strand, counting down.
TATTAGGCAAAGATTCAAAGAATGGGAATGACTAAAAAACATGGTCCAAGCCAAGTAAATATGAAGAGTTTTAACTTTGAAAGGAAGAGACATCCTTGGAAATAACTATCTTAGTTGGATGTTCTCATGGTCAGGTTTTTAAAATGAAAAGGTATTGATTACCATCAAAACATCCTTCTTACCATGAAATTGCCTTTTTAAAATTAGAAAGTCTATGACATGCTCTCTACTATGATGTTTGGACATGTCTCCTTTCGCCAAAAAACAGCATTGGATGTAGTGCCTTCCAGCCAAGAGAACCACTCTTCGATCTCTCCATAGGCCAGTTAAACACTTCTCGCTGCTCTGTGATGAAATCTGTCAGTTTGCTCTATTGAATTTTTTTCCAACTTTGTTTTAATTGAGCCTTTGGGGCATAAAGTGTGTTTTAACATCTGAAAGCTAAAGTTCTAATATGGTGGGATAATCATTCTATACTTCCTCTCCCCCTAAGCCACCCCCTTTCCCCCACTGAAAATTTTCAATGAAGAGGATTTCCTGAGTAGGTCTAGAGGTTAGTCTTGTTCCAGTGTTTCTATATAGTAACATTTCTTTTTCATAATCCTCACAAAGGCACTGATAATCACAGTGGTTGGCAGAGAATAAAGCATTCTGTGAAACTTATACCTGGAAGTTGAGTCACTTTTACTGCTTAAATTTCCTTCACAGAATAACGTAGTTTCTGTTGGACGAGTATTTGTTATAAAAGCAAATTATTAAGGGTGGAAACTGTCTATACAGGGTGATGGTGTAGGAGGATATCTGAACTAGTTTATTTGCTCCTTTGTGTTTTCAAAGCTCTTTAACAATAACTTTTATAACACTCATTACCTAGTATTATTAATTTTTAGGTGTCACTCTATTCTGTGGGAATTCTTTTATAACATAGTGCCCGCTATACATTCATTCATTCATTCATTGGAAGAGTGTACTGAGTGCTCCTCATGTGCCGGACATGGACATGGCGTGTGTGCTGGAGGCACAGTAGTAAGCAAAACAGACACAGTCTGTGCCGCGTGGAGGTCACAGCCCATGGTGGGGTGGAGGGCAGGGAGGGCGGTAAACCTGGGCAGTTACAGTGGTGATAGGTGCGGGGCACAGTGAATGTGTAACTCGGTACCTAATATGTATATTAATATGTATGCTGTGTATACATACTAATATACACCATTGTGGGGGGGAACACCATTGTATGTATACTGCCTATAAGAGAAAATGTAAACTACTTATTTATTTTATTCTATTTATTTATTTTTTAAGATAACCTGACCCAAGTTCTTTCTTGGGTCCACGCCTCTGAACATGTTCACATACATATTCTAGTCTTCTTCACTAGCAACACCCACTCACCCTTCCAGACCCAGCCTAAATGCCACCTTGTTCCTTCCGTGTCATCTCACAACTCCCTTAGAACAAGGACTATGTTATATTGTATCTGAAATTCTAGAGTTTGGTCCATCATTTCCCATGGAGGCGTCAGACAGAGGTTTGTTTAAAGAATGACTGTTTCCATACTTTCCTCAGTGTACACCGGAGACCTCTTGTTTTGGCTCTCAGGAAGGAGTGACCTCTAGTCTGGTCAGCTGTGTGTCCTACTCCTTCATTTTGGGGTATTTATTCTTGCTCTTCTCACACAGGGCTGTGAGGATTAAATGTAGTAATGAAGTAAGAGTTAAGCATGTTCAATAAATGTAAGGCGGTGGAATCATCATAATCAACATTAATTATTACTACACTGCTGTTGTTCCTTACAATACACATTCCAGAAGTGTAATTACAAAATCTTTCTGAAGACGCCAGCGTTCTAGGTTTGACCTAGATGTTAATATAATAAACTATTCTCTACCAATTAGTGTGTTGGCCCAGTAGAGGTGCTTGACAAGGCCCCTTTCAAGCTTCTGTAATATCACTTCAACCCCTCGCTCCAATAGTACAGGCTGCTAATGAATTAGGAGTCATATTTGTCGACTGGCAAGGGGCTGCCTAGAGCAGTTCCCCGTGGAGTGAGCCTCGCTGTTTCTGTGGGTATAAAGAAACCTCCAGGAGAGCCTGAATGATTCAGAAAATCTGAAGTGGGGAGCCAGTGGCTCAGCAGGAGGCACCCCTCCTTGGCTGACTAGAACCTGCTATAAGAAACCTTTTTGGGGGGATGGGGGCTCTGACAGACTTGTTGGGGAAATTGAAAATCTCCTTTTTAAGAAACAGATAATTTAAGATCCTTTCTGATTTAGAATGTCAGCAAGTAGTGATAGGCTGGATTATTCACTGATGGGGTTGGGAGGAGGGGGAAGCCTCAGGGAGCTCTGGGTTCTCTCAGTAGCCCATCTCCCCAGCTCCTTGTCCTTCCTCACGTGTCTTTCTCATGCTTGCTTGGAGTGGATGTTGTTTTTCCCACACAGCCGCCTTTGTTAGTGTCCTCTGCTGTTTATAGGCATCCAGCACTGCTGCAGTGCTGCTGGGGGGCTATTGGGTGGCTTCCACAGTGATCTTTGCCCTTGGACCGTGTGCTCTCCAGCCTGGGAAGTATGCAGACCAGTGGTCACGTACTGCTTTCCAATGCTGGGAGGTAGAGAGACCCTCTGAGCCACCCTTAACTCAGAGGACTCCACAGGCTTACGTAAGCTAACCCGCGTCATGAGTCAGGCATCTGAACTCAACAAAGAATGCTCTTAGGAGAAACAAATGGTCTACCTGGCATTTATTATTTGTACATTTCTTTTAGCTGGCAGTCCTCTTATTTCGTCAAGGGTAATAATGCAAGAGTGTACAATGCAAAACTCAAGGAAAAGTAATTGTATTTTGTTTGACTGTAATACCAGATTTTTTACTCTGCTCAAAATTTATGAAATTGTTAATCCCACTTTATGAACCAGGATACTTGAATAAATCAAGTATCCATTGTTTATGCCAGATGCAAGAGTTTGCTTCTCTTGCCATGGTTAGATTATCACTTGCTTGATAGATAAGTAATTTTTAAAAACTCTTATATCCTAATGGGGCATTAGGCCCCGAAAAGGGTATAGAAAGTATAAGACCCTCTCTCAAGAAACTAGTGGTATGATTAAATGGATAAGATTATGCATGTGAAACAGAATACTTGATATTTTGAGTAGTAATCAAGTGTAATAGTGTATGATTGATTTCAGCTTTAAGTGCCATGTATGCAGAAAGAGAGATAAAAAATAGATATTATTTAGTAAAATCCACTACTACAGAAGAAATAAATATTAGTAATATTTTCTATTCTCCTGTCAAGAAGAACATCTTGAATCACTGATTTAATCACTGACAGAGAGCCTGGGTTTTATTTGGTACCTTACAGTTTTTAGGTCATTTGACATATGAACTTACCTTTTTGAAGAAAAAAATCTTTAGTTTTTATACATAGTTGTTGAAATTTTCAGAGTCCTTTTCTTGAAAAATTAAGACATCAAGTCAACAAGTATTTTTTGAGCACCGACCTTGGACCAGTGCATGTACATTTTTTCATTTTTAAACAACAGCAGAGTATAACCCTAGAATAATGCCTCTTAAGATGACTTTGATAAGTACAAGATGGTGAGTTGAGCTTTTAGCCAAGAACCTTTGTTTTCCCTTGCTGAATATATTTCTCTTTTCTTGTGTGGTAGAACTTGAGTTAGAAATGTTCAGACTGTTTCTGTCCAAGCTGCATTCTCACTATTGTCAGGATTTGTTTAGTGATTTATAATTAATTAAAAAAAATTCGCAAATCTTGTGAGGCTCTGTAATGGGAAACACTACATAGTACGAGGTGCTGGTGGTGGTTTGGGCCTCATCTCGTATATCTGGATACATCTTTCACAATTTTATGCCTATCTCTGCAAAACAGAGATTCTTTCCTCTTAATGGAATTTGAAAAAAAGTCATTTATCTTGAATGAAATTGGTTTCTTCTGTTTACTGTTGGGAGATTTAGTTTTCAACCAGGATGTCTGATCTATTTTATGTGCCTGCCAAAAAATCCCAAAATACTGGCCGCCTGAGTTCTGGCTAATGTTTCCAGGCTCTCTGTTTTGAAAACATTCCGTTTCTACCCTGTGTTACAGATGCTCTTGCATACAGTGAAATCCTGTGATAAATATTTTTCAGTGAACATAAAGTATTTGAAAAATAAACGAATGACAGTGTTATCATTAGTCATACATTGACTGAGCGCCACCAGTGTATTCATCATGTACAGAACATAGTCCAAGACACAATCCCTATTTAGTGGTTTTATAGTCTAATCTGTGAAATGGTGATGTCAAAAAAAAAAAAAACAAACTAAAAACAAGGAGCCATCAGTTGGGCAAATTGTTTGCAATTAATTTCTTGATGAATAACCTGCTCTGGGTAAATAATAGGAAAATATACGTGGTTCATACTGGGCTGCTCGTTTCAGATATATAAGCAGTAAGTGTGTATTCAAAATAATTCACAGTAAATAAAATAATTCTTTTGAATAATCCTAGGTTGGTTCTTACCTGTATTTTAACCCACTCAAGAAAAAAGTGAGCACAGGTAGGAGGTATCTACCATTCTTTATAGTAATATTATTTAGGTCTTAAAATCAGTCAAGAGCAAATTATATTGTTTGAAAAATGATTGCTTTTCAGAGACTGATTATCCTTGCTTTTATTTATCGTTGCTTGATCATTTTAAGGTACTTCGAAATACTTAATATCCATTTTGACTTCTTTTGTATTAGAAATAAAGTATTTATTGTGCATTAGATAAAATGACAATGTATTAAGTTTGGGTCTACAAATGCAAATATCTATTTAAATTCAGTATTCAGATTGGAGTTTTGTGGGCAAAATATTTAACAAAGTTTGTATTTCATTTACCTGTTCTTTTGACTCACATAGCTGAAACGAGATATAGTGAGTATAGATATAAAAATTTATGTATTTGAATAGCACTTCTCCCACCTATTTGCAGGTGCAGTTTTTTGATAGTTTTCTTTCAAGTTTGACTGTGCAGTCCACTTGATTTCATTATAGTAGAAGCTTTTGTATTTGATGTGATTAAGAATTGGTTGGTTAACCCAAAAAGCTGGTTAAAAGTAGGGAATAAAAAATTATATCTGTATATATATATGGCAACATTTTATTAATATTTTACTTATAAAATTTGTATCATGTGTATATATTTGCCAGTTGTTTGGTGGAGGCTCCAGCCTTTTCTTTGAGCATAGGTTGGAGTTTCCCATCTTTTTCCTCTACAACTTTCAATCTGTTTCCTTAGATGCACTGTGAAGCAATTCTTCTAGTTGTAATTTCCTCCAAGTCTTGTAATAATTTTTTTCACTGTTAGTCAGATCTGTCGGAAAACATTCAACAAAGTGTCCATAGAGACTACAACTCTCTTTGTACACATAGTTTATTGGGTGTTGGATAACAGTGTTTAATTAAGGTACTTAATTATAGTAACAGGCATAAGTGACATAAACAGATTTGAAAACAAACACAATTAAGCATAGAACTCAACAGGTGGAAGCAGAAGTGCACGGGTGTCCTAGACAATAGCTTATTAGCCACCAGTGTTGAGCATTTTGTGGGGAAATCAAGAGCTCTGGGCTGGTGAAGCTGTGACATGGTGGTCAGTGAGGAGAGCTTTCTTTCTTTCTTTTTTTTTTTTTTTTTTTTAAATTTAAGGCTCTTGCTAACTTGGCTCTCCATCTAAAGGACCTCCTTTTTATCCTGTCCCCACATGAATCCTTGCTCAAGTCTATGTATTTTCATCATTATAGCTGCCACCTCTCCCCTTTCCACCCAAGTCTGCTGCCCTTAGCCCCTGCTGTTTGTTTCTACCTGAAATCCCTCCCATCCTCCATTTGAAATTTTGCATCAAAATTCACCCCCTTTTAGAAGCCCTATGGATTGACTCTACCCAACTTTTATACTTCTGTTGATAATTTATATACTATCTGTATAGCTTTAATGAAATAAAACTTCAAACAGTTGAATTTTAGTATTAAATATAGTGTCCTTTATGTATAGTAAGTGCTCAAATATTTCTTTAGCCATATGAACCTATAAAAGAAAATAGGACAGTTCTTTCCCTGCACCCCCACCCCCAGTTTTATTGAGTTAAAATTGACCTGTGACAGTTCTTGAGATGTTTAATTTTCAAGTGTTCACCGTACCTTTCTTTTAAAGGAGGTAGAGGAACTGGCCTTTTAGAATGTGACTTGCCAACTTTCCACAGAATATACTATTGAAGAAAGCAAGAAACCCATGTGTCTGTGGGATTGTGTTGCCTGAAACATGTTCTTGAATTGTATATGTATGCTCTTTCCACCTGTGATTTGTAAACTCTGCAAAGGCATGGGTCGTAAGTTCTCATTCTTTGAATCTTCTGTGGCACAGTGGATAGAGAGTCTGTGCTCTTGCACAGTTGAAGTAAGTAGCAGGTACTGAAAAAAATGTTGATTGGCCCAAATGTCTACATCAAATACAGTGATAACTCACAGATGCTAACGTCTTCTGAGCAGTTCCCACATGCTGTAGCACATAGCACTTTATATATATGATCTCATATAAGTCACTCAACTATGGTTATTCCCATTTTACAGATGTAGAAACTAAGGGAGGAGTCAAATACTTGGCTATGGTCACACAACTAGAAAGTGGTAGAGCTGGAACTCAAACCCAGAGAATCTGATTCCAGATTCTAGGCCCTCAATTCCTTTGCTACAGTGTGTGTCACCAGCCTTTCAGAAACTTTCTGTAAGAAGTTCTGAAAATTTGATGAAATATGAATATTTTCTTCACAAAACCAATTGGAAAAATAAAAACTAATCCTTAGGTGAAGCCAATTTATGCTAAGTAGGAAGCCTTGGGAAGGCCTTGTTAGAAAATGAGAGAATGGGAGACCAAGCATGGTACTCTCTGCTACCCAATGAGAAAAATATCTACTTAACGGTGAGCTCTTTCATTTTATACATGTAACACCTGAATGGGGATGGTAGAGTTATCAAGCTCTCACATCTTATTGCTGGGCGACATTGGGGAGCTCTTTTTTTTTTAGGATAGCTGTCCATCTGTTCTCCTCCAGGAACTCCTGGGTCTGTGCCACTGCCACTTGGCTGCTGGATTCAAGAGAGCCTAAATCAGTGAGTTGCTCACATCAGGCAGAACAAACAGGCTCTTCTCCTTAAAGTATCTGTAATTATATGACCATAATTAGAAATAAAACCTTCTTTAGATAATTTGCAGCTCACCAGGAAAGACTTTCTGCTTACACACTATTTTATCCTCTATTGTTTCGTATGCTAATTGGGAAACAGGTTACTTGGCCTAGCAATAGACCATTGAATTGAGTGGAGAGATCCAGATTCCCCATACTGCCTAATTTTGCTGTGTGGCTTTGGGGTCATGAGGTGCTCTTTCCCAGCTTTTGGTTAGTAGTGTTAACATGATGTGGCTAATGTATATAGGAAGTGTTGCATGTGACAACCTGAATTCCTGCTGTTAGTTCCCTGGAAAAAGAGATAACCTAGAAATAAATAACTCATGAGTAGAGACACTAGTTTTGGTGTTTGTGGTCAGGGTTCAAGATTGTTGTCATTATTGTAAATGATAACATTGTTTAGGTGGTTCTACAGTGTTCAGAAAAATGTAGGTCACTGTTGATTTTTGTCTGATGGTTTGAGTTAGAGTAGATGCTGATTAATTCATAAGCCCCAACTGCAAGGTAGATGTTCAGTATTGATTAGACCTATGTCCCTGGTTGTATGTTGTTAAAAAGGACTCAGTTGTGAAATACTCCTAAAGCTAAATCAATAAGCTACAAAAGTTGTTTTTCTCCCATAAATATTTGTATTTTATCCCTTTAACTAAATGAGAAGGACCATGAGGCATTTCTGTGATCTGGACTGTTAAGAAAACCAACTGTACCTTTGGAACAGCATGCTCGTATGTTAACCATTCCAGGTGAATATAAATTATTCACATGTACATCTTACCTGAGGATGACTCTGGCCCAATGGAGGAGACAACATAACAGTTTTCTCTGGAAAATTATCATCTTTTTTTCTGGTGACATGGGTAGAGAACTTGGCTCAGAGCACACCCAAATACTGATAAAAATTTCAAGGGCTTTGAGACATAGGTCCTCACAGTGTAAGGGTTTAAAAATGTCTACAATTTCCGTGATGCTCATGGCCAGTAATTGCTAAGCAATTAGCTGTATTGGCAGAATCACTAGGAAGTTTTCTGCCTTGGCAACTTTTTCTGAAGACTTTATTAAATTTAGAGCAATTTCTGGCTGACTTTTCTTCCTCAACATACAGACTTGTCCAGAATAACACGTCTTTATGAAATCATCATGAAATCCACTGAACTCAGTAGCTTCTAGGCCTGTCATTCTCCTCTCCTTGCGTCCTCTTCCAAGTTCCTAGAATGGGCTGTTACCTCCTGCCAGGTGGACTTTCTGACCATGCCAACCCCTTCCTTAAATCTTTACAGGGGCTTCTCATTTCCTTTTGCATCTCCTCTGGCTGTTCGCCCCATGCATCAAAGCCAGCCTCCAGCAGGCTCTGGATTATCTCATTTCCCTCATCTGCTGCTCAGGTCCCAGCCTTCTCTCTCTCCATTCGGCTCCGTTCCTCTAGGTAGCACCTTCTTGTGAATTCATTACATCAGTCTTCTGAGCTGTCTCCCAAGCACTGTCATTTTCTTAGATTCTCTTCTCAACAAACTGTGCTTTTTTCTTCTGTTCTAAATAACTCCTGAAAGCCAATCTTCTGTAAAAGTCATTTTGAATTAAGTAGAGAATTGCTGATGGTCTCCTCTTCATCCACTCTGACAATAAAAAACCTCCTGTGGCTTCTTCCTCTAATATCTACACCCGTTATAAACTCACCTCTGCTTCCTAATTCCAAAATGACCCTTGCCCTTGACTTATGTGTGTATCCCATTCCTGCTCTGGTTACTGTTCCTAATTTAGAGGCTTACACGGGGGTGAAGAAAGCAGGTTCTGAGGTCAGCTGCCTGACTTGGAATCTGATCTCTGCCAGTGGCAGCTGTGCTCCTTTGGGCCCATTATTTAAACTTTCTGTGCCACAGTTTCCTCCTTGATAAGACTGGAACAATAAGAACACCTCGCTGAGATTGTTGAAATAATTTAAGCACCTCATACAGTATCTGGCACATGGTCACATGCAATAAATATTAGCTGTTATTATTATTATTTTTAACTGGGGGAGAGAATGAAGAACACACCCCTATTTAATATGCCCATATCTATATCTACACACATATACACATGCATACACACATGTACATACATGTATACATATGTGCACACACATCTACATTCACATACATAGTTACATAGTTTTGGGGAAACATTCAGAATATCATTTCTTTTTTAGAAAGTGAAAAATACTTATTTTTAAATGAAAAACACATAAAGAACAAAATCTTGGCCGGCTAGGCAAGGGTTTCAACAGAGGTGGGGAAGTGCACTGTACCATTTGTTTCTGCACATTTACTAAAGGTCTGGCATTAGTGGTTTGGTCTTTGTTTAAAAGCACCAGAGCCTCAGATGCATGTATGGGTACTTGGCTTGCTTTTCAGTGACCATGATTAGGGTGTCAGGTTTTCCTTAGGGAAGTTTCAAAAGCAGGAGCTAGTCCACCCAACCTTAAGTAAATGAAGGAGAAATTAATTTTTTAAAAAAGGATAGTGTGAAGGAGAGCATTCTTTTAAAAAATGACTGTAGAAGGGAACTATTCAGATAAGTCTGTCATGAGTTTATGCATCCCCCTTTAAAGTCTGATGTTCTTCAGTACAGCCATTATTTAATAAGAGGATAATTAATTGCTTTTGTTTTGTTTTCCTAGTTTTGTTGCTTATAAATATTCTGTTAAGGAATTTTATAAACGTACTGAAGGTAATCCTGGGCTGATGGGTATATTTTCTAAATAGAATACTTACCAGGCTTATGTTCATTATTTATATTTGAAAATGTTGACTGTAGATATCATTGGATTGCTTTCAAATTAATCACTTATTCCTGATTTACCAGGGTTATATCAGTGAAACATGTAGAAAACAGAAATAATTTTAGATATGAAAATTGAATCTCTTAAAAATTATAATAAATGATTTAATATACCAGTGTTTTTTGTGTAATATTGAAGGACCCAGAAGTATGCAGTGTGCATATGACTTTATTTTATATGTGTGTGTGTGTATGTGTGTGTGTGTGTGCATCGCTATTTATCATATCTTAGAGGTTGCTACTCTTGTAGATATAAAAATTACTTGGATTTCCCTATTTTCATTTATTTATGTAATTTTACAGCTTACATCATTTTCGGTTGTTTTATTAATGCCAGTTTTATAAAATAAAATAATTAGAGAACTTATGAGGAAGGGTGGCATGAAAGAGGTGACCAGAGTTACACTGTTTCATATTTGTAACTTTCGTTTCTTTTCAAATGTAGATTTATTCCTGGTGATACAAATTGCTGTTTTCCTTGGCAGGCATTAGAAGCAAGTCTATGTGAAATTATGTAATGTCTGAAAAGTTATATTCATGATTAATTGACCTCTCCTAGAATGGTATTTGTGTGTGTGGAATAAGGCGATCATGCTTTTCTATTTGGCAGTGAGTTAAAGTGCCCCTGCTCAGATCAGGTTACTCTACAGGGCTTTTTGACTGAGAACTGTATATTTAGCTTGATCTCTTTTTAGGAAGCGTAAAATGTAGCTTCGAAGCCAAATATGCTGGAATTCATATTGTAACCAGTGTTAGTCTTTGGATAACTTCTAAAGCAAGCCATTCCACTCTGTCACACCTTAGTTAACAAATAAAGCCAGAAGATTTAAAACAACAACATTATCATCTCTGGGGCCTCTGAACTCACAGCCACTCTTGATTATCCAAAGTAGATTGTCTGTAGTGTCAAATAATAGGTTTAAATTCTTCCTGACCTTGCCCTAGACTGATCAGTTACAATGATCTATTTATTTATCTAAGCTGGACTTTACAGGAGCTAGAAAATAAGGCCTTTAAACAATTGCCCCTTCCCACGTGTCAGCTTGAGAAATGATGACATTCATTACTAACAACACAGTGATTGTGAACTTGATAACCGGAGAGGTACTGCAGTGGTCCTGGAGCCTAACTGTTTGGGGAAAGTTAACTTCTGTTTTCTCATCTGTAGTGTGGAGATAATAGTACCTACCTTCTGGCATTTTAATGATTGATTAAGTGCTAACCTGAAAATCTGTTCTTAGTGCTTTTCAAATATTTGCTGCTGCTAATTACTGTTACTCCTGCTGCTGCTGCTACTACAACTGCTACCACACCAACTACTGCATTACTGTGACTAATAAAATAGTTCCTCCGGCAGGGCATTAACTCCAGCGTTCTGCTCTTCAGTGAATCCTTATATTGAAATGGTAAAACACATCCCAGAGTTGAATATGAATAATTTGGGGTTTTTTTTTTTTTTTTTTTTTTGCGGTACGCGGGTCTCTCACTGTTGTGGCCTCTCCCCCTGCGGATCACAGGCTCCGGACGCGCAGGCTCAGCGGCCATGGCTCATGGGCCCAGCCGCTCCGCGGCATGTGGGATCTTCCCGGACCGGGGCACAAACCCGCGTCCCCCGCATCGGCAGGCGGACTCTCAACCACTGCGCCACCAGGGAAGCCCTGGCGGTTACTTTTTAAAAGTATCTATATTCTGATTGCTCAAAGGTGTGGACCACAGATCAGCGTTAGTATCATGGGGGAGCTTCTTAGAAATGCAGAATCTCTGGCCCCATTCCAGCATTACTGAACCAGAACCTGCATTTTAACAAGATCTCCAGGTGTTTTGTTTGTATATTAAAGTTTGAGAAGTCTTTATCTCTATCATTTCCTGGCCCCTCCCCTATCCTCAAAATCATCTGAATAACTTAGAGATGACTACCAGCAGTGGACCACCAAGCAGTATCACGTGAGCCAGGCCCTCAAAACAGACAGTCAGTTAATTAGAAAGAAGGAAAGATAAAAGGAAGGAGGGAGGAAGAAAAACCATGCCTGACAGTACTGTTACTGTAATTCTATAGGTGGGTCTGTGCTCACTGATTTCAGATTGTTCTTTGTTGTAACACGGACTGTGGAAAGAAGTACTGAAATTTTATGGGCTGCTAGCAAATTTCTGTGGCTCTGTAAGTTCCAGTGATCTGTCAAACTTACCTTGCAAAGTTTCCTTTTAACTCGGTCTCAAAAATTAGTATGCACCCCTTATTTTCTTAAACACACACGTACATAGTGCAGTCCTCTTATAATCATGCTTCATTTAGCTTTTTGATGCGAAGATGATGTTCTTAATGTACTGATCCTAAAAGATCAGTGGATAGGAGAGTAGAGTTTCATTTACTTTCCTCCCTGTCCCTTGGCTAGTGCTTCCACTTTGTTTGGTTTGTTTACTCCAATGTAGAGGTTGTGAGGACGTATAAGAACACTGGTCTTTGATTAACCTTGAACTATGGATGGTTGTGGAGGCACAGCTTTATTTGTATTATCACATACTAGGGGATAAAGAAAATTACTAGTTTTTTTACTTAAAATATGACCTTTGAATCCAGTTTTTAACAGTTAATTTGAAAAACAAATTTAAGTTAAAATATGGTATGGTTTCCAACTGTTAAATTGGCAAGGAAAAAATTTGATAAAACATGTTAGGAGTATAGAGTGACACAACCTCATGCAGTTAAAAATGCCTATGTTCTGTGACCCAGCAATCTCACAGCTAGGCATTTATTCTGCAGGTGTATTTGCACATGCAAATGCACATGTGTACATTTCCGTAGAAGCAAAAGAATGGTATTAACCTCAATATCTATTAGAATAAAACTGGTTTAGTACACCTCAACTTTTAATTTTTTTTGAGATGGAAGTGTCTCAGTGAACCTTTTGAGAGGGAATTTGCGTGTCCAGGGATTAACCATAGGAGGGAAACCTATTTTCCATTCTGTATATCTTTGTGCTATTTGAATTAAAACACACACACAAACGTAACTTTAAAAATCAACAAAATAGCCCTCGTATTGAAGAAATTTAAGCCATGTTTTAGATGCATGTGTATATTTCCCCCTACCTTTAAAGCATGTTCATGTGACATAAACTTATTATGTCTCTGGGGCCCTCAGACCCACAGTTTTTAGGAGTAGGCAACAAATTCTCAGTAGCCTCTCAGCTCTGTATTTACTCTTGTGCTTCTCAGACTCTTCTGAGCATAAACTGCCTGATGTCCTAATCATTCAGAGCTGTGATTCTCAACCTGGGGTACCACCAGAATCTCCTCGAAGCTTTTAAAAAAATCAAGATGCCTAAGTCAGCTGCAGACCTATTTAATCAAAATCCATGCATGTTGCTTAGGCGTGTACATCCTAATGTTCATACCTGTTTAAGAACCACTGTCTAGAGAGCAGTTCTCGGTACGGTTCCTCTAACACTAAGGCACCAGCTGTTACCTCCTCCCTGCTCCAGCCTCCCAGGAGTTGATGTGGCACCGGAGTAGAATGCGTGGACCCTCTGCTCTACAGCCAAAGAAAAGGGAATGGCATTTTGAATAACCACATGGCTCTAGCTGTTGTATTAGAATAAAAATGATAATGATAGTGATAATAACAAATCAGGTTTCCGCATAAGAATCAACATTTTTCCTCATATAAAGAACATCGAAAGTAAATAGGGGAAATCAAAAGCTGATTCTTTGAAAACATCAATAAAATTCAGAAATCTCTAGGTAGGCCAATGAAAAAATAAAGGGAAAACACAAATTACCAGTAATAGGCATGGGAGCGAGGATATCACTGAAGACATAAAAAGAATAATAAGGGAATATTATGGGCAATTTTATGCCAATAAATTGGGCAGTTTAGATGAAATGGGAAAATTCCTTGAATGTCCAGATCACCACAGCTCACATACATTCAAAATAGAAATTCTGAGTAGCTCTATATCTACTGAAGAAATAGAGTTCAAAATTTAAAACTGTGGTACAAAGAAAACTCTAGGCTCAGACAACACACAACTTTAATGGTGAAGTCTCAAACATTTAACAAATACAACTGTTAGATAAATTCTTTCAGAAAGAAGGAGGTAACACAATTGTATTTTCTATAGTAGCAGCGAACATTCAGAAATTGAATACCATTTACAATAGCATCAAACAGTATGAAATATATAGGGATGAATTTAGCAAAATATGTACCCTGAAAACTATAACTGTTACTGAAAGAAAGTAAAGAAGACCTAAGTAAATGGAGAAATGTACATTTCATGGGTTGGAAGACTCAATAATGTTACCAAGTCAACACTCCCCAAACTGATCTATACAGTCAATACAGTCACAATAAAGATCCCAGCAGGCTTTGTTCTAGAAATTGACAAACTGATTTAAAAAATTGATATGGTAATACAAAGGATCTAGAATAGCTAAAACAAATTTTGAAAAGGAAGACCAAAGTTGAAGGACTAATTCAATGGGAAGAAGAAAATCTCAGCTAATTGTCCTGGAATAACTGGATATGCATATAGAAAAAAAGTGAATCTTGACCCTTACCTCATTCCGTACATAAAAATTAACTAAAAATGCATCATGAACTTAATTTATAAACTAAAACCAGGAAACTAAAAGAAAATATAGGATAAAGCCTTTGCAACTTTGGAATACACAAAGATTTCTTAGATTGGACATAGAAAGTAGAAAAATAAGTAAATGGGACCTCATAAAAATTAAAAACTGGTGTTTCTCAAAAGAAATTATTAGGAAAATGAAGAGACAAGCCACAGAATGAGAGAAAATATTCACAGTACATATATATATTTTTTTAATACATTTATTTATTTTTGGCTGTGTTGGGTCTTTGTTGCTGCGCACGGGCTTCCTCTTGTTGCAGCTAACAGGGGCTACTCTTCTTTGTGGTGCAGGCTTCTCACTGCGGTGGCTTCTCTCATTGTGGAGCATGGGCTCTAGGCGCACGGGCTTCAGTAGTTGTGGCACACGGGCTCAGTAGTTGTGGCTCGCAGGCTCTAGAGCACAGGCTCAGTAGTTGCGGCACACCGGCTTAGTTGCTCCGCGACATGTGGGATCTTCCCAGACCAGAGATCGAACCAGTGTTCCCTGCATTGGCAGGCGGATTCTCAACCACTGGGCCACCAGAGATGTCCCACAGTACATATATTTTATATGTTATGTATGCATGTATACAAAGGACTTGTAGCTAGAACATATATATATATGAAGGTCTTGCAACTCAGTAAGACAAGCAACCCAATTTAAAAAATAGGTGTTATAGTTTGTGTTCATTAGGAAGCAGGCACTGAGATAAAGTTTTATGGTGGAGTATTTACTAAGGGAAGCCCTTACTTAGTATCAACTCTTGTGGAAGGAATGGCAATGAAGCATTATTGGGCAGAGGAAGGGGTTGAGCAGTGATGCAGCTCAATAACAGCCTTGGCTGACTTTATATGTAGCTCTAGAACTACATTGGTCCTTCGGAGTTGGGACAGAGTTGGTACAAGAGTTGGGCCAAGATGACCAAGCCTTTATATTTCTGTATCACTCAGAGATGAGAACCTCTACCACTTGTATATGGGCCACTGCTGGAAGGGGCATGTCCTTGGGTGACATGACTCTACAACTGAAGCAATCCCTGAAGGGAGTGACAACTGAAAACTGCCTGCTGGTAGCATTTTCAATAGCTGGGGCCAAAGGTTTTTCATTGGAAGAGGGTTTGGCAATGTATTGCATTAGACCATGATGACAGGCAGAAGAGTCTAACAGAAACTGTACAAAAGAAGATATATGAATGGCCACTGAGCACATGAAAACAGGCAACGTCACTAGCCATCAAGGATATATGAGATATTCCTACACATTTTCTAGAACGGTTAAAATTAAAAAGACTGGCAAAACCAAGTGCAACCAGGAGTGTTAAATGGTATAATCACTTTAGAAACCACTCTGACAGTTTCTTTTTCTTTTTAATGAATTTATTTTTTTTTTAATTTATGGTTGGCTGCGTTGGGTCTTCGTTGCGTTGCATGTGCTTCTCATTATGGTGGCCTCTCCTGTTGTGGAGCACTGGCTCTAGGCGTGTGGGCTTCAGTAGTTGTGGCACACAGGCTCAGCTGTTGTGGCTCCTGAGCTCTAGAGCGCAGGCTCAGCAGTTGTGGCACGCGGGCTTAGTTGCTCTGCGGCTCGTGGGATCCTCCCACACCAGGGATCAAACCTGTGTCCCCTGCAATGGCAGGCGAATTCTTAACCATTGTGCCACCAGGGAAGTCCCCACTCTGACAGTTTCTTATAAAGTTAAACATATACTTAACATATGACCCAGCAATTCCACTCCTAGGTATTTACCAAAGAGAAATGAAAACATGTATACAAAAAGACTTTAACACAAATGTTCGTATTAGCTTTATTCATACAGCTGAAAACTGTAAATAGCACAGATGTCCATCAGCAGGTGCATGGATAAATGAATTTAGGTATATTGATATAATGAGATACTATGTAGCATTAAAAAGAATAAACTGGGCTTCCCTCGTGGCTCAGTGGTTGGGAGTCCACCTGCCGATGCAGGGGACGTGGGTTCGTGCCCCGGACCGGGAGGATCCCGCATGCCGCGGAGCAGCTGGGCCCGTGGGCCCGTGGGCCGTGGCCGCTGAGCCTGCGCGTCCGGAGCCTGTGCTCCGCGACGGGGGAGGCCGCAGCGGTGAGAGGCCCGTGTACCAAAAAAAAAAAAAAAAAAAGAATAAACTGTTCATACATGCAACACCATGGATGAATCTCACAAACATGCTAAGCATAAGGAAGTCACAAAAGAGTGCATACTGTGTGATTTCATATGTGAAATTCTAGAGCAGGCAAAATAATCTGTAATGATAGAAAGCCGATCAATAGTTGCCCGGTCTGCAAAAGGAAATGGAACTGCAAAAGGGCTTGAGGGAACTTTTTGAGGGTTCTGTTTCTTAATTGTTGTGATAATTATGCGGATATGTATATTTGTCGAAACTTTAAAAGGGTACATATTATTATTGTAAATTGCACCTCAGTAAAGTTTTTTTTTTAAGTAAGATTTAAGAAGAAGAAAAACAGATGAGGGTTTATGTTCATGTGGGTTATTGGTTGTTCTTTTAACTAACTTTTTTTGTAATGCTTTTATCCGATTTTGATATCAGAATTATGCTGGCCTCATAAAATGAGCAGGGAAATATTTCTTCTTTTGTTTTTTGAAGTTGATCATTTAAGATTGGTATCGGAAAAAAAAAAAGATTGGTATTGTAGTCTTCTTAATCTTTGAAAGAATTCACCAGCAAAGCTGGGGTCTGTTGTGTGGAGGTTTTAAGTTATGAATCATTTTCTTTAATGGATTTAAAGTTATTCACATTTTCTATTTCTTCTGGTGTTAGTTTTGTTGGTTTAGTCTATCAGCGAAGTCCATTTTACTAAGTTGTCTAATTTATTGGCATAAAGCTGTTCATAATATTTCCCATCATTTTAATATCTTCAAGATTTGTAGTAGTATCCCCTGCTTACTTCCTGGTATTGCTAATTAGCATTTTTCTTAATTATTCAAACTAGAGGTTTCTAATAATAAAATTAACCATCTGCCTACCTTATGACCCTGCATTTCCACTCCTAGGTATTTACTCAAAAGAGATGAAAACACCTAACAAAAATACTTAAACAAGAATGTTCAGAACAGTTTTATTCATTTTAGCTCTAAACTGAAGAAGACTTAAATGTTGATCAACTATAGAGAAAATAAATAAATTTTTGTATATTTTACAATAAAATACTACTCGGTAATAAAAAGAAATGAATTGCTGATATATGCGACGGTATGAATGAATATGATAATACGGTTAGTAAAAGAAACCCTACACAAAAGAACTCAGTGTCTGCTTCCATTCATATGAAGTTTTAGAACAGGCCAATCCAAACTGTGGAGGTAGAAATCAAGAATAGTGGTTGAGGGCTTCCCTGGTGGCGCAGTGGTTGGGAGTCCGCCTGCTGATGCAGGGGACACGGGTTCGTACCCCGGTCTGGGAAGATCCCACGTGCCGCGGAGCGGCTGGGCCCGTGAGCCATGGCCGCTGGGCCTGCGTGTCTGGAGCCTGTGCTCCGCAATGGCAGAGGCCACAATGGTGAGAGGCCTGCGTACAGCAAAAAAAAAAAAAAAAAAAAGAATAGTGGTTGAGGGGGCTTCCCTGGTGGCGCAGTGGTTAAAAATCTGCCTGCCAATGCAGGGGACACGGGTTCGTGCCCTGGTCTGGGAGGATCCCACATGCCGCGGAGCGGCTAGGCTCATGAGCCATGGCCGCTGAGCCTGCGCGTCTGGAGCCTGTGCTCCGCAACGGGAGAGGCCAAAACAGTGAGAGGCCCGCGTACCGCAAAAAAAAAAAAAGAATAGTGGTTGCTTGGGAAGGAGAGTGGGAAGTGGTTGACTGGGAAGGAACAGGAGAGAACTTTCTGGGGTTATGGAATGCTCTATATCTTGATAGCAATATGGGTTACATGAGTGAAGGGGTGTTTTCAGAACTCTCTGAACTGTATCATTGTATATAAAAATATATCTGAACTTAGTTGTACAATGTTGCGAATATACTTTACATTGAACCATACATTTAAAAACAGTTAAAATGGTACATTTTATG
Organism: Globicephala melas; assembly: GCF_963455315.2. Taxonomy (NCBI): domain Eukaryota; kingdom Metazoa; phylum Chordata; class Mammalia; order Artiodactyla; family Delphinidae; genus Globicephala; species Globicephala melas. The sequence continues at coordinate 57,754,436 of NC_083329.1, read as the reverse complement.
TTACGTGTATCTTACAGTTTAAAAAATGTAAGTGGGTGGATGTGATATGAAGGTTCTAAATGGACAAACATTTAAAGTGTTTATTTTTCTTCATATAATGCGCTGTTTTATTATTATTTCTCTATTTACCATTTATATACTAAAATAAGAATAATTTAGAAAATGATGAGAAAGAACCATGTATGAGAAATAATGTTACATTTATATATTCAACAAATATTTATCAAATAGCTACAGTGTGTATAGTTCTTGCTAAGATAAAGCAAACAAGGATCTCCTTCAAAGAGCTCATAGTGTACTAAGCTTTGACTTAAAATATGCAAAAAAAAATTGATTTCACAAAAATAAAGAGCTTTTTTCAACCTACTGTATACCCTTTAGTAGGTTTCTGTAGACTCTTGAAGTTCTAGGGAAGCTTAAAAATCCTTGCCCTGGGGTAAAGCCTGTCACTCTGGTGTTTCTCTTCCTGGCCTTGCTGTAGTTTGCATTGACAGGGGAGGGGTTTATGTTTTGTGCCCTCCCTACATAGCCTGCAGTGATGCTAAAGGACCAGAGAGCAGACTTTCACTGATAATATACCTGTAAGTGCTGGGTTGGTGCCTGGCCTAAAGCATTAGTGGATCTAGAACTTCCACCACCAAGAGGTTTAAGGCAGAGTCCAAAAAACAAGGTCAGAGCTCTTGACATTCAGGTAGTAATTACCATCCTCCTTTCCTACGTCTTAGGACTACTGTAATTGAAGGGGTCAAAGGTACTCTGAAAGTGAAGAAAACAAAAGCAGAAAAGCCAGGGGCATGGAAATTCTACCCACCAGTGGGTTTAATGTGCCCACCGGGCAATCGCAAATTAAGTGTGATAATGGAATCACACTACTTTTATTGGTTCTGTGAGGACAAGCGCTTGGAGTACCAGTTGTATTCTATTGGCATACTTGGGTGCTGAGTAAATGTTAGTAACTTGTTGAATAGTGCCTAGCATCTCAACTACCATGTAAATCTCTGTGAAGACAGGACATTGTTGGAGGGGATGGTGGTGGTGATGGTAATCTTATTGAGAAAGTGACTACCATGTGACTTTTGTAGCTTGTTAATATCCATCTACCTATGCCTCATCTTTTCATTCTACTTCCCTGTTTGTATCTAATTACAATCAATTCAGTTGCCTGTGTCTCTGAGCAGTTAATTCAGGTTTCTCTTGGTTGAACTGGTAATGAGAATGTTTATGTTCACATCTTGCCTAGGTGGAGTTGTATGTAGGCACCATCTAGATTAAAACGGATGCCTTGGGGCAACTGAGCAAGCCACTGTATGATTCCAACTAATATATGACACTCTGGAAAGAGCAAAACTATGGATACAGTAAAAAAAAATTAGCGGTTAACGGATTAGAGGAGGGAGGGAGAGACGAATAGGCAGAGCGCAAGGGTTTTTGGGGGCAGTAAAATACTCTGTATGATACTACAGTGGTAGATACATGTCATCATAAATTTGTCCAAACCCATAGAATGTACAACACAAAGAGGGAACCCTAATGTAATCTTTGGATGGACTTTGGGTGATAATGATGTGTCAGTGTAGGGTCATCAGTTGTAACAAATGATGAGTTTGGTGGGGGAATGTTGTTAATGAGGGAGGCTGTGCACCTGTGGGGGCGGGGGGCATGTGGGAAATTTCTGTACCTTCCTCTCAGTTTTCCTGTGAACTTAAAATTGCTCTTAAAAAAGAAGTCTAGGGCTTCCCTGGTGGCGCAGTGGTTGAGAGTCCGCCTGCCGTTGCAGGGGACATGGGTTCGTGCCCTGGTCTGGGAAGATCCCACGATGCCGCGGAGCGGCTGGGCCCGTGAGCCGCTGAGCCTGCGCGTCGGGAGCCCGCGTACCGCAAAAAAAATTAAAAAAAAAAGAGAAACTATTAAAGATTTGTGATACTTGAATATGAATTGATTTTAAAATTCCATTTTTCAAAATATAGGGTAGCGTTTATATTATATTGCTAATATTATGACATACTTGCTGAAGAGAATAGTTTGTAAATCCTAAGCTGACTTCCTATAACCATGTGTTGAATTTCCAGCGGTGTTGAATCAGACTTTGATCCCTCCTAAGAAGATAAATGCAATATCTGCAGTTTCTAATGGTAGGGGTGTAGGAGAGACTTTCAGACGAAATCTTCAAAGCCAAGTCTCTGCCCAGATAAGAAATTAAAGACCCTGGGGAAGGCAGTTGTTTCATTGTCCTACCTTCTCCCCCCTCCCACCAACTTGTAGGCCTCATTTATTTACCACCCCCCCCCCCCAAAAAAGAACAAATGAGATGCTATTGTTAAATGCAGTGTGCAGGATTAGATTTGTTTCCTTCCAATAGAATCCCTTTCCTTAATCAGCACTCTTATAAATGGCACACCTGCCTAATTAGAACAAGTTCTAGACAACAGGATACAGTGTGAGCATTTCAGTTAGCTCCACACATGTGATAACTATTGTGACTGATGTTCTTAGAAAGTCTTCCCTTCTCTCCTCTTCTTATTCCTCTGTGGCTAAGCTTTTTATAATTTTATACTTCTGAATCAGCCTTTGATTGTGGGAATTTATCCGTATGTGGTCATTGATATTGGTTTTGTTTCTAAGTGATTCCTTAAAAAAGAAGTGATGTATTTATGGATATGTGTAGGGATGCTTTTAAATATTTTTATTAGATTTAATTTACTCGTTATCACTCTTAAAATACAGAAAACTCCCTTGACTGTGACAAGGAGGTAAAATACAGCAGTCACATTCAAGATCTCCATACATTAGCAATAATAAATCCTTTTGCCCTGAGTAATAACAGAAACTCAATTTAGAGCCAGTGGGGATGATATAGTGCTCCCTCACAGAACCAATCACCCACAGAGAAGTATAATGAGCAGGGGAGGTGATACAATAAAACCTATATGGCCAGAGGAAAATTAGGGTAAAATTGTTGCTATGAAAAGTCTTGTAATAAGTATATCTCCAATTATCTTCCAGAAGAAATTATTTAGGCATCTATTCAGGTCAAGATTCATGACAGAAGTGCAAGAATTGCCTTAGAATAAAGCAAAAGGGTACATGAGTGTAGAGAAAATGGCAGTGGACATGCTGTGAACAGAGTTCTGTTGTGCCTGAAGGATCTGAAGTAGCCCCGGGACTGCTGTGAGGGCCTGCTGCTCACCAAACCTTGCAGAGGGATGGCTGCACTGACCACTGTTACAGCACATGCTGACGGGGACAAGATAATGCTCTTAAAATACAAAATGGTTTAGATTATCACAGGAATATACTCTACTTTTAGAGTTAGTTTATTTCCCAAGACCACAGCTTAAGCAGATTGCTGTAAAGGAAAATCCTGAGTGTGCATGATCCATATCCTAATTAGGAGTGGGCTTCATCTGTTCAGACATATATCAGTTGAATAAGTGGGTTAAGTGGCAAGAAATGAAGTCTAGCTCTTTATTAGATAAGTGTCAAGTATAGTGCTGAGGTGGCTAAAAAAAAAAAAAAGTATGTTACCTAAAACAACATGAACAGTTTCAACCTCTGTTGTCCCAGTGCTATCTGTTGTACAGTCTGGAAAATAATTCATTACCAATAATAAAACACCAAAGTTTATAAAATATTTGTTAAATAGATTGAACAGATAGATGCTTTTTTATAATTGTGTTACTCTCACTGCAGTGTATTCATCTTTCTTGATTTCTTTTTTTAAATTTTTATTGTGTTATTTCTTGAGAGGCAAAGGGGACGGTGGTCACAGTTAGGTACTGGCAGCTGGGCGTGGCCCCAAAGCTATCTTGCATACAACCTATAGTGGCTATTAGTGAGTGAGTCCCAATAGTTAATACTTGTGGGAGTGGTGAGGCAATTTTCCTCCCAGCTGATTTTAAAATTTTGGTTCTATCTTGTCAGATTAGACCCATGGAAGTACAATTATGTACAAACATAAGTGCCATTCATTATAAATGGTCAGAGTAGGAAAAAAGCATTCAGATTAGATAGTGATGGGACCCACCTTGCCATGGTTGCTTCATATTGTAGTCATTAAAAATATACATTAAAATAAAGAACAGTAGTCAGTATTTTGGGACCTGTTGAACCGGAGGAGCCAGTTCCAAACCTGAAAGCAGTCTGTTCATTTGTTCATTCATTTATTCCATGAATGTACTTTGAGACTGGAGCTACAACAACTAATCTCTGCTCTCTTAATGTTTAGTAAGTGAAACAAAATAGATGAATGATACATCATATGTCAGATAGTGATGAGTGCTATGCAGAAAAATAAAGCAAGGCATGGAGGATCCAGAGGTGCTGGTGGAGTGCTGTTTTAGAGAGAGTGGTCAGGGATAGCCTTTCTGATAGGTGATAACGTGAATCCAGCTCCAAAGGAAATGAGGGAGCAGCCATGGGAAGCGAAACAGCTAAGAGCTTAGAGTCAGCAGGCTGGGCTCCCTCTGTCTTAATAGCTTTGTGACCATAGGGAGGCATTTAACTTACCTGTGACACGGAGACAGAAAGAGCCACCAAGCCTATTTCACAGGGTTTGTGTTCGGCACAAGTGAGACACTTGAGAAAAGCATTTTGGTAAAGGAAAGTAGTACCTCGACTTCAAATTTCAGTGTGAGACGATAAGAGGGTATAAATTAAAGAGATAAATACAGCAGAGTCTTAAAACAGCCCTTCCATACAGCTTGTTGTGGAGTTATTGAATTGAGTTGTCTGAGCTAAAGTGTAGAGAACATTCTCTAAAAATGAACTGTTTGATACTGGGGTGTACAGGATTTATATTCATCTTTGTTTGCTTTTGTGGTATTATTAGTTTAAGATTTTATAGTTGTTTGTGCTTTTCTTCCTTTGACATTTTTTTCTTTTCTTTTCCTTTGAAGCTTTCCTTTTATTAAATTAGTTACAGGCCTCTTGACTCTCAGTTGAGCATTTTCTACGCTGTTCCTGTACTCCCTGATTAATCCATTAAAAACAAAAAACAAAAAAATCCTCTAAGATGAATACTTTTCATGGGGGCTCACAACATCCATCTTTTATAGAGTAATTCTAAACTCCAGAACAAATTATTTGCACTGATGTTTATTAAGGACTTGAAGTTGTTTGTTTGCCCTGTTTGTTTTTATAGCCAGAGTGAATTTTGCAATAATTGTTAACAATGTTTGAATAGAACCTTATAGTTTACAAAAGTGCTTCACACACTCACTCACATGGGAACTTTAGCAACCCTGGAGCAAGACAAGGTGGACGCTATTGTGCCCTTTCACAAAAGAGGGAACCCAAGGCTCAGAGAACAGAATTTAAATTCAGGTCTTTCCATGATACAAGTGTGAATATATGAATGAAAAATGCTGAATTGTTTCCAACACTTGGAATTACTAAAATGGTATGTTTTATAAGTAGATTCAGGAAATTTTGTAGATGAGTCCAGAAGAATCCTTAAGGGATTATGGAAAGAGAGGGCTGTGTCTCTGCTCATTGTGAGTGGAGACCGTGGAGGCAAAACCCCTTTTGGTGTCTTTGTCAGGAAGAGGATGTGAGCCTGGATGCCCATGGCTCTGATCTGTGCATGAACTTCCTCCCTTCCTCCCTCCCTCCCTCCCTCCCTCCGTTCCTTTTTTTTCCAGTTTCTCAGACTAACAAGACTAACAAGCATCTTTTTTTCCTTCAGGGTAGAAATAAAAGTAACCGTATGTAAATATAAAACTTATCAAAGATGCGTTGTCTTGGATTTAAGAATGTTTCCTCAGAAAAGACTGTCTTATTTTGATATCAAGTGTCCTGAAGACTTTTAAAATCTCTTTTAAAAAAAGTATAATAGAAGCAATGAAAAATTAGAGCTGAGTTGGGAAGGGCCTTAGAAATTATCCAGCCATGGAACCATTAAACTATTTGATCTGGAAAGGACCTTTGAAAAGGTCCCAGATCCCAACTCGCGGGAGGCTCCTTTGTCCACCGTGGCATCCTCGCCATCCTGATAGGGTCCATGCAGTATCTCCATGGCTTCTGATTACAAAGACTGTGTGAGTTCACTTATGAGGTACCTAGGTTACTCAAACTCATGGAGACAGAAAGCAGAAGGGCGGTTGCCTGGAGCCTGGGGGAATGGGAAGTTAGTATTTAATGGGGACAGAGTATCAGTTTGGGAAGATGAAAAAGTTCTGGAGATCAATGGTGGTTGTACAACATTGTGAACATACTTAACGCCACTGAACTGTGTACTTAAAAATGATTAACATGGTGAATTTTATGTTATATATATATACACACACATACATACACATACATACACACGTACACACACACATTTTACCAGTGTAAAAAGTAAAATAAAGAAGCAAGAAAAAAATTCATTTCGTTGCTGGACAGCTCTGTTGGAAAGTTGGAGTCTAAGATGACTCATTGGGGCATGGAGGCATGGAGAACAAATCTAACCCCTACCCCTGGATGAAGACACCCTGCTTGTCCCCTCCCAACAGTCTCTTCCCAGCCAACCAGCCCCAAGTTGCTTCAGTAGGTCATTTTGTTTTGTTTTACAGTTTATTCGAATCATAATCAAGATAAGGACTATATGTTGTAATTGGCTGATAAGCCTTTTAAATCTCTTAATCTATTGGTTCTTCTTCCATATCTGTTTCTGTCTCCCTCACTCATTCTTTCACCCTTTTAATTTACTTGTTGAAGAAACTGGGTCATTTGTCTTCAAGAGTTTTGGTACTTGCATCCCTCTGCTGTGTAGATTGACATGTTCCTCTGTCCTCTGTATTTCCTGTGAAGCAGTAATTGGATTGAGATACTTTACTTTAGAAATGTAGTAATCCAACTATATAATAACTCATTCTGTATCTTTTTTTTGAAAGTGCCCCCAGCTTTTTGCTTGGAAACTTGTAAACATTGAAACAAATAATTAGACAATTGAACGGATAATGTCATGAACATCCAAGTACCTTTATATAGATTCACCAGCCGTTAACATTTGCCACATTTGCTTTCTCTCTTCCTCTCTGCACACACATACACTAGTAATACACATAGATTTTTCCCCCTGCATCATTTGAGCTCAAGTTACAGACATCATGACACTTTACTCCAAAATATTTCAGCACATAACTCCTAAGACAATTCTTATGTAATCACAGTCTAGTTTATGTGTTGTCTGCTATTTAGTGCATGTTACCCTAATTATCCAAATAGTGTTCTTTACAGCCGTGAGTTATTTTTTAAAAATTCGAAATCCAAGCAAAGATTGCAAATTGTATTTAGTTTTCCCACCACTTTAATCGCCTAAATTGGTTCTGCTCTTTTTTGGGTCTTACATGGCATCAACAGTTTTTGAAGAGTCCAGGCCAGCATGTCCCTAAATTTGGATTTGCCTGATTGTCTCCTTATGATTAGATTGAGGCTAAATGTTTCCGGTAAGAACACTGCATAGGCAGTGCTGAGTCCTTCAGCGCCATGCTTGGGAGGCATCTCATGTCAGTTTGTCCCATAATGGCTGATAGGTTCGATTGCTCAGTTAAGGGTTTGTCTACCAGACTTTTCCATTGTAAAGGTACCATTTCCCCATTGTAATCAATAAATAATCTATAGCATAGTAAAGGTTGCTTTTTTAATAGTTTACAAAACGTATGCCATTGGTCATGGGAGAAATTGGATGGCAGAGATTATGAGCACATTAGAGTTATTACTGCTGATGGAAAATAATTTTTAAACATTGGTTTTTCTTGAGGAGAGATAAGGAGGGGAGGTAGTAAAGGTGAGAAATGGGCTTTACCGAAGAAGACACACTTGTGTTTGAATCCCAGCTCCACACTTGAACGTCTGCAACTTTAGAAAAGTTACCTCACTTCTCGGAGCCTCAATTTCTTTCCTATAATGGGCATAATAATATACATTCCTGGCAGGATTGTTAAGATGATTAAATGAGCTAGTGTATGAGTGGCCTCTAGCCTAGTAGCTGCCCCAGGACCATCACATGGGAGGTGAGGAAGAAATGCTTCCCGAGCAGTTTGCAGAGTTTAAACCTGTCCGTGAGTGTTCGTTCTCAAGATCAGACTGAAGTATTCAGGCATGTTGATAAGAAAATGTGATCAACAGGTTAGGTGGTGGTGTGAAATTTCAAAGAAAGGAATTCAGAACTGGGAGATGTTTGGTTCCATTTTCAGACCTCTTAAATATGATTTGTCAGTAGTGGATTTATATAGAATTGAGTTGCCATTGATTCAGACCTCTTTCTGACTGCAATCCATTTTAATCTATTACCAGGGATTATTTTTTGAAACAGTTTATGTGTAGTCTGATCAAGAATAGTGAATCATAATAATTCTGTGACCCATTTACGTGCATTACTGTAAAAGTTTCATTTCATACAAGTGACAGCTTTTTAAAGTTAATTAGACTCGACTATACTGAGGTTAGCAAAAAGTGCTTTGAATTATCAATAATTCAGCAGGGCAGACATTTCTGTATAATGTAGTGGTTTTATAGAGTATTGTGAGACAGTTATCCCTAAAATAAATGGTTGTGAGCATACATCAGCATGGTGGGGCTTGCTTGAGTGTGGCGTGAAGTGATATCATCTGTGCTTTCTATTATTGAGCAGAGTGTGGGACATCGGTCTTTCTGGCCATGAACTACTAGCAACCTTTGTCCTTTGTGTTACCTTTAGTTAAAAACAAAAAATGAGCATGAATGCTGGCTGATGGCCGTGTCTTTCTTACAGCTAAAAATTCATCTGGGAAGGAAAAATGGGATTGCAGATTTGGATTGGTTTCACTGCATGAATGATATGTGACATTTTGTAAATTATTTATCAGTGCAAGGATGGCAGCAATGGCTTGAGCATTGTTATATCAAATGAAAGCAGCAACCCCATTAGTATAAGGACTGGGTTTTAGCTAGAATCTATCAGGGGAATGTTGTCACTTGAAAACCAGATTGTTCTTTTAATTGCTATTTAAAGGAACAAAAGTGTTCCCAAGGTGCTGCAGTTGAACAGTTGTGAGTAATAACTATGGATCCATAATTATGCAGTGCTGATTATCTGGCATTTAAAAAATGGTGGCAGGAGTCAGTGACCAGTTTGTTGTAGCTTGTCTTTTTTGGTTTTTCTAATACAGTGTTTTATACTCTGCTTTTTAACTGGGGCTACAAAAACGCATTTGCATAGTTACCTCAGAAAGTGAAACCTGTGCATATTAAAAGAACAAATTAAACCGAAAAATAGGGCAAGATAATGAACACTTATATTGTAAGATGAAATTAACAGTCATAACGAACAATTTTGCAAATGCTTGGTCATAAGGTGAATTCTGGTTTTTGATGACATGTCACATTGAACGTTTGTTGGAATCATTATTACCATTTGAAATATTATTTTAGAGATAAGTGTTTTTAAACTAGCATATGTTTCTTTCATTTATATTCAAATATATTTTTATATAGTTAGCAAATACATTTTGAGTGCCTGCTGTGCATCAGGCAATGTATCAGGCGTTTGGAACAGAGTGGCTGAACAAATGAGGTTTATTTTACGCTGATGTATATTTAGAAAGTTAGGCCTAGCAAAATCTTGTTTTTAATTTACATTAAAAAAATTTGTGATTATACTAAGCTTTCTTGCCCTAAATTTTTGATTCATGAGATTCAAATATAAATACATTATAGTTACATTCAGATGGCTAGCAGACAACATGTGTGAAGCTTGGAATATGAAATAAAATTTTAGTTTTCATACAGTTTGGCTGTTCAAAATAATGTGACCAGATCTGTAGACACAGTCAACTCTTCATTTGGATGGGAATACTAGTGTTGCTGGTACTCATAAATAACAATGGAGGCACTAAAATGTATGCAGATTTATACATTGTTAGAAGCAATTTCCATAGTGAGAGTTAAAGGGGTGCTGGGGGTTAGACAAATGTTTTGTTCTTTCTTTTATTGAAAGTGGGAATGTCAGAGATTGAGAGTTTGTCTCCTTTGTGTGGCATGGTGTGGTTTACTTTTGAAGACCTTGGTGCCAGAAAGGTCTTGTTAATGGTCTTTTGATCATCTCAAGTGATCCCATAGAATTTTAAAGTTCTTGCTTAGTTCTAATGCTGTTACTATGTCACCTTTTAACATACCAGTATTTTATGTCAAATATTTAATTGATGCATAATAGTAACTTGTACTAAAACATTGGATAAAGTTTAATTAAACAATCTGGTCTGACTAGAAGATACTCATAGACTGTAATACTGAATAGGTGAATCAATTTATAGTAGGCATATAGATTACGGGAACAATTGAGACTTCAAATGAATTCTTAATGTTTATTTCAGGAAGGTAGTGTAATATATAAAGGTTTTAGATTTCATTGGGTTAATGAAAATTACTTCTGACTCTTATACATTACACATAAATGCATTATTCTGGCAATACTTTAGTGTCAAATAATTCGAGGGGTTTTTTATTAGCAGAAAATGTTGATATGAATACCTTATTTCAGCAGTTTTTCTTTGGTAAAGAAATATGTAAGAAGCTTTTGATTTTAATGTTTTGTTTTAAATTTTGAAATGGAAAACTAACAGTGTTTTTCATTTTAATTTTTTTCGTAGCCCCGTGCCGATCCCATTCCAATATGCAGCTTCTGTCTGGGGACAAAAGAATCTAATCGTGAAAAGAAACCAGAAGAACTCCTCTCCTGTGCAGATTGTGGCAGTAGTGGTAAGTTGGTATTTTGTGTATGTGTGTACAATGACTCCCCATTATAGCTACATGCGATTTCTCTCTATCGAAAAAAAGTTTGTTATTTAAAGCAATATTTGATAATAGAGTAAGCTTTAAATTTAAAAAGTAAATGCAGGTGGGGGGGAAGTGTGAGTATATTAACACTGACATAAACCATATGTCATAAAATAAAATAAATAAAATTTTTTTAAAAGCTTTAAAAAATTATTTATTTATTTATTTCTGGCTGCGTTGGGTCTTTCTCTAGTTTTTTTGTGGTACGCGGGCTTCTCATTGCAGTGGCTTCTCTTGTGGAGCATGGGCTCTGAGCACACGGGCTCAGTAGTTGTGGCTTGAGGGCTCTAGAGTGCAGGCTCAGTAGTCGTGGCTCACAGGCTTAGTTGCCCCGCAGCATGTGGGATCTTCCCGGGACCAGGGCTTGAAACCCATGTCCCTTGCATTGGCAGGCGGATTCTTAACCACTGCACCACGAGGGAGGCCCGTATATTCATCTTTTAAATTAAGCTTGATTTCATACCAGCATTAATAATTCAACTTGGACTATTCTACATTGCAGGTAAATTCAAGGTAGAGAATTCTAAACTTTCATGCTGAATGCTACCTAGAATCACTAGTTTTCTATAACCTGAAGTCTCAATTTAAGATGTTTCAGTTGGAATACATAGTGTTTCAGGTCCTGACACCTACTGGTGAAATATAATATTACAGCCAGCTCTGTGTGACAGCTGGAAAG